>NC_134086.1:58068592-58375467 GCF_000715075.1 Nicotiana tabacum | reverse complement strand
GTGCAACATCATGGCAAAATTGACTATCGAAAAATTGAAAACAAGGGTTATCACTATCAAGAATAATAGGTGGAGGAGGACGGGTAACAGGTCTGGGTCGGGGAGCTGGGGGAACAGTAGTAGCTTGGCTACTAGATTCACCAATTTTAGATTTTTCCTTACCCTTACCACCAAAAAGTTTTTAAAAGAAAATGCCATATTAATTATAATTATACTAAATAAAACTAACAAAACTATAATATTAAAACTTAAGAGTTGGAATGAGTTTACCGAATTGACAAACAACTTCTTGAAAATTGAATATCGTTGAAGACTTGAATACTTCAATTCACCAACTTCACAATTTTTCACGAAATTGCAATAATAAAGCAAGCAATTATAGAAGAAAATTAGAGAGAGATTGAGAGAGATTGATGAATTTGTGAGTAAAAATGAAAGAATGAGGGGGGGGGGGTATTTATAGTTGAGAATTGGGAAAAAGTGTAATAAAAAGTTTGGGGTTAAAACAAAGTTTGGGGGCCAAATGGCTATTTTTTAAAGTGCCAAACGGTTGAATTTTGATGGCCAACGGCTAAATTTTAAAAATCTGATTGTTAAAATTCTTTTTTTTTTAAAACAAAATAGCCGTTAGGGCCCGTCGAGCCCGGTTGAACCGGCCCAGGCCCTCCTGCCGGTCCTGAGCTTAACGATCCCGGGCTCATAAGCTATTTGGGTTGGACCGGCCCGCTACGGGCTTATGCACCACTAGAGATCGGACCCGTTTGAACCGGCTCGTTTGGCCCGCAATCCTGGGCCGGTCCCGAGCCGGGTCCGGACCACAATACAGCCTTAGTTAAAGGTAAGGCAATTGGTTATTGTTGGAGTACATATACAAAAATGTAGATTGGAGCAGTACACAATCTAGGCACAAAATTTTGGATTATTATATTTTCCTCCCCAGGAGGCTTTCTTTCCAAATAGAACCTCGTCATCCTTCCATCCAAGAACGTCCCACCTTGTTTTTGGGAAGACTCGAACTCACAATCTCTTGGTTAAAAGTGGAGGTTGCTTACCATCAGAGCAACCCCTCTTGTCTATGAAATAACCTCTCCAAATATATTTTGATTTTTAAGCTATGGTTTACATTTGATCAACAGGGTCGGCTTGGATTAAACATTGAACACCTCCATTTCAAAATTAAAGATAGTAAATTCAAAAAGTTAATTTTTCTCTCGCTATACTTAAAAGAAAACAAAGGATTGTTTGAGGAATTAACTCCTTACTGTATTTAAAAGAAAATAAAGTCAAACTCATATTTAAATTCTAGAATTGTGTTACACATGCAGGAGAGTGTTAGAAAACACTAGATTTATCCTTCATCAGTTGTGTAAGAAAATCCAAAAGACTTTAAATTATTATGAACTACTTTATTCATTGCCTTAAATTTTTTGAATTGGATGATCAAATTCTTTTAGAGTACGTTTATATTATCTTTACCTTAATAATTCAGTGGATCAAATTTCCGTCGTTGTACAATTTGAGTTCGAATAAAGTCTTAAGGCCCCGTTGTCCACAATTTTTTTCACTTTCTTTTTAAAAAAAAAATAATATGTTTGTCCATAAAATTATGCAAGATTTTAAAAAGTTTTCGAAAATAAGTTTTTTTTTTAAAAAAAAAATTCAGAAAAACTTTTTTCCAACTCACAAAACTGCAATATTTTTTCAAGTAAAATATAATTTTAAATTCCAAATTTCAAATACCATTTTTCAACCTAACTCCAAATACTATTTTCTTTAAAAAAAATTACAATTTTTATGTCCAAATGCCTACTAAGTCTCAATTCGAGGACTTGTCGAAGTATCATAAGCTTGTCGTATGGATTTGGGAAGTGGGACATTATAAATTAGGCGTAATGGTTTCCTGACCACTTAAACTTGTAGGGCTTTTGAAAGTCGATATACAAACTTTAGATTTTCCTATTTGAACACTCCAACTTGACAAAATTGGTAATAATAAACACATTTGACCGTTGATCATGCCTATGTGGAAGCACTACAGCTGACATGGCTAAACTGTGTGCAAATCATGCTCCCAAGACGTGTGAATAGTATTGTTTTTACTTAAAAAAAAATTAGAATTAGAATAAAATATAAATAAAAAAGAAAAAAAAAAGAAAAAAAGACTTTTCCAAATTTTTCATCTTCCAAGGTGTCCACCATGGATTAAGTAATGCTATCATATGAGAAAGTGATGCTACGAGCTTCACCAGACCATGCCGGAACATGTAAGTTCAGAATCCTAGTAAAAGAAGCTGAGTAGAACTGGAGGGTGCATTGGCATTTGGTCGAACACTGTTATATGAACAGTGTGCAGAATGAACATTTTGGATATTCGAAAGATTTGGCCCACGTAAGGTCTAGTTTGAAGGTTTGGAAACATACTCCTGAGGAGCAGGAGTAGTTTGGAATTGGTTTTGAGTCCTTTGGTTTGCCTGATCACGTTGCCCGGTCAACTGGTGAAGTTTTGAGTTTTCAACTTGGTGGTGATGGTTGATTTCTTGAATGGATTGAGCTGATTCTTCGCATAGAGGATCCATGGGTGTAGTAGAAGGGATTCCAATTGGAAATTGGTCTCCAATTGGCCCAAAATTGATAGGGGCATTTCGTCGAACACCTTGCTCAACCGGACTGCCTGAGCTTTTGGATTGTAAAATTGGAGGAATTGGTTGGTACCCATATGAAATTTGAAGTGTAGGAGCATTCTCCTCATCAAGGCGAACATTTTGGTACCTTTCTTTTCCAATTTGGATACCTGGAACACCTTGCGCATTCATTTTTGCCTCGCCGGAGTTCTGCTGCTCATCGGAGGGGACGATTCCCACGGTGGAATTGTCGAACTATGTTTCAGGCGTTTTTTTTCCTTTTTGTATTTGTAACTTTTTTTTTTCTGATTTTGTATTTAAAAATAGAACCCACAAATAACACAAGACAAGTAATAAATAGCTTAGCATGATGTGTTATACATGTCAGCGCAATTGATATACACGCTTTGGTGGATGTGTTTATTATTACCATTTTGTCAAGTTGAAGTATTCAAATGAAAAAATCCAAAGTTCGTGTAAGCCCTACAAGTTTAAGTGGCTAGAAAGTCATTACGCCTATAAATTACAACAATATGATTAAGACGGGAAGAACTGACCTTTATATTAAAAAAAATGTTAGGCAAGTGACAGCCACAACTTTTAATTTGTTTGTTTAATCGTCCCTTCACAATAAGGGTGTGGAAGAAATATCCCAATAGCCAACAGGCATTTTCTTGTGCAATAATGGTCCATAATTGTTGGAAAGGGGGACCATATGAGATTTATCTTTTCGATTTCTAAAATATTCAATTGTCCCTATCCTCATTTTAAGCCCCCATTTCTTTTTTTCACTTTGATGATAATGTAAAGTATGCAATTCTCAAATATCTTAGTAGTCGTTTGGACATAAGAAATGTAAAATTTCAAAAAAAAAAAAAAAAAATTCAAGTGAAAAATAGTATTTGGAAATTAAAGTTGTGTTTGGACATAAATATAATTTTGGGTTATTTTTGAAGTTTTGTGAGTGATATGAGTGAAAATTTTGAAAAACAACTCTTTGGAGTTTTACAAATTTTCGGAAAATTCCAAAATTTTTCTTCAAATGAAAATTAAAATTTTTATGGACAAACACTAATTTCGAAAAAAATTCAATTCCTTTTTTATATCAAACGGGCTCTTAGTAAACTGAAAGAGAAAAAAGGAGTTGCTTACTTTCGCTAACATTATACTTTAAATTTGTACAAAAAATAGATACTCCCATCCGTTCCAATTTAAGTGAACCTATTTCCTTTTTGGTCCGTTCCATAAAAAAAAATGACCCCTTTCTAAATTTGGAAATAATTTAGCTTAAACTTACAATTCTACCCTTAATGATAAGATTTTATAATTACACAAATATTCTGGCCCTCTTTCTGACTTGTTTAGGACTGCAAATTTCAAAAATCTTTATTTTTTTCTTAAACTCCATGCTAGTCAAACAGGTTCAAATAAATTGGAATGGAGGGAGTAACATATTTAGGTACAATATTTGGAAAATTCTTTATTAAGAAAAAAAATGTTTATCAGGATTCTATGACATCAACGAACCAAAATGATCACCCTTGTTATCCTAAAAGGAACCACCCAATTTTCAAGTTATCCATAGCTAAACAATTCATTGATCGAAAATGCACTACTTGTCAAAACATACATTTTTATATATGTATGTTGATAAAGGCATCCAAAATTCTTGTTAGGTATGCATCCACCTTTGCTGAATTAACCACCAAAAAGAATCTCTAAAGCAATGGATACTTCATGGGAAGCCAGTGTTACCGATTCCATAAATGCCATTTATCTTTTGTTCTCTGCTTATTTAGTGTTTGTAATGCAATTAGGCTTTGCCATGTTGTGTGCAGGCTCTGTCAGGGCCAAAAATGCCATGAATATTATGCTTACTAACGTTGTTGATGCCGTCGTTGGTAGCATTTCCTACTATCTTTTTGGCTTTGCCTTTGCCTTTGGGGATGCCTCTAATTCAAACCCATTTATAGGCACTAATTATTTTGCTCTCAAAGACATTCCTTCAAGCTCTTATGACTACAGTTTCTTTCTTTATCAATGGGCTTTTGCAATTGCTGTAGCTGGAATCACTAGTGGCTCCATAGCTGAACGTACCCAATTTACCGCCTATCTTTTCTTCTCTTTTTTCCTTACTGGATTTGTTTATCCAGTTGTAGCTCATTGGCTTTGGTCTTCCAACGGTTGGCTAAGTCCTAATTCAGATTCTCTATTGTTTGGTTCTGGTGCCATTGACTTTGCTGGCAGTGGCGTGGTGCATTTGGTTGGTGGGATTGCTGGTCTTTGGGGCTCACTTATAGAAGGACCAAGAGTGGGCCGATTTGATGCATTTGGTAACCCTGTGAAAATGAGAGGTCATAATGCAACTCTAGTAGTGCTTGGCACATTTTTGCTATGGTTTGGATGGTTTGGCTTTAATCCTGGCTCTTTCGACAAAATTCTTGTCCCGTACCCAAATAAGATCGACCAAGGTAACTGGACCTCGGTAGGGAGAACCGCGGTCACGACAACCCTGGCCGGTTCCACGGCCGGGATCGTCACCTTGTTCGGCCGTAGGATACTAGTGGGACACTGGGATGCAACGGATGTGTGCAATGGAGTCCTCGGTGGGTTTGTTGCAATCACCTCAGGATGCTCAGTTGTAGAACCATGGGCCGCAATTGTCTGTGGGTTCTGGGCAGCTTGGGTTCTAATTGGACTCAATATTTTAGCACTTAAACTCAAATTTGACGATCCACTAGAGGCAGCCCAATTACATGGAGGGTGTGGAGCTTGGGGTTTGATTTTTACAGGATTGTTTGCCAAGGAAGAATTTGTATTACAAGCTTATAACTCTGGTAAAACACAAGTGGCACGACCTTCTGGGCTAATATTAGGAGGTGGTTGGGGCTTGTTTGGGGCACAAGTAGTTGAACTTTTGAGCATTGTTGTTTGGGTAAGTCTGACAATGGGGCCTTTATTCTATGCACTTCAGAAACTTGGAATTTTGAGGATAACAGCGGACGAGGAAATTGCTGGTCTTGATATCTCCAGTCATGGAGGTTATGCGTACGAAGCTAATCAAGAAGAAAACGGTCCCCGCTTCTATGGCGAGTATTTAAGGATGCAACACCAATCATAAGTTTAAGTTGCTATTCAAATATTACTTTTTTCTAGACCAACTTGTGTACACCTCAACTGTTTCGCCTTGCTACCTCGTACCATTCAAGATTGCTTTCATCTGCAAATGTATATATGCTACTTTATATTTCTCCAGAGCTTTGCTGATTTTGCTGGCTTCTTTCAATGAATATGTATGTTTATTCGTAAAATGGTACAATTGAATTTATACGTAATTTTTAAACAAGTGAATTAATTTGATCCTGAAATAATAAGCTAATTGTAAAAATATGCAATACTTAGCCTTGAGATGAAGACGAAATAGCAGAAACACAGTAGTTCCGGACACAACAATAACAAAATAGAAAAGTAAGAGGATAAAATTGTTTAAGCTTTAGATAGAGTGCAATATAAGTTTGCCAGAAAATTTTTGTCTTTACAAAGATAACTGAGCTCACTATTTATAGCTACGTCTAGGGAAGGGGGTCCTTGGATCGTGCCAATCTTTAATATCAATTATGAGGGCCATCGATGAACATGTAACGGTGAGTATAAATGCCAAATTCCTTGTAACAGGCAATCGTACTTAATGCCATGAAATATTCCCTATTAAATACTACCGGGCGAGGAGTATTTATTACATTCTTATGAGCGTTATTCTTCCCGATGACAAACGGAACAGTTGCCTTCGGTCTTAGACATCCCCCTGTCTTAGGTTCTACATGTCCCTTTTTTGGACGTCCACATGGCATAGCATATTTTGCCTTGCCTCGAGTTTTGCCTCTGCTTTCAGGTGTGTTTGGCACAAGTAAATCCTTTTGTATGGAGGACGGTTGCTTGTCTTCTATGTTTATGCCAGGAGACGGGAGGGGAGCTATCTTTAGCTCATGTGATGAATCTATATTCGCCCAAAATCTTCTATAGTTGAATGATAAATTTCGGCAAACGCGACCATCATGCTTGTTATCCAGTATGGATGATGACAACGACTGTGGGCGGATGGAGCGGTTTGTTGCAGTTTCTACCAATGATATCATTCCGATAACAACTTTATCCTTTCCGAAGGCGTGGAACCGTACTCATAAGCTTTTTTGTTTAATATTTATTTGATTAGGGATTCTTCCATATCTGTATTGATCCTTCATTCTATGCTCGTTTCAGCAGCTCGATGAGTTCCGCCTATGGTTGAAGGCTTGCCAGTGGATCCAAAAGATCTTGGACGTTATTATGCCTGAGACTCGTACGTGGAAAGAACTGTCCATCAGATACGGGTGGAAGGCCAAAATTGTAATTCAGACTAACCTTGTTTCAGCTTTCTATGCAAGGAAATTGATTGATCCCTTCTATCTTTTCCTTGAAAGCAGATCTACCCGCAGGCTCAATTTATATTCCCGAGGAGGATATTTTAGCTGATCCTACTGAAGCGATGAGACTACTTCAAGCGGCGCTCACTCGAACAGGTGTCTCTGGGTCTGCTTTGGGCACATGTGTTTTACTACGGAGTCCCCGGACGGAGAACAAGTAGACAAAAATAAGGCGCTCTTCTGTGGTCTGGGAAAAGAATAAGAGGGCGAAGACTATTGCCTCCGAGTCCTCTCCGAAAGTTGTGATCACTACCCTCCTCCTAGGTCGGTCATAGACATCGTGATGATCGATGATGATGGAGCTTCTCTACACAGAAGGCGACATTCATCTTCAACTCAACAGAATGCTCAATTTGTTGAGTTAGTTACACCTATCGAGGATGACGTCTTGGCACTTTGGGGGAAGTTTGATTTAGTAGAAGATGCCAACTCCCATTCCCGGCCCCCAATTTCTTGTGCCTGTTATTGCGGGGTTGAGTACCAAGTCCCTACCGTCTTTGGTTGGCGAGCATCCAACAACCATCACTGCATTTGGTTCAGCTGCTTCTCATTCTTTAACCCATCAGCTTCATCTCCATCTTCATCAATGCCAGCAACTGCTACATCATTTCCATCTTCATCTACTCTTCTACCAGCAACTGCTACATCATCTCCACCAACCGCACCTGACCATGAAGAAGGCGTTCCTCTTCCCAGTCCCCAGTTCATGAGATCTTGGGGCAAAATTTTGTTGCCTCTTCTAAAGATCTACAAAGGAGGAGGAATGTTATTCTTTCGGTCTTTACCGGATGCAACTTGCTATCCCGGTCGGTAGAGCTTGCTAATTATCTGAATCTTTTGGCTTTAGAGAAAGATTGGGAAAAGATTCAGGCAATCTCGAGAGAGTGTTTGTCGAATAACGCCATGCTCAATGCCACAACGGTATATTTCTTTGTTATTTCTTCTATTTTTGTATGAACATATCCTGAGTTTTACCTTTCTTGCTTTGTAGGACAACTTTTTTGCTTCTGAGGGCCTTCAGAGTTTGATTTGTGAGAATGAAGAAATTACTTCTGCACGGGATCGGCTTTTGGCTGAGCGGGAGCAAAGTTTCACTCGCCTCTCAAAACTGGAAGCCAAGGCCACTGAGGTCGTTGTATTGGAGACTCGTTTGCAGCAAAGCGAGCAAGAGATGGAAACCCTTAGCCAAGAGATCTCCCCGTTGAGGGTTCAATTTGAAGAAGCTAAAGCTAAATAGTTGAAGTCCATAATGCCATTATTGCTGCATCCGATTGTGAGGCTGCCTCCGCGAAAAGATTGAATAATTTGGAGGCAGCCTTGAGTTCCAAAACTGAAGCGCTTGCTGCTGCGAGGGTGAAATATGCCCAGCTGGAGGAGAAGTACAGAAAAACTATCGAGTATAACAGGCTCTTTAGTTCAACTGTCCATGACCTTGATGTTAGCCTCAGATCTATTAGATCCGTCCAGGAAAACCTTTCTGCCGAGGTAACCAACTCAAAGAAGAACTCAAGCACCGAGCGACTTCCCTCGTTGTTGAGAAAACTTATGTTATGTACAACATGAGGAGAAAAACCTTGGAAGAAGCCAAAGATGTTATCATCGATTTTGATATCGAAATTGCTAAGGCCCGTGAGCTTGAGTTAGCTTCTAAAAGTGGTCTTCTAGCAAGGTCTGATGCTCCTTGTCCTTCTGGTTCCGGTTCCGAGTTTTCGGGAACTGAAAAAGAATCGAAGGATGATGATGCTGAAGGCCAAACTGGTAAAGACCAAAATGTTGAGCCATCGGTGGATCCATCTACTTCTTTAATTGTTGAGCCATCGGCGGATCCATCTGCTTCTCCCGGGGGCACGAACATTTTCTTCCTCATGGTTCCGGAGATACTACAATTTAGCTTTTCTTTTCTTTTTCCAATTCTTGTAGCTGTGCCATTTTGGTATGTTATTGTTAATAAAAATATTTTTTTGCTCAAGTATTGGTTGAGTCTTTCTTTCGTTTGAATATTCATGCAAGTCTTCTATCTTTGCATTTTTTTCCTTTGCTTGAGAATTTTGCGCAAGTTTTTCTGTTTGCATCTTATTATGTGAAGCCTTGGGTGTATTCTCCCGAAAGCATTTTGGTACTAGGCATCAACCCTTTTTCGTAAGGACTTTGATAAGTATTTGAGCAATTTTACTTTTGTGTCTTTTAGTATATGGCTACAAGTGTATTTTTATCGAAGGCATTTTGATTCCGGGCATAAATTCTTCCGAAATCAACCCTTTAACGTGAGAGTTTTTATAAGAGAGGGCCCTCTTATATTTACGGTGCTCTTGAAGAGAACATTTCCTATTCATTACGACACTAGTATTTGAAGTACTTGTTTAACTTTCAAACGACAAAGTTAATTCATCGTTCGGACAAGAAAAAAGATAAAAAAAGGATTTCATTTCATTTTATTCCTTCTATTTTGAAAGGTACATAAGCATTTGCTATGCTAAAAAGAAATTGTCATTACTTGTGTCTAACTTATATAACTTGTTTCTACGGGGCTGGCCGCGCTGTCCCTGATCCCGATGATACAATTATGTTTTCAGTTTTTCATTTCCCGGTCGACGCGACACTTATTATTTCCTTATCCTCATATCATTCCCCCCAATGTTCGAATGTGAATAGTGCGAATTGGAGTGCTGGAAGTCTTGTACCTTCGAGGACCCCATTAATGAATTGCTACCAATCTTATGCTCGGTAACAAACTTCGCTTACCTTAGGAATTTATACTATCAAGCAAAAGACTATCTAACAATACTTTAATGGTTTGCACTTGTGAACGGTCGGGTAACCTTTGTCCTATAGCAAACTTAATTTCCCGATGGGAATTTTGCTATAGAGCCAAAGACTATCTAACCATTCTGGAGTGGATCCTTGCTTCTGTGCCTTGCTATTAAAGGTTTTATTGCTGTTGTTGAAGTATTCTTCGTAGTCTCGTTAAAAACCTTGCCAAAAAAGTTCAATTGGGACAAAAACTGAACGAAGGTAAAAAGAGTGCAACACATACTTTCCGCTTGGTTAATGTTCATTAGCAATAATATCTTTTGAGGTGTGCCACGTTCTAGTTGCCGGGAAACTTTTCTCCATTTTGGTTCTCCAATTCATATGAACCTTTCCCGGTGACGATTGAGACCCGGTAGGGGCCTTCCCATGTTGAGCTAGCTTCCCTGCGTTGAGCTCCCAGGTATTTTGAGTTACTTTCCTTGGTACCAAGTCTCCTACTTTGATATAACTGAAGTTGGCTCTTCGATTATAATACCCCTTTATTCTCTACTTTTGAGCTGCCATTCTTATATGTGCCAAGTCCCTACGCTCATCGAGTAGTTCCAAGTTGACTAACATTGCTTCGTTGTTTGCTTCTTCATCTGCTTGGAAATATCTCAATGTGGGTTCCCCTACTTCCACCTGAATTAAATCTTCTGCACCGTACACGAGGGAAAATGGAGTTTCTCCTGTGCTTGATTTGGCCGTTATTCGGTATGACCATAAAACTCCAGGTAATTCCTCGGGCCAATTACCTTTAGCCTCTTCCAACCTTTTCTTGAAATTTTGTATAATCACTTTGTTCGTTGACGATGCTTGGATGATAGGGTGAAGATGTGATCCTCTTTATTTTTAAATCTTTGAGGAACTTTGTGACTTTTGTACCGATAAACTGTGGTATTCCAAACCTACAATATATATTTTCCCAATATATAAGGACCTACTTCTACTCACTTAGAAAAATAGTCAGTTAAAATTAAAAGAAATCTTACCTTTTTGGGAGTGGGTGGCAGTGGTCTGACGATGTCCATCCCTCACTTCATGAACAGTGACGGGGATAGAACCGAATGTAATGGTTCTACTGGTTGATGCACCAGTGGTGTGTAGCGCTGACACTTATCACATTTTCATATGAAGTCTATGGCATCTTGTTCCATGCGGGGCCAATAATATCCTGCCCTTACCAACTTCAGTACTAAGGAATCTGCACCTGAATAGTTTCCGCATATCCCTTCGTGGACTTCTCGCATGTCGTAGTTAGCTTCGGATGCTCTTAAGCATCAGGTCAGCGGGCCTTGAAAAGATTTTCTATACAATTGGTCTCTTTTGAAGCTATATCGCGCTACTTTGGCGCGCATCGCTAGGGATGCTTTGGGATATTCGGGTAACTTCCCATGCTTGAGATAATCGACGATTTCATTCCTACAGTCCTAGAGCAAATTAGTCGTATTACTTCATAGTAACCATTTGTATCCAAGACCGAGTTCACCAGTTGTACTACTGTCCCGGATTTCGATCCCTTTATTTCTGTCAATGATCCGAGGTTAGCCAATGTGTTTTCTTCTGTGTTACCTTCCTTCGGGATATAAGTAATCGACCATTCCTAGAATTGCGCTAACAGAGCCTGGACCTTCACCACGTATTGTTGCATGCGCTTTTTATTGGTGTCGAAGATCCCGTAAACCTGGTTTACCACCAGCTATAAGTCACACTTGATTTCGATGACTTTGTAGTCAAGTTCCCGGGCCAATACGAGCCCTGCAATCAAAGCTTCATACTCTGCTTTATTGTTAGTTAAACAGACCGTTTAATGGCTTGCCTTAGGGTTTCCCCCGAAGGCGTAATTAAGACTATACCAAGACCGGACCTTTTTACATTGGAAGCTCCGTCCGTAAATAAGGTCCAAACCCCTGATATCGATTTCGACACCATTAGTGCCTCCTTGGTTGCCAAAGGAAGCAGTCTCAAACTGAAATCGGCCACAAAATCAGCCAACACTTGTGACTTAATTGTAGTCTTTGGTTTATATTCTATGTCGAACTCACTCATTTCGACGTCCCATTTGGCCAATCTACCCAAGAGCTCGGGTTTGTAAAGGATGTTTCGCAAAGGGAAAGTGGGCCATGCTGTCGCACCCAGTTTTCTCGCGAAAGCGGATTTCGACACATGACAACTCTTTTAAATGGGTATTAAAAGAGAAGAGTCACCACTTAATAATTTTAAGGTGTGTTAGGGCACCTATTTGTACATAAATTTATTTGACTAGTCAACACCACCAAAGATCGGGTAAGGGATTAAATTGCCTCAAAGAGAAGGTGCTAGGCACTCTTCGAGGTCCACAACTGTAGTCCCCTATCAAATTTTACACTAGGATTTTATAATTAATCTAGGTGAGCATATAAGTAAAGAAAGATGTGAAAGTTAAAAGTCCTATTATAACATAAACTAGTGTAATGAAAAATAACATAAGAATTAAACTATATAAATAGTACAAGTTTTAACGATCACAAGGAGTACAACTGTGTCGGTCTATATTTAAGGACTAAGTCCTTTTAGCAAGCATATAAAAGGAAAGGGGGGTCCTAAATTTTTTCGCCTAAAGGATCACCCCATGCAACATAAATAATACTTTGCAACTTCCTTTAGGTAGGGGTTGCTCATATTATTCAGTGGGCACAGACTATCATCTCCTGCTACTCGATTACTATATTTAAGTTGTTTACTTAAAAGCGTTCTAATTCAATTCTAAGTCGTATCCTATGCGTGCGCTACCCGTCCCATGCTTAGGGTCCAGGAGGCTTTGGACCTACTATTTGGTAGTTCAAGACTCAACTTAGTTGCTCAAAATGATAAAACTAGGCGACAATAAAAATAGATAGGACTGGATATAATTGCAATAAAAGGCTTAAGTAACCTCTACACATAAGCATGAAAGAACATAAACAGATTTATGGTTAAGTAGTAGATGGAATTAGGACGTATTAGAATTGTTAGGTCCTATAAGCATGATTTCTATGTGATTCCAGTATAATAAAAGTAGTGTTATAGCTTCTGGATTAACGTGTGGGCAGATTAGATCATTACAAACCCGATAGGCATGATTTCTAATTGTTTGCATAATAAAATAACGAAAGAAACCTCATAAATTTAAATTACTAAAGATGGTTTTATAGATATGCATCTTAGGCAAGTGACATTATCCTATAGGTATGATTTCTAATAGTTTGCATAACAAAGTAACGAAAGCAACCTAATAATTCTGAATTACTAAAGCTGATTTTATAGATATGTGTCTTAGGTAGGTGACATTATCCTACATGCAGGATTTCTAATAGTTGTCAGTTGAAATTGGTTTTATAATACTTTATCCCTATAAGCATGCTATCTAAGTAAAGAAGTACAAAAAAAACAACGCGAAGTAGTTGATTAATTAGTTAAAACCCTATAGTCATGGTATCTAGGTAAGTAAAGGTATTACATTGTGGCATCCTATAAACATATTATCTAAGAGTGTTAGATAGTAGACATGGAAATAAATATAGCATATTTGACAAATGAACTGAAGTGTGTGTGTGTGTGTGATCCCTATACGCGTGCTTTCTATTAGTGTATAACACATCAAACTAAATAGCATATATGGCATGCTGAACAAAATAGCAAATAGACCACATAAACCCTATAGGCATGTTTTCTACCATTTTAGAATGTACCCAATTCCCCAATTCACTAATTCCCTAATTGTTTGTTTACAAATTATTACAGGACAAAATAAAAGAGCGGAAGTTCAAACATTGCACACTAAACCGACTACAAACCCAATAAACCGAACATGCCTAAAGGAAATTAACCTAGTAAAGCCTGGGCCTTCGGCAGTTTCATTCTTCATAAAGATAGTAGACCCAGATCCAAATAAACCTCCAAACATTAGAGTGTTTAATCGCTCACCTCAAACTTATAAGGGACCCACATTAGGCCCAAAGAGAAGACCCACTTGCTTTGTAGATGGACAACTTCACCACACAAGTTAACGAGATACACATGGTAACTAATTAAAATAGCTCTGAGGCCTACTAACAACAATTCTCACTAGGACATAGATACAGAATCATGAAACATTGACAAAACTCATATAAGACATAACTGCACTTGCATTTTGGAAGGTAGAGTGACAGGATTGGTCAAACAGGGGACTAAACATAAAACTAGGAGAAACAGTAGGACTTAGTCTCCATAAGACATGAAAAAAAACTAACAACAACATAAGTTGAAAGAGTATAATATGTACAGTATTAGTAGAGTTGGAAACTTACACCACTTAGGTTGACATGGTAAGCACATATACATAGTTAGTTTTCAGAACAACAAGTTTATAGTGAAACATAAGCCAAAGTTTGACTAAAGAGACTCAAAACTTGGAATCTAAGGCATGAAGGTCTAATAAAGTCATAGTCAGAGAATGGTAGCTAGACATAGTAAACAAACAAGTAGGCGTGGTCTACAACAGTCAACAGACAACCTAACATGCTGAGTATAACACAAAGATTTCAAAGTTTAAAGCATTCACGGTGACTATGAAGGCCATGCGTCACTTGAGAGGGTCAGAATTCATAATAAGCAAAGACTAGATTGTCATATAAAGGGGCTAGATGCTACATTTCATCTTATAGACTATACGTAGTGTCAAGCAACCCATGATTGAGTCGAACATGGAACACACATTAAACTCACAATTGGCAGTCACACAATTAGAAATTGGTCTCATTTAAAGTATTGGAACATATGAGTTGGTTATGATAGTGTAGAACTTGGTAAGAAACCAAATTTAGAATAAGCAACAGGTGAACATGATGATTATTCAAGTTGAATGCAACAACATATTAGTCTAAGCATGACTTGCAGAGAAATAGCAGATTAGGCATGAAGGATTCAACATGAATAAAGCAATTTCGAACAAGAATATAGTCTCACAAAGGGGTTTCAGTGTAAGAAGTCAAACAAAATTCACACATCCATCAACTAGATTTCAATTACATATTAGGCAGACACCATGAATCTACTTAGCTATACACATGCATTTTAACATCAAGAATTGCACAGAACTAGAGCTAATGGAACTATAGAGTAATGCTATAATAAACAGAATGTCATAATATCGAAATTAACTCACAGAAATCCAAATAACACTAATGCACATAACATAAGCACAAATAGAAAGGAGTATAATTATGAGGGTACAAGGCACTAACCAATTGCAACCAAACGAATAAAGAATGAGAAACGTAAAATCTCAAGAATATCAGTAATTGTAGGAGAATGATGAAAAACCCTAAACCTCCAGTGCTTCAGAGTTCATAAGAGCCTCAAAATAGACCCCGAGTAGTGCTTGCACTGGAGGAAGTTCAACAGAATACATAGGCCTTGGCTTTCAGCCGGCCAAAAGATTGAGCCTTAGAATAGTGTAAGACAAGAAAGAAGGAGAGAGATAGTAGTAGTTTTTATCTATTAAGGTCTATTTAAAGTGAATTAGGGAAGGGATTTATATAGTGGTAGAATTAGACAAATAAACAAGGAAAGAAATCAAGTAGACATGAACAAAAGAGTAAAATCTCGCATGCAAGTCGGTAAAGTAACCGGAAAGGAAAGAAATCAAACTCCAAACCCTAGTTAGAGTTTAAAACTCAAAATCGACCAACTAGTACGAAGAATCAAGCTTTTCTTCGTGTATATGGATGAGATATTGTCCAAATCTCCAAGATTGAGTTGATTCCCATCCGATATAATGATGGTATTTGTCAAAATTGAGCAAATACCTAAGTAATACCATAACCGTGTGACCAGTAGCAAAGAATCCTAGTTATGGTAAGAAAATAATGATAGAATATCATTATCAATGGGATTATGAGAGGGATTAAAGGGGAGACGGAGAGGTTTGAGAGCATTTTGGGGCGGCCGTTTGGGAGGTAATGAGTTAGGGTTTCAGGGGTTCGGTAATAAAAATAAGGAGGGAGGCTGTAGGCTATTGATCATTTGAGATCAACAGCCAGGATAAGAGGAGAAGCGGTGCGGGTCGTGGAACGGGTCCCGCCGGGGTTATAATTAAAGGGGTCATTTGTTTTGGGCCAGGGCAGATTGAGCCATTAACTTTGGTCCTAAATTAGCCTTGAATTTGGCTATAAATTAAATACACGAAAATGGTTAATAAAATAATTTATATAAAATATTTAATAAAATATTACTTGTGCAATAAAGTGATTGAAAATAATAACTTAACATTACAAAAATTTAAAAAAAATGATATTTGGCACAAATAATGTAAAAAATACAATTATGCATATCACATAGGCTATTATTGCAAAATTATGTAAATAGCCTAAATACACAAATATATCTATATAAAATGAGGTAAAACTATTATGAAACCTATATGTGGATAAAATAATAAGTTTAGATGATTAATTCATCCCAAAATAATTTAAAATAATAATTAATAAATAATCAAGTAATTTAAATGCAAGGAAATCAATTTTAAAGCTCTAAAAATAATAGAAAATTATAAAAAAAATACTTGTATAACTCTTTTAAATTAAGTAATGATGCAAAATGGTATTTTGAAAGTATATGTACTATTTTAAAAAATATGAGGGAAAAATTGGGTCTCAACGGCTGCCCTTCTTTACCCGGTAATGATGAAAGAGTTGTCGGGTAAAAAAAGTGATGACTAATTTTGTTCGAAGTGAGTGAGAAATGATGTGTTTTGAAAAATGGTGGCCGAACCCTAGTTATTGAGTTGCCTACATATCTCTGGTGTTACGGGAATCAGGTCGTGTGTAGTTATGGATCCAACGACAAATGAAACCAATGGAGTTATTATAGAAGTGGTCGTATGTTTCGGAAATGATCTTTTGGATGCGATATTGTCGTGATTAGAGGATGATTTCAGATGGATCTATGGATGTGATTTTAAATGTTACGGATATATAAGGAAAGTGTTGAGCGGTTATGGGACAAAATGGCTATCAAGGATGCGAATGTAGAGAATGGAAACCGGAGTGAGAATTGCTCCTGTTTGTAGAACGGTTACTTTTCAAGTTACCTCCAAAACTTAAAACACAATGCATGCGAATATATATAGGTTATTGCGAAAACTTAAACATGATGCAAATTCCTTTCGGACCATGAAGGTTGTCTTCGGATGGTGAGGATTATATCCTTAGACCATAACGTCCCGGGCCATGAAGAGTATGGTAAGGGATTTGCAGGCCATGTAATGGTGTCCTCGGGCCATGAGGATGGTGCCTCTGGACTATTACGCCTTTGAATAATGATGTGTAGCTTCGAGAGATCCTCTAGCCATGGCTTGATATCTTCGGGCTATGAGGATGATGCCCTCAGACTATGATGCCTTTGGACAATGTGGCAATGTTTCAGTCCATGAAATACAAAGGTGCGGTAATATAGATCGTTTATCAAAGGAAACAGGTGATGCTCAGTCGTATGCGAGAATGAGACGAGATAAGGTTTAGTCTTGTTGAGATGAGAGCAGTTCTTAGTCTGATGCAAAGAGTAGAGACAATGCTTAGTCTTATGCAAGATAAGGGTAGGAAACAGTGCTTAGTCTCATGGAGACAGTGTTTAGTCTCATGCAAAGGAAAAACGATGCTTAACTTTATGCGATAATGGAGGCAATGCTTAGCCTCATGAAAGGAATGGAGAAAGTGTTTAGTCTCATGCAATATGGAGGCAGTGCTTAGCCTTATGTAATAATGGAGGCAATTCTTAGCCTCATGCAAGGTAGGGAGACAATGCTTAGTCTCATGTAGAGAAAAGGCAATGTTTAGCCTTAAGCAATAACAAAGGCAGTGCTTAGCCTCATGCAAAAAATGGAGACAATACTTAATCTCGTGAAAGGGAAGGCAGTTCTTAGCCTTATGAAATAATGGAGGCAGTTCTTAACCTCATGAGAGGAATGGAGATAATGCTTAGTCTCATGCAAAGAAAAGGCAATGCTTAGACTTATGCAATAATGGAGGCAGTGCTTAGCCTCATGCAAGGTGGGGAGATGCTTTGTCTCATGTAGATAAAAGGCAATGTTTAGCCTTATGGAATAACGGAGGTAGTGCTTAGCCTTATGCATAGAATGGAGACAGTGCATAGTCTTGTGCAAGGGATGGTAGTGCTTAGCCTTATGCAATAATGGAGGCATTGTTTAACCTCATGCAAGGAGTGGAGACAATGCTTAGTCTCATGCAAAGAAGGAAGTGTTTAGCCTTGTGTGATGATGAGGTCAGTACTTAGCCCTATGCAAGAAAAACAATGAATAGTTGCGGGAGAGGAAAACATTTCTTAGCTTGATGTGTTTGCGCTTGTAAACTTTGTCATTATGAAGATAGTATTTTGCTGTGTGTATGTATTTGTGAACGTTCCTGTTATGTTCATTGTGCCTGCATCCAAAGAGAAATTGTGAGTTTTGCGGGGGAGAGTTTGGTTCGTGCTCTTGATTCCTTGCTTCGCCCTTACTCTTTCCTTGAGGTCCTGCTTGAGTCACCCTGGATAATGTCTGGCTGCTGCAGAAATAAAATTTCGAAAAACTTGCATGCATTTAAGAAATTATTTGTAGAAATATAGTTGTTTGAAATATGTGATAATGCACAAGATCAAATAATTTTGATGAACTGATGATTGTGATGCATTTTAGACATTGCGACTTCCTTGATTCAGAATTTTGAGGATCCTCTTCAAAATTCTGTCCCAGTTTAAATGAATACACCTGGAAATACATTTTTTGGCGATTCCGAATATGACAAGATCGGGAAAACTTGCAACCTTTCTCCAGTTTTTGACCATGGGGGAAATGAAGATTTTAGTATGATGTGACCGAACCCACAAGGCTGCCTACCTATCTCCTCTTAAACGGTAATCAGGTCAAGCGTAGTTTAGTTACATCAAATAGAAAGTGCAAACATAATCTTAAACATAGTATCTCTTGACTGCATCCGAATTGATAGGTTTTGGCCAAATCTCTCCATCCATTTCTGCAAGTATAAATGCTCCTCCTGTTAATACCTGGTGAACCATGTAAGGGCCATGCTAGTTGGGCGAGAATTTCCCCTTCGCTTCGTCTTGGTGTGGGAAGATTCGCTTTAGTACCAACTACCCCGGCGTGAATTGCCTCGACCTGACCTTTTTATTGAAAGCTCTATCCATTCTATTCTGGTAGAGGTGACAGTGACATACCACGTTCATTCTTTTTCCGTCAATAAGAGCTAGTTGTTCATACCGGCTTATTACCTATTCCGTATCACTGAGCTCATTTTCTTGTATGATTCTTAAGGAAGGGATTCCACTTCAGCGGGAATAATGGCTTCGGTACCATAAACTAGTATATAGAGAGTTTCCCCAGTTGATGTATGAACTGTGTTGCGATACCTAAAACAGATAGTAGCATCTCGTGCCATTTTTTGTAATTGTCTACCATTTTCCTCAATATCTTCTTGATGTTATTTTTGGCGACTTTTACGACTCAGTTTATTTGTGACATGTATGTTGTTGAGTCCTGATACTTGATCTTGAATGTTTCACCCATGGATTTCATCAAATCGCTATTGAGATTGGCGGCATTATCAGTAATGATTGACTTTGGTACTCTAAATCGACAGACGATGCAGTCCCGAACAAAATCTGCTACAACCTTCTTACAGCTTTATTAGATGCAACTTCAACCCATTTTGTGGAGTAGTCTATGGCCACCAAAATGAACCTATGTCCGTTTGAATCAGCTGGTTCGATTGGTCCGATGACATCCATACCCAAGCGGCATGGTGAACTTGTTGCAGTAAGTTTGTTTGGTGGTACCCGTATCATGTCAGCATATATCTGGCATTGTTGACACTTTTGAACGTACTTGATACAGTCCATTTCCATAGTCATCCAGAATTACCCTGCTCTTAATATCTTCTTGGCCAAAAACCATTCATGTGGGGTCCGCAGGTTCTGGCATGTATTTCCTCGAGCAATCTGGATGCCTCCTTGGCATCGACGCACCGCAGTAATCCCAGGTCAGGAGTCCTTCTATACAGAATTCCTCCACTTTGAAAGAAATGGTTGGCTAATCTGTGAAGCATGTGCTTTTGAGTATGGGTGGCACTCTCTAGGAATTCACCCTTTTCCAAATACTCCTTGATATCGTGGAACCACTTATTTTTGTCAATATCTTCTTCAACATGAGCATACTAAGCTATCTGCTTATGAATTCCTATTGGGATAGGACCGATGGAATTCTTATCTGGGTGTTGTATCATGGAAGACAAAGTGGCTAATGCATTTGCGAACTTATTCTGAATCCTTGGAACATGTTTGAATTCTATCTTTGTGAACCTCTAGATCAGCTCTTGTACACAGTGCAAATATGGAAATATTTTGGTGTTCTTCGTAGCCCATTCCCCTAGAACGTGATGCACCAAAAGATCTGCATCTCTGGTTACCAGCAGATCTTGAGCGTTCATGTCAATGGCCAATCTGAGTCCCAGGATGCAGGCCTCATACTGCGCCATATGGTTGGTGCATAGAAACCTAAGTTTCTCGGATACCAGATAGTGTTGACTAGTTTCTAATACTAAGAAAGCTCCAATACCTACTCCTTTGAAATTTGCTGCTCCGTCGAGGAGCATCCTCCAACCATCATATTCCTAGGTGATATCTTTTCCTACAAATGACACCTCATCGTTGGGAAAATACATTTTCAATGGTTCATATTCTCCGTCTACAGGATTTTCTGCCAAGTGTTCTGCCAATGCTTGCCCTTTGACTGCCTTCTGAGTTACATAGATGATGTCGAACTCACTCAATAATATTTTCCACTTTTCTAAATTACCCGTAGGCATGAGTTTCTGAAAGATGTATTTTAGCAGATCCATCCTTGATATGAGATATGTAGTGTATGCACAGAAATAATGTCTCAGCTTCGGGCTATCCATGTCAAAGCACAACAAGTACATTCTAACTAAGAGTATCGGGCTTCATAAGAGGTAAATTTCTTACTCATATAATATATTGCTTGTTCCCTCCTTCTAGTTTCATCATGTTGGCCCAACACCCCA
The DNA here is from genome assembly GCF_000715075.1 of Nicotiana tabacum. NCBI lineage: Eukaryota > Viridiplantae > Streptophyta > Magnoliopsida > Solanales > Solanaceae > Nicotiana > Nicotiana tabacum. The sequence continues at coordinate 58,354,497 of NC_134086.1, read as the reverse complement.
GCTAATATAGACAAATAAAGCAGCAGAGGTCTTCCTGGTTCTGGTGGGACCAGAATGGGCGATTTAGATAAATACTCCTTGATTTTGTCGAAGGCCTTTTGGCATTCTTCAGTCCAACTCATTGCAGCATCTTTCCTTAGCATTCTGAAGATTGGCTCACATATCACGATTGATTATGCTATAAAGCGGCTATGTAATTGAGGCGACCTAGAAAACTCATCACATCTTTCTTATTCTTTGGAGGCGGCAAGTCCTGGATAGCTTTGACTTTTGATGGGTCTAACTCAATACCTTGATGACTGATGATGAATCCTAAAAACTTTCTAACAGGGACTCTAAAGGCACATTTTGCAGGATTCAACTTCAAAATGTCTTTTTGAAGCTGATCGAGGAATTTCTTCAGGTCTGCTATGGGATCCGAACTTCTTTTAGATTTGATGATAACGTCATGCATGTACACCTCTATTTCCTTGTTTATCATGTCATGGAAGATAGTCGTCATGTCCATCATGTAGGTGGCCCCAGCATTCTTCAAACCAAACAACATCATTTTGTAACAGTATATTCCCCACGGTGTGATAAAGGCTTCCCATTTTTATCTCGTGTAGGACTTTACCCAGTCTCTTTAGAGTGGTCAGTGGACATATGATAAGACTCGAACCTCCATCTATCAAGATTCTGGCAATGAACTTATCTTCAAATTGCACTGTGATATGCCAGTCCTAATGACAGATGGTTTAAGTGCAGCTTCCTTGCTCGTTCCTCCCAGATTCTCAAGTGTGTAAACTCTGCCTATTCTAGTCATACCTTGCGTGGAACATGTTTCTTCCACTTTGGACTTTCCCTTTCTCCTTGCCACTACAACATAATCCCACGGGACAACATCAGACTTGTAAGATGGTGTGGGACCTACCATCATAGTGAAGGGTGTATTTACTCAACTTTAAATGGTGCCTGGGTTTGTATCACAACTAGCGTGAGGGTGACCGAAGATGTTTTAGGAGCGTCTCCCTATCGAATGAGTCCAATGGACCCTTCTTAAACCCATTCATTGTCAGTTTCTATCACATTCACTCCCTCGCCTCTGTGATCCGGGAGAGGGTTGTTACAAACATTTTGTGCAACTTCCTTTGCTTGTATAACCTTAGTGTCAATCAGTGTTTGGATCTTGTCTTTCAACATGCGACATTTCTCAATGGTATGATGTGACACCCCAGAGATGTCAATGTTACGCTCCGCAGTAATATATTACGATGATGTTACGCTCCGTAGTATTTATATTATGACGATGTTACACCCTGTAGTATTGTACATTGAATTTGTCGAAAGATAATTGACATCAGTTCAAGGACAAGATTATTTGAAGATTATAAGTATTATGCTATTTCAGATAAGTGATAAGTAAATTCGTGAAGGTGAGAGGGTAAGAAAATCGAAGAAAGTGAGTTTCGTCGAAGTTTGTCAATTTGGGATAAAATACGGTCCGAGCTCCAACACATCGTATTTATGAACTAATGTCATACAAGGTACCACATGACCATAATAGAAAGATGTATAAAGTGTAGTAAAAGTGAGTAGTATTTTATGTAATTTGAGATAATTCTTAATTATGTTGATATTTGCTTAATTTTGGATTTTAGGGGAAAAATTAGCAATTAATTAAGGTGTTTGGTGGATACAATATAGGGGGGAACATAATCCTTAACGTGGCAGCCCATAAGTTTTGATCAAATCACAAAATATGAGTCTTATTTCATAAATCAAAGTGGCACTTTTTAAGAGAGTTTGTGGCCAAGTCATCCCTATCAAGTGGAGCCCACAAAAGCCAACAATTTTTAGAGATTCTTTACTTTATTAAGATATGATTCTAAGTGTACCAAGTAAAGGATGAAGCTTCATATGGATTTGCAATTCTAAGGGATTTGCAACAAAGTTATACTGTGTAATAGCAACGAGATTTGCAATTCTAAGAGAGCACAGTACAATATTTCCCAAGAACATCATACAGATATTTCCCTACTTCGATCCACCGTAACGTGTTTTTGCAAAAGACATGTGTTAGAGAGATCATCAAAGAATCGGTTCAGGTATGTTAAGGCTAAAGCTTTCCTTCATTTTGGCGTTATCTTGTAATTACATGTGTTTGATAACGAGGCATAAAGAGAATTTCATACTTCTGAAGTTATATACATATATATATATATATATATATAATTTATGTACATTTTTCTAGTCTCATAAATTACAGTATTCTCCCTTGTCGGGACTTCATATTCAATTGAGTATTGTCTTCTTCCAATGAAGAGAGGAGAGGGTCTATATATATATATACACAAACACAGTATTACAGTATTTTCACTACCATCGAGATAATCGGTAAGTAGGCCCCTATTGGGCAACTTTAGATCAGATGGTAAGTTATATACCAAGCCTACTGTGGTCGAGCGCCTATGAGCGAGCACAGCATGGCCGAGATATAGAGCCTAGTTGTCACAACCCAAACCGATAGGCTGAGACGGGCACCCGGTACCTTACTCAATCGAGTACCAACATAACATATCTTTTGTATCATTCTATCATAGGTAAATGAACCGGAGTAAAGCATGAGGGAATACAAACTTATACATGTGAAGTACGGGCCTATAAGGCCGACATGATTCTTTATATACTCAAAAAATAGGCCGACAAGGCCACACAAGTATCCGTATACATGACATCTGTATACAAGCCTCTGAGAATACATAATATCATAAAGGTCATGACAGGGTCCTGCTATCCCAATCAATACACGTACTAATCATACTGACCAAAGAAGCAACTCCGGAGCAAATGGAGTGCACCAACACCTTCCGCTGAGTTAATAGCCTATTTGGAGGACCCTCGGCCTGTCTATCAGGACCTACGGGCATGAAATGCAGCGTCTCCAGGAAAAAGCGACGTTCGTACAAATAATATACCGAGTATGTAAGGAATAAAAATCTGTAACTAGTAGACATGAGAGAAACATGGAGTAAAAAACTCAACATGTATATCTGAATAACTCTATGAATCATTTAATATTATAATGTCGTGCATATGCATATAAATATAATACCATGCATGTGTATATGCGTTCATAACATCATCAAGCCTCTGAGGGCAACCCATCTGTAAGGCCCCGTGAAAATTTCTACTCCAAACCCGAAAGCTCGTAGTGCTAAGTTAGGTATATGTGTTAGAGATTGATCTGTGCATTTAAAAGTTAAGGAACAATGTTTTCCAGAAAAGTGCATTTCTGCTGTCCATTATGCGATCGCAGAATAGCTATGCGGACCGCATAGTCGCCGCAGAGTCAGACAGTTTGATGGTTAATTTGAGGTCAACTATGTGGCCAATTATGCGATTGCATAATCAATATGCAGGCCGCATAGTCATCGCATAATCCCCTTGGAATATTTGTAAGGGGCAGTTCTGTGGTGCATTATGCGATTGCAAAATAGGTGTGCGGACCGTATTTCTGTCGTATACCCGGGCAATTTGTTCAAGTTTTTGGGGCCATTTTTGCGGTCCATTTGGTGGGCCGCATGTCCATTATGCGATCGCAGATCGTGTCGGGACTCCTATTTTTTAACTTTTAAAACCCGATCTCATTCCATTAAAAACACACTATTAGACCCCTTTTAAGATATTCTTCAACAAAAAGAGTGCGAGAGAGGAAGTTATAGAGAGAGAGGGTGATCTTCATCAAATCCCCACTCAATTCTTGCCTAAACCCTTAAAGATTATCAAATAAAATTTACTAGGCCTTCACCCCAAGAGGTAAGAACTTGAGCCCTAACCTTTGATTTCGAAATTCACACTAGAATGAGTAATTAGCTTGGGAGTTCATGGGTATAAGAATGGATTTTCTTGCATGCATAAAAGATAATAGGGTATGGGGAGGTTATGAACTAAAACGATAGCAATTGGGGTGTAAAATGATAGAAATCTCTCACAAAAGAATCCTAAAATCACTTTGCACACTTAGTGCTTGATAATTTACTTAAATGAGCTAGAATCTTATTCATGTCTCTAATTCTTGGTTCAATTTGTAATTTTCATAAAATAGATCGAAGTTTCTAGGAAGTTCCGGAATTTATTATTAGGATTTACGGAAAGCTCTATTGAGGTATGTATGGCTAAAACCCCCACCTCTTAGAAATTGAGCCTTAATGGTGCCCGTGCAAATGTTGTAAGTCCGAAATTTGATTGATGTAGTACTTGTTATGTCAAATGAATTGATGTTGTGAAAATGTATGTGGAAGGTACTTCTCCATGTGTTTAATGTGTTATTCTTTGTAAATTGAGGATGTGTGGAGAACATGAGCTATGTGCTAAATGCCTAAATGGCAAGTCAAGGTTACATTGTGATTAATATGTCGAACTAGATGAATTCCTCTATATGCTTATAACTTAAATTGCTTTTGTATGTGCCTATGATCTTAAATGGCAAGGTTAATGTTGAAAGTGGGAATAATGTGAAACATGAATTATGGAATGTGGTAATTGCGGCCCCAAGTGCCGATGAACTAATACATGTGAAACCAATGATTGAAAGTGAGATGATTAACGGAAAAGGGTAACGTCTTGGTGAGACGGCTTAGCCGATCGGGCTTTGATTGGACGCCATGCTATACACACATGGTGGTAATGTATTGATAATTTAATCTGGAAAGTGAGAATGAAATAAGGGTAACTTCTTGGTAAGATGGCTTAGCCGATCGGGCCGTGATCGGACTCCGTTCAAGAAAGTGGTGGTATTGTAGATGATGATACAACAATATGGAATACCCCAACCTAAATTTTCAGAAACTACGTGAAAACTATGTGAACATTTTATATTGCTGACGTGGTGATTGTTTGAAGCTTTGTTGTCCTTATGATTTCTTTTTACTCTTGTATGGTTGTTCTTTCTAACAGGATGGTGTTTAGTTATACATACGTAAGCACGTGATTTTTACCCAATATGAGAATTACTCCCAAAAAATTTAAAAAATGAAATGATTTTTTTTGGTGTGCAATTTTGTGATATTTTGAATAATTATTTGTATTTGTCTGTGCGTGTTTATTTGCTAAATTAATAAAAATACAAAAATATATCGCATTTTGCATGTAGGATTTAATTCTACAATTGTTAGTAATTAAATTTGTTTTACAAAAATTAAAAAATTACAAAAATAGGCATCGTTTGCATTTTTAGCATTTAATGTCCAAATATACAATTTTATGCTTAATTATTACTTAATTGTGCGTTAATTATTATTGGGAGTTAATTTGCGCTTTTATAACTTAATTTAATTCTTAATAATAGTTTAAGTATTTTTATAATTTAGTTTTAGAGAAATAAAAGAAGAAAAGTGAGCGAAAATATAAAGAAAGTCGGAATTGGGCCTCTTCTTCGATTTCAAGCCATAGGCCCAAAAAATGGCCCAATCTTCCCTACGACCCAGTCCATTTCGAACTGGGTCGACCCAGTCCATAACCCAACACCCATATCTTACAAAACAAAAACAAAACAAAAAAAAAAGAAGAAGAAAAAACCCTAAAATGCTAACCCATCCGCCAACCCCCACTTTTGCTTCTTCTTCTCCAAGTTTCTCCAAAGGTCATCCATGGCTGCCCCCCCCCCCACAAACCTCAGCCTGCAACGTCGACCACCCTCCCCCACGGATGCCCCCTCACCTCGTCACTCACGCACACACGCACCAACAACTCCATAGTTGCCCTCCTCCATCAAGCTTCGTCATCGTCGAGTTTGAGCTCATCCATGGTTTCCCCTACTGCGTTCAGCTGCTTCTCCTTCTTGCTGCGTTCAGCTGCTCCTTCTTCTTCGTGTTTTTGTCGTCATCCATGTCGTTGCTGCTTCTGTTTCAACCAAACGCGATCGAACTGTTGCTGCTCGCGCAGCTGCGTTTCAGCAACCTCATCGACGCGCCACTGCTGCATCTTCCATCTCCTCGACTAGCTACTGCCATCCGCCATAGCTGCTGCCGCGATGTTGTTGCTGCTCGTCGCAGCAGCTCCCTACTGCTTCATGCCTCTCCATCATCTTCGTCTTCGTCGTTGTTTTTGAATCGGTTAGTTGGTTTATGTTTCAAATTTTGTCCATATTTTTTGTTCGTTGTTTTTCGGATCCAAAATCGATAAATGATTCAATTCTTGTTTTGTTTGTCCATCGTTGAAATAATTTTAGTTTGTTCATGTGTTTTATTTATTTTAATTTTCAGATTCAAATGGTAAATTAATTAATTTGTTTTTCATGTTTATTTCATGTTTGTATTATTGTTTAAGTGAATATTTGTTAGTTTAATATTAGTTAGATACAAATTGAAGTTTAATTAATTGTTTCTTCAATTTGTTTCATGTATTTTATGTATTTTCCGGAAATTGTTAATATTGTTAAGTTCAAGTTTAAATTCATAATTGTTTCTTCTTAGGTTTTGTTTTGTCATTTGCCTAAAAGAATTTAGTTGTAATAAGGGAAGTATGTTGGTTTTAATCATTTGAATCCGTCGTTTTTATTTTTAGATTTAATTCATGTTCATATTATGTTTGTTTGATCTTGAATCCGAAATGTGTATAGTTTGATTTCTTGTTTACCATTTATGATTATTTCTTGAATTGGTCTCATAATCTTGTTTAAAGTTTAATATAAGAATTGTTTGTTGTAATGTTGTTAGAGTTGATTTTAAGTTCAATATGATTGAATTTAGAAATCTAAATATACTTGTTTGTTGTTGTTGTTGAATCCGAAAATAGGATTGTTTGTTGCTAAAATATTGTTCAATCAAATTTTAGTTTTTCTTTGTTGTTCAATTTGTGTTCATGTGATTTGTTGTTGAAATGTTGTTGAAATCATGTTCATGTGCTTTGTTATTGAAATGTTGAAGAAATCATGTTAATGAAATTTGTTGTTTGAACATTGTTAGAAATTAATCATATTGCATATATTTTGGTTAAGTTTGATTAATTGATGTGTTATAGCTGATGGGTAATTTGGTAATTTATAGTACTTTCGGGGGTAAAATAGTAATTTGCAATAGGGTCGGAGGGGTAGTTTAGGAATTGTACATTTTGTAATTGTTTATTTGAAGCATGGGGGACAAAATGAAATGGGGTGGGTTGTGATATAATTGTTTAATATAAAGGGGGGACAAGATTTAATTTAAAGGGGGAATCTTGCATTATTTTATGTTAAATGGGGGACAAAATATAATGGGGTGGTGTGATATGTTTATTTAATGTAATGGGGATGAGTGAGAAGATAATGGGTTGGGTAGAGAAAAAGTATGGATTTTAATTAATTGAAATGTTTATGGGATGAGTTATATATATGAAGTCTTGAAATCAGATTTGAGAACAGAAACACAGACAAGAAAAAACACACACAGATAGAGAGAAAAAACGGACAGAGAATAGAAGAGAGAAAAAAAGGGCTGAACATTTAAGAGAAAGAAAAATTACGAAAAATATTTAAGCTTTCAAAATAAAAATAAAAAACTAAAAAATCTTCTGCTTTCTTTCTTTGTTTGAAATTAGTATTAATGGTTGTTGTTTCATTCAAAGCTTAAGGCTTTTGTTTTTGGGATTACTATTCCACCGGTCTGTTACTGGGTTGTTACTGTTGCTGGGCAGTTGTTGCGGTTGTACTGTTATTACTGCTGCTGATTCTCATCTTCATTTTCTTTTGCTTCCAATATCAGGTACATATCTGTAAATTCATGTCATGAAAAGCTTCAACATGGCAAGTAAATGAAGTTTGGAATTATAAGGATGTCTTCTACTCATTTAAATTTTATTAGTTTAAATTTTAGTTTGTTTCAGTTGGTTAACAAAGTAGTATGCTTGACATGAAGACTATTATCTAATCGTTTTCTTTTTAAAAGTTTGCATAAGTTTTGTAATAATATTGTCCATTTCGAAATCTCATTAGTATAGTTATATTTGAATTGTCAAAATAGGGAATATGACATAAAAATGGGCCATTGATTACATCCCGTAACATTGTTAGCTAAATGTAAAGTAGAATAGAAATATCAAGAAAACTACATTCTAACCTCTATTGTTGAATAAGGTTAAAATGATGTTGATTGTATTTTTTCATATATGGTAAGATAACGGGTATATGTATAACCATAAGAAAGGTGAATTGATTAGCTTGTTACGACGTTAAAATATTATGAATGGTTCCGACGAATTGATTAGCTTGTTACGACGTTAAAATATTATGAATGGTTCCGACGAACAACTACGTTGTATATAAAGCAATTTTATTGAATCAGTTTGTAATATTTCTTTTTTCTTATCAACTTGACTCTTATCTTCCATTGCAAACATTAACCAAACCATTATAACTTTGGACTAAAAACAAGTAGATGAGAAGGAGATATAATTTCTTCGAAAACTATTAGTTTGTTTATCAAATTAATTCTCTTTCCTAGTTTTATATGCAATTCATTTTTTGGGTATGCACATATTGTATTTACGTAAAAATGGTATTATTAATCCCACGTTTATTTTTACCCTTTTAAATTTGAATGGCTTGGAGAAATATAAATCTTACGCAAAAAATATAATTTGCGGTTAACATTCAACAATTTATGGAAAATCTATACTACTATTAAGAATATTTTGCGTGATTAGGGATGCGTTCGCGTAACCTGATTATATTTCTAAAAGCAATTCGGATTATGCGTTCGCGCAACTTCGAACGAACATTTAATAAAAAGGGGGCTCTTCGGAGAATATCAATATTAATTTCAAATAACTCGAGATGTGCGGTTCAATATTTAATTATACAAGAGCGACGAACGTTCTTAATTTTATTTTTAGCACAATTTCGAACTTAAGTCTTCTGTTTTTATAATAAAAAATTTCGAAAAAAAAAATAATTATTATATTATCAATATCATTGTGTATACGTATGCGTGACACGATTTTTCACGTTAAAAAATATATAATATATAAAACGAATACACGTACGCGTGATTCGATTCGAAGAAGGGTCTTTAATTATAAACAATCTAAATAGAAGCGGTAACAATAAAATCATGCAATAAAAATGTATTTAACAAATCAAAATAATCAAGCCGAATATAACAGTTGAGCGACCGTGCTAGAACCACGGAACTCGGGAATGCCTAGCACCTTCTCCCGGGTTAACAGAATTCCTTATCCGGATTTCTGGTTCGCAGAATAATAAACAGAGTCATATTCTCCTCGATTCAGGGATTAAAATTGGTGACTTGGGACGCCTTAAAATTCCCAGGTGGCGACTCTGAAACAAACAAACAAATCCCGTTTTGACTGTCCTTTAATTGGAGAAAACTCCCTTGTACCCTCGCGGGCGCGGAAAAAGGAGGTGCGACAACATACTTGTACTATTCCATGGTACTAACGTCCCTTTTGCCGGGGGCGCTACATTTTTGAATGAATGTAGGTGTCTCCATAGTGGGCAGTGTCGATCGCGCGTAGCGGAGTATCCTCCTCTCAAAGTCTTGGTGAGCCCCTCTTTCTCCTCCAAGGGGTTATGTAGTACATCTTTTGTTGTAGACTTCCATTTTTGAGGTATAGCTGAGGCCTTATTGCCGGTTTTGTCATAATTATCTTTTGTATCCTTAGAGGCTTCATAGACGTTTGTGTGGGTTGTGTTGGGATGTCGGATGGGAAAATATACTGTATTGTAATTCTAAACTCTAGTTCTTCTAAACTGTAACTGTATGAAATCTTAAAAACTTAACCACGACTTAAGGTTCATGATATGAAAATGAATTAACAATGTTGAATGTACGATTTTGCTATTGTCTAAATATACGAAAGCATGGTTTCTTAATCGAATTGAGCTGAGTAGAAATTGTTAAAAAGGCTTGCTCAGTTGGGTTCACTCGATTGAGCACCGGTCGCGCCTCCCGAGGTTGGGGCGTGGAAAACTTGGTATCAGAGCCATGTTTTGAGGTGTCCTAGGATGTCTCGGAGCTGTGTCTAGTAGAGTCCTTCTTATCGGTATGTAGTCGACCACATCTATAAGTTGGAGGCTACTTGGGCATTTCAGAATAACACCCTTCTTTGATATTCTGGATTGTGCGGCAAGACTTGGTAAGAAACTATTCCCCCTCTAACTAGTGCATTGTTCTATCTTTCAGTAAATGGAACCTAAGAAGAAAGCGAGAATTGGCCAAGGAGCCAATGCCACCTCAGGAGTGGCTGATGAATCACTGCTTGATACTGCAGGTGAGGGTAGTCGCCCTGCTATCACCCTACCTGGTTCTCCTATTCCAGAGTAGACTACCCCACTTCCTACACCTGCGGAGGGTACTACTATCCCTTCCATGGATATTGTTGTTCCACCTCCAGCCCCAGCTTCCGGTTCTGGTATTTCTGATGGGGATCTTAGGGGAGTTATTTAGATGTTGACTCAGCTAGTGGCCTCTCAGGCCTAGAGGTCAAATGTTGCACCCAGTTCATCTAGCCAACAAGGGGATTCCACCAGTTCCAAGGTAAATAGATTTCTTTAGTTAGACCCTCCAGTGTTTACGGGTGCCAATCTAGAAGAAGACCCTTAGGATTTTATTGATGATATGCACAAGACCCTCAGGGTTATGCGTGCAACTGAGACAGAGGGAGTAGAGTTGGTCGCCTATCGTCTGAAAGGGGTGGCATGTTCATGGTTTGAGTTGTGGGAAGATTCCCGTGAGTAGGGGAGCCCTCCATCAAGGTAGAGCGAGTTCGCTGATGCCCTTATAGATCATTTCCTACCAGCTGAGACAAGGGCAGCCTGAGCAGCAGAGTTTGAGAACCTGAGGCAGGTAGCAGAAGTGTGTGGGAGTACCATATGGAGTTTGTCCGCCTGTCCAAGTATGCTATTAACATGTTGCCCATAATAGAGGCTAGGATGCACCGGTTTGTTCAGGGCCTTAATCCTTTGACTATTAATGAGGCTTCTATAACTGCATTAAATTCTGACATGAATTATGGGAAGATGGTGGCATTTACTCAGGCCACAGAGAACTGTAAACTGAAGAACATGATGGAGAGAGAGGGTAACAGAAAGACCCGGTCTACAGGCAACATGGGTGAGTCACTAGGTGGGGTAAGATCAGCTTTCCGGGGAGGGACATCAGGGCCGTCCCAGTCTGCTGCATAGTCTTCAGCCAGTGCACCACCATCAGGGCCCAACCAACAATAGCAGTGGAGTCGTTTCAGGCCCAGTCAGGGAAACAGAGGATACCATCAGCAGGGTCGGTTAGGAGGGGGATCCCAGCAGCAGCATAGGTCCCCGTGCCCCAAGTTCGGGAAGATGCACTCAAGGATTTGATACTTGGAGTTACCCATATGCTATGGATGCGGGATGAGGCGCCACATTCAGAGGCATTGTCATATATCCCGCTAGGGTGCGGGTAGGGGCACGGCACAGTCATCCAGTCCAGAAGTTGCTACATCTTCAGCCACCTCTCCAGCTCGAGGTATCCCAACACCCGCGGGGCGAGGTGCAGCTAGGGGTGGTGCGTAGAGTTCGGGAGGACCTAGCCGAATCTATGCCATGAGTGGTCGCTAGACTGCAGAGGCTTCTCCAGATGTTGTTACAGGTATTCTAACTATCCAATCTCATGATATGTATGCACTTATTGAACCTGGTTCCACCTTGTCCTATGTTACCCCTTTTGTTGGGATAAAACCAGAATAGCTTCATGAACCATTCTCGGTATCTACTCTGGTAGGTGAGCCTATTATATCTGCACGAGTTCATAGAGGTTGTGTTGTCACGGTATGTGGTAGGGATACCATGGCTGATCTCATTGAATTAGGGATGGTCGATTTTGATGTAATAATGGGAATGAATTGGCTATATTCATATTTTGCCAAACTTGATTGTGGTACTAGGACTATGAGGCTTGAGTTTCCTAATGAGCCCGTTGTTTAATGGAAGGGAGATAATGTAGTGCCTAAAGGTCAGTTTATTTCTTACCTTAAGGCCGCAAAGATGATCAAGAAGGGGTGTATCTATCATTTAGTTCGGGTTACAGACACTGATGCCGAAGCACCTAGCCTTGAGTCTGTACCAGTTGTGAATGAATTTCCGGATGTCTTTCCAGATGAGCTCCCTGGGATTCCACCAGACAGGGAGATTTATTTTGGGATCGACGTGATGCCAGGCACGCAACTTATATCAATTCCACCTTACAGAATGGCACTGGCAGAATTGAAAGAGCTAAAGGAACAACTGAAGGATTTGCTAGAAAAAGGGTTTCATCCGGCTGAGTGTGTCACCGTGGGGCGCACCGATCTTGTTTGTAAGGAAGAAAGATGGGTCGCTACGGATGTGTATTGACTACTAGCAACTCAACAAAGTTTCAATAAAAAATGAATATCCTCTACCAAGAATAGATGACTTGTTTGATCAATTTCAAGGTGCTACGTGTTTCTCAAAAATTGACTTGCGGTCCGAGTATCATCAATTGAAGATAAGGGAGCAGGATATTCCAAAAACAACCTTCAAGACTCGGTTTGGGCACTTTGAATTTCTGGTGATGTCTTTTGGGCTCACAAATGCCCAGACAACTTTCATGGATCTTATGAATCGAGTCTTCAAGCCTTTTCTAGACTCCTTTGTGATAGTGTTCATTGACAATATTCTTGCATATTATCGAAGTCGGGAGGACCATGCTGACCATCTCAGGGCAGTTCTGCAGACTCTTGAGCAACATCAACTGTATGCAAAGTTTTCAAAATGTGAATTTTGGCTTGAATTTGTCGCGTTCTTGGGTCATGTCATTTCCGGGGAAGGAATTATGGTTGATCCTTAAAAGATTGTAGCAGTGAAGAATTGGCCTAGAACTACCACTCCAACACAAATTCGCAGTTTCTTAGGTTTGGCTGCGTACTATAGGAGATTTATGGAGGGGTTTTCTACTCTTGCCTCTCCATTATTGACGCAGAAAGTAGTTAAATTCCAATGGTCCGATTCTTGTGAAAGGAGTTTCCAAGAATTGAAATCAAGATTGACTACAACACTGGTATTAGCCCTGCCAGAGGGTACAGAGGGATCTGTGGTGTATTGCGATGCCTCAAGGTTCGGGCTTGGGTGTGTGTTAATTCAACATAGAAAGGTTATAGCCTACGCTTCTAGACAACTCAAGAATCATGAAAAGAACTATCCAACCCATGATTTAGAGCTTGCGATAGTGGTGTTTGCGCTAAAGATTTGGCGACTTTATTTGTATGGGGTCCATATGGATATATTTACGGACCACAAGAGCCTTCAATATATTTTCAAGCAGAAGGAATTGAATCTGAGACAGAGAAGATGGCTAGATTTACTCAAGGACTATGGCATTGATATTCTCTATCACTAGGGAAAGGCTAATGTTGTGGTAGATGCTCTTAGTCGAAAATATATGGGAAGTTTGGCTCATTTGGAGGCATATCAGAGCCCGTTGGCCAGGGAGGTTCACCGGTTGGCTAGTTTGGGAGTTCGCCTTGTAGATTCTAATGAAGGAGGAGTGATTGTACAGAATAGGGCTGAATCATCGCTTGTAGCAGAGGTGAAGGAGAAGCAATTCGACGATCCATTATTAGTACAACTGAAAGAGGGGATTCATAAACACAAGACCACAACTTTTTCCCTTGGCATGGATGATGGTACCCTACGGTACCAAGGCCGCCTATGTGTTCTAGATATCGACGGTCTTCGGGAAAGGATCATGGAAGAAGCTCACATTTCCAGGTATTTCGTGCACCCAGGGTCTATGAAAATGTATCATGAGCTCAAGGAAGTTTATTGGTGGAACAACATGAAAAAAGAGGTGGCGGACTTTGTGGCAAAATGTCCGAACTGTCAGCAAGTGAAGGCCGAACATCAAAGGCCCTATGGATTGGCCTAAAGCATAGAAATTCCAATGTGGAAATGGGAGATAATCAACATGGATTTTGCGGTAGGGTTACCACACCCTCCGCGCAAGTTCGACTCAATTTGGGTAATCTTGGACCGACTCATGAAATCAGTGCACTTCTTGCCAGTTAAATCTACCGACACAGCAGAACAATATGCTCAGTTATATATCAAGGAAATAGTTAGGTTGCATGATACTCTAGTCTCAATTATTTCAGATCGAGGGGCTCAATTCACGACTAACTTTTGGAAGAAATTTCTGCAAGGTTTGGACACTCAGGTAAATCTTAGCACAATTTTTCACCTTCAGACCGATGGGCGAGCAGAGCGGACTATTCAGACGCTTGAGGACATGTTGCGTTCTTATGTTCTCAATTTCAAGGATAGCTGGGATGATCATTTGCCACTCATAGAGTTTGCTTATAACAACAGCTTCCATGCTAGTATCAAGATGATGCCATTTGAAGCATTGTATTATAGGAGATATAGGTCTCCCATTGGGTGGTTTAAGGTTGGAGAAGCGTACTTGATAGGGCCAGACCATGTGCATCAGGCCATGGACAAAGTCAAAATGATTGAGGAGAAGTTGAAAACTGCTCAGAGTCCCCAAAAGTCTTATTCGGACGTTCGTTGCAGAGATTTGGAGTTCAAAAAGGATGATTGGGTATTTTTGAAGGTTTTCCCCATGAAGGGTATCATACGGTTTGGAAAGAAAGGAAAATTGAGTCCGAGGTATGTCGGACAGTACATAATCATTTAGAGGATTGGTCAGGTGGCGTACAAGCTCGAGCTGCCACCCGAGATATCATTGGAACACCCAGTCTTCCATGTGTTTATGTTGAAGAAGGTAGTGGGAGATCTGTCCACTATTGTTCCAGTTGAAACTATTGAGGTTAATGAGGAACTAACATATGAAGAATTTCCAGTTGTCATTCTTGACAGGCAAGTTCGGAAATTAAGAAATAAGGAAATTGCCTCCGTAAAAGTGTTATGGCGGAACCAGCAGGTTGAGGAAGCCACTTGGGAAGCCAAGGAAGAAATGATAAAGAAGTACCCACATTTGTTTGTATAGCCATGTAATAGGTTTTTATGCATTTGGTCTCTATGAACTCTTATCGTTTGATTTGATCTACGTAAAATTGTTATGTCTTGGTTATATGTTGCCTATGCCATGGTTGGTGTTGTACAAGTTATGTTGTGTCTATGGAACATGTATATGCTGTTTGGATATGTTTCTGGGGCTCTCTGATAGGTGGATCGGCCTAGTTACAAAGGAAACTTTGGCGAATATTTTGGAAATTTAGGGAGTTAGCCAAATTTAGGGCTGTGGATATGTTTCATGTTGTGAAAAGTTGAGATTGCTTAAAAATTTCTAATAAGTGAACCTTGATCCTCATTCGAGGACGAATGATCTTAAGTGGGGGAGGATATAAGGTCCCGTGAAAATTTCTACTCAAAACCTGAAAGCTCGTAGTGCCAAGTTAGGTATACATGTTAGAGATTTGTAAAAAGTTAAGGAACAATATTTTCCAGAAAAGTACATTTCTGCGGTCTCTTATGCGATCGCAGAATAGCTATGCGGACCGCATAGTCAGACAGCTTGATGGTTAATTTGAGGTCAACTATGCGGCCAATTATGCAATCGCATAATCAATATGGGGACCGCATAGTCATTGCATAATCCCCTTGGAATTTTTGTGAGGGGCAGTGCGGGCCACATTTTTATCGCATACTTGGGCAGTTTGTTCAGGTTTTTGGGGCCATTCTTGCGGTCCATTCTACGGGCCGCATGTCCAATATGCGATCGCATATGCGATCACAGATCGTGTCGGGGATCCTATTTTCTAACTTTTAAAACCCGACCGCATCCCATTAAAAATACCCCATTAGACACCTTTTAAAATATTCTTCTGCAAAAAGAGTGAGGGGGGAAGTTCTAGAGAGAGAAGGTGATCTTTATCAAATCCCCACTCAATTCTTGCCTAAACCCTTGATGATTATCAAATATAATTTGCTAGGCCTTCACCCCAAGAGGTAAGAACTTGAGCCCTAACCTTTGGTTTCAAAATTTACACTAGAATGAGTAATTAGCTTGGGGATTCATGGGTATAAGAATGGATTTTTTTGCATGCATAAAAGATAATAGGGTATGAGGAGGTTGTGAACTAAAAATATAGCAATTGGGGTGTAAAATGATAGAAATCTCTCACAAAAGGGTTCTAAAATCATTGTGCACACTTAGTGCTTGATAATTTACTTAAATGAGCTAGAATCTTATTCATTTCTCTAATTTTTGGTTCAATTTGGAATTTTCATAAAATAGATCAAAGTTTCTAGGAAGTTCCAGAATTTATTATAAGGATTTGAGGAAAGCTCTATTGAGGTATGTATGGCTAAAACCTCCTTCTCTTAGAAATTGAGCCTCCATGATGCCCGTGCAAATGTTGTAAGTCCGAAAGTTGATTGTTGTAGTACTTGTTATGTCAAATGAATTGATGTTGTGAAAATGTATGTGGAAGGTGCTTATCCATGTGTTTAATGTGTTATTCTTTGTAAATTGAGGATGTGTGGAGAACATGAGCTATGTGAAAAATGCCTAAATGTCAAGTCAAGGTTACATTGTGATTAATATGCCGAACTAGATGAATTCCTCTCTATGCTTATAACTTAAATTGCTTTTGTATATGCCTATGATCTTAAATGGCAAGGTTAATGTTGAAAATGAGAATAATGTGAAACGTGAGTTATGGAATGTTGTAATTGTGGCCCCAAGTGCCGATGAACTAATACATGTGAAACCAATGATTGAAATGAGATGATTAATGGAAAAGGGTAACATCTTGGTGAGACGGCTTAGCCGATTGGGTCGTGATCGGATGCCATGTTATACATACATAGTGGTAATGTATTGATAATTGAAACTGGAAAGTAAGAATGAAATAAGGTAACGTCTTGGTAAGACGGCTTAGCTAATCGGACCGTTATCAGACTCCACTCAAGGAAGCGGTGGTATTGTGGATGATGATGCAACAATATGGAATGCCCTAACCTAAAATTTCGGAAACAATGTGAAAACTATGTGAAAACTTTATATTGCTGATGTGGTGTTTGTTTGAAGATTTGTAGTCCTTATGATTTCTTTTTACTCTTGTATGGTTGTTCTTTCTAATAGGATGGTGTTTAGTTATACATACTAGTACTATTCCATGGTTCTAACGTCCCTTTTGCCGGGGGCGCTACATTTTTGAATGAATGTAGGTGGCTCCATAGCGGACAATGCCGATCGCGCGTAACAGAGTATCCTCCTCTCAAAGTCTTGGTGAGCCCCCTTTCTCTACCAAGGGGTTATGTTGTACATCTTTTGTTGTAGACTTCCACTTTTGAGGTATAACCGGGGCCTTGTTGCCGGCTTTGTCATAATTGTCTTTTGTATCCATATAGGCTCCGTAGACGTTTGTGGGTTGTGTTCGGATGTCGGATGGGACAATGTATTGTATAGTAATTCTAAACTCTAGTTCTTCTAAACTGTAACTGTATGAAATCTTAAAAACCTAACCACGACTTAAGGTTCGTGATATGAAAATGAATTAACAATATTGAATGTACGATTTTGCTATTGTCTAAATAAACGAAAGCATGGTTTCTTAATCATAGTGAGCTGGGTAGAAATTGTTAAAAAGGTTTGCTTAGTTGGGTTCACTCGATTGAGTGTCGGTCGCACCTCCCGAGGTTGGGGCGTGACAAAATCATATCATCTCGGCCACTGTGGGCAAATCTTCAATGTATAACAGCTGATCATGTGGTGGTACGTATATAACGCCATAACCTTTCCCATATCCCATACACACACACACACACACACACACACACACATATATATATATATATATATATATATATATATATGCGTATATAACGCTATCTGGTTATGGGTCAATGTACATGAATGCAATTTATGAGAAGTACGTCAATAAAAAATTTCGGAGTGTCATAAGACCATTTTGCCTTTGATTAATATCATGAAATAAACTTTATCAACTTACGTATTTTCTGAGACCCATGAAGAGACGATAGAATAATAAGACTTATGGGAGAATATGAATATACGCATCTCTAGCATTTCTACGAATAGAGTAATTTATGGAAGTTGTGCATTTGCTCGTTTCACTTGTGTCGTATATATCATGCCAAAAAGAGAGAAGGGATATCCTTAACATACCTGAACCAATTCTCTTGACAATCCCTCTAACCCACGATAATCTTGACAAAACACGTGACAGAAAGACCGGAGTAGGAAAAATCCGCATGATATTCTAAAGATTATACCGAGCTTCCTTAAAATTGCAAAACAAAATCACGCTGCTAAGATGAAATTTGTGTTTGATTTTTGAAAACCGTAGCTTAACATCTTTGATATAAGCATCTTTCTTGAATTTTTTTTGGGGGGGGGGGGTCATATGCTTTAATGGGTGTGAGCCCCTCATTTCAAGATTGGTGTCACATAACACCCCTAAATGTGACATCTTTAACTCTCTTGTAAGAGTCACTACATAGGAAGAGGGTACTGCTACGTTGGGGTTTTGTTTGATTATCTAAGTATTTTAAGTAATTTAATTATGTAATACCCTTCTACCCAGTAATTAACCAATTACCCGCATAATTAAGAATTGCCTCAAATTACTTAAAATTTTACTTATTTTAATACACTTTATATATCCCACTATCATGGTTATATGGTACCTTGTATGGTACTAGTCCATAAATACCGGATATTATTGCTCGGCCCGTATTTTATCCCAACATGCCAAACTTGGACATAAATTCATTTTCCTTGACTTGCTTCCCCTCTCACCTTCACGAATTTACTCTTCACTTGCTTGAAATAACATAATCATTATAATCTCCAAATAATCTTTTCCTTGGACTAATGTCAATTACCTTATGATAGATTCAACTTACAATACTATAGGGTGCAACATCATCGTATTTTAATACTGCGAAGCGTAACATCCTCGTAATATAGTATTGCAGGACATAATATCGACATAATATTGAGGGGCGTAACATCATTCCCCCTTTGGAACATTCGTCCTCGTATGTTGATTGATGCTCTTATCATTCTCATAACCCATTGGTCTTGCGAATACTTTAGTACTCGTCTTGTCATCTAGGCAACTATTCTATGAATGAATCCCAAAGGCCAGGGCATTCCCCCCTTTAAGCCTCTTTCTCACACCACAACTAGTAGTCGGAATCCTTCTAATCTCGTAACTGTTGCTACCTTCTATCATGCAGCCTTTACGACTCTAACTTTGTATGTGCGCCTGACTCTGCTCTTCTCTTCCAGATTTTAGCCAATCTCTAGGCCTCACTTTGTGAACATATACAAAATTATGTTAAGCTGTCCCTCTGGACGTCATTAGATTTACTACATCTAAGTAGGCCATACTGTACCAAAATTCTTACTTCAATTTATCGTTACTGAGTTCTGATACCGAACTCCAAGTTACTCTCGTTGCTAATCCTATATGCATAAAGCTAAATTCTTTAACGCTTCTTCATTACTGTTCATCTTGAGACTGATGGCCCAATCTCATCTCACACTTTGCAACTTTTACCCATCCATTATTGATTTACCTCAATGTTGATCTACAATCTTCCATTGGTAACTTGAAATTTCTTACAAAATATATTGCCACTAGGGCTTACGTTGCATCATGGAATATTTGAAGTGATTTTTCTGATGCACCTGAGTGATACGATATTATACTTCCATAACCATATTTCATAGCATCCCAATGTGACTCGCCTTATGTGGCTATTTTAATCCTGTCCAATTCATGAAATCCCTTGTTTGGTCATACCATTACTCAATCGAAGGCCCAAACATCATCCTTTATGTATCACAATTACACCCTTATTCTACTACTAGGGTAGCATTCTATCTCTTCTAAATACTAATAGTCTTAGACTCTTATGAGTTCATTCATGTTATACAGAACTTTTTATAACTTAGAAAAACCATTGGCTCTCATGTTTTCATGGGTTTAATCTTGATGACTTTTTCATTCTCGTCACCCTTTTCACTTGCCCCATTCTTAGCCTTGCTCTTTTCGTCTAGAACCTTGCTGCTTCACCATATAATAGTTTGCGACTTGCACATATCTATTTATATCACTCGAAACCTTCCAATCTTGCTTGCATCATAGATTTAACATCAAGCGAGACATCATATTATTTCTAACTCTTCTTTACTCTCTTAATAAGGCTTCTCGATACCTAGAAACCATAGACTGGAAGACAAGCCACTAATGACACCGCTACCGATATTGAATCCAATGCTTCTAGCCTTCTATCCAAAGTATGGACTATTCCCAACCTTCGAGATCTGAATATCTCGTACGTTGTTCACTTTTACCTTGCTTACCTTAAAATCTTGCATCACATCTTCTATCTATTTCATGATCTATTTCCTACATAAGTATAATTCATATTCATAACTTGAAGCTCTATTCCAATACTTGCATCTCTAGTGTATACACAATCCGATGGAAACTTCATACTGACTTCTTATGAGGTTGGTACTTTTCTAACCGGCTTCCTTATAGAGCCATTGTAGAATATGGCTACTATACTATCTCTCTTGCACCTCTGACATTTAAAAGTGATCCTTCAATGTTCTCAATCACGATTTCTATAATTGTTTGGGTCCAATAATCAGACTCCTGATTTACTCGGTTGAAGTAGCTCTTTAGTTTGCTCTTCCTTCTGATCAGCCTTCATATAGGCATAAGCTATTTTTCGATCCGCGGCTCATGGTGTTAGTTATTACTTTAGCCTTTGAAGCATGCTATGGAATATCCATGATACAATCCCCTATAAATTCAATCCTTTATTAAGTCCCGGACTCAATTCTTTATTTTAACTTATACCGGAGTATTCTACGAATTTATGATTGTCAACATATATTTTGCATTAATAATACTCCGAAATCTTGAGTGCATTCATAGCGTAACTAACTCTGGATCATTGATCGAATAATTCCTTTCGTTCCTTCTTAGCTTTGTTTAAACGTAAGCTATTAACTTTCCTGGTCTTTCTGGCCCCTTGTTGCATGCATACTAGCTTATCTTAGTTCTCATGCATATTGGGATTTTTGTGCAACCCATATGATCTCGAATATTACTTTTGATTTTTTTCTTTCCATTTCATTAGCCACGGTAGGTGCCACTTTCTTTTGGAGCGCACATGATTTTGTAGTGAGACTGTTTTTACATGACCATTTCTCCTTCAAGTTACTATGTTTAGGTTGAAGCCTTCTCCCTTATTTCCACAACTAGTTTTTTGTTGTAGTACTTAGGGAGACCTTCTGGCTTTTGTAACGTTATAAACTTGATATATTGTTTACCCGACAGAATTTTTGATGTTCGTACTCACCTATAATTGTTCTTAATTACTTACCTCCACACGCATGTGCTCGTACAATTGCTTCTGAACTTGATATTTTGACTGACTTCCCAGTGTCACTCTCTGTTATTTCTGTAACACTCATACGGTACCTTTTTAACTGCGCCAACTCTTATATGAATATATCTCAAGTATTATAATGTCATTACTACGAGGCTGAATTCCCCATGTTGGGGTTCACTTTATTTATCTTGCACGATCTTTTGATTTGTCTGTATCCTCTTATCTAGCCATTACTAGGATCTTCCTTAATCAACTAGTAATCACTCGTTGGCCCACTCTCCTATCAATATTCCATATTATCTTTCTTGGGTTATTTCCTTTGTCATAACTTACCTCTCGCATTGGCTCTTTATTTATTAATAATATCCAAGGCAGGAACCCTTATTTCCTTTCCTTGACGTCGTGTTTGCATAATATTCTGGAATTATAGCATATCTGTAGGATTTGAATAAGTGCAATTCATCCCTTTCTCATTTTCATGGCATTCTTTCTTTCCCATTCCATAGTTACTAGAACCACTTAATTCTGATTTAATATCACGTCACTCTATATTCCCCCTCTTCAAGGGAGTACTAAGATTTAGTGCTATGGTAATCTACGTATAGATGCTTTACCTCTTCATTTTTGGTATCTTTTCACATCATTGATGATCCTTACTCACCTTGCAGTAATCCTTCTGTACCAAGGGCAACAAAATTCCTTATTCATGAGGGTGACACCTAGTGTATCTTGTACACATAGTCACTTAAGCTTATCTTTGCTTGCTTTAAGGAAGCATCTTCCTGAATGACCCTTAAAGATCATTCTTCTATTGTCCATTCTATTATTGCCGAAAGGCAATTTCTGAAATTCTCATGATGCCGACTATTATCAAATCACTCAGTCCCTAATTAAAGTTTAGTTTATCTTGTTCACTAGCCCATACTGATTTGCATTACTCTAGGTCTAACGTTTTCTTATGGTAATCACATTAGAGTTGCGAATGTATTTCTCGAAATGAGGATGTGGATGTATGGCCTATACTCTTTTGTTGTCTTAAGGCACATCAACTCTTGTCTCTTTCTTCATTTGACTATAGATTTTGTAACATTCTACCATTGTCATCCATGTATCACATCTCACTCGTAATGCTTCATTATCCCTCTTCGTACTTCCCTCGTAATATTTCTATCTATTACTTTATTCTGAAAATTTTAACAAAATATTCTTTTGCTCTTACCTCCCCTTGCTCCATATACTAGCTCTTTGGGTTGCCTGACATTCTCCCTCTACTAGGGACAGGAGCCACACTTAGGTAATATCTATTCCTTTAAGTCTTCCAGTGCCTATCTTTGTAGTACTCATATCTAGCTGTACTATTTTAGAGCGCACTATCTGGGTGTCTCACAAGGAGATCTACTAGCACATTTGCAATATCCTTCAGAGATGTCAATGAATGACAAACAATCCATCCATCTTTTTGGGTCACTCTAATCCCAACCGGATCCTAATGTCCGTCCTTCTCTTATACTACTTCTTCTTAGCTTCCATAGGGCATAAATGAGATAAGTGTGGCCAATTGTACATACCTCTGTTATTGTCGAAGGTAACTCAAAATGCTTATATCTCTTTTCCTGAGTTGTAAATAATGATCATCTTCACTAACTGGGCACTTCGTTTCTTTCTTCACCTTACTTCTTTTAGTTATTGAAACTTGTATCTATCTTGCGATTCTCTTATTCATTTTTACCGTAAGAGAGGATAGATATTCTTGCCTTAGGAATCCTTATCAAGAAGTTCACATATCTTAATGCACACATGATCTGCTGGAGACCTTACATTTACTCATCATAAGCATGATGCACAATCGAGTTCTTCTGACTCAACTCTTCCATAGCCGCATTCAATCCCTTACCAATTGCCTTTCTGGATATATGCATCATCGTATTATGAATAAGATAAAATTTAGGAAATTGAGTTCTTACAACTGAGCTCTACCACACGATCTAGAATAAGAAAAAAAAGTGACAGTCCTAAATGCCCTGTAGCCTCTTGCTTATAAGTTTGGTGCACGCCATCCCCATAAACAATACTCTACTAGACACGGCTTGTAGACTCCCTAGGACAGAACTGCTCTGATACCACTTTTGTCACGATCCAAACCGATGGGCCGCGATGAGCACCTGATACCTTACTTAACCTAGTACCAACATAATGTATCTTTCATATAATTTTATCATAGGTAAATGAACCAGAGTAAAGCATGAGAGAATACAAACTTATACATATAAAGTATGGGCCTATAAGGTCGGCATGATTCTTTATATACTCGAAACATATGCCGACAAGGCCATACAAGTATTTGTATACATGACATCCGTCTACAAACTCTAAGAATACATAATATCATAAAGGTCGGGAAAGGGTCCCTCCATCCCAATCAATACATATACTAATCATACTGACCAAAGAAGCAACTCCGGAGCAAATGGAGCGCACCAACACCTTCCACTGAGCTGATAACTTACTTGGAGGACTCGCGACCTGTATATCAGGACCTGCGGGCAAGAAACGCAGCATCTCCAGGCAAAAAGGATGTCAGTGCAAATAATGTACCGAGTATGTAAGGAATTAAAATCAGTAACTAGTAGACATGGAAGAAACATGGACTAAAAGACTCAAATGTATATCTGAATAACTATGTGAATCATTTAATATTATAATGTCATGCATATGCGTATAAATGTCATACCATGCATGTGTATATCCGTTCATAACATCATCAAGCCTCTGAGGGCATCCCATCATATCATCTCGGCCACTGTGGGCAAATCATCAACGTATACCAGCTGATCAGGTGGTGGTACGTATATAACGCCATAACCTTTTCCCATATCCCATATATATAAATATATATATATACGCGTATATAACGCCATCTAGTCATGGGTCAATGTACATGAATGCAATGCATGAAAAGTACGTCAATAAAATCTTTTAGAGTGTCATAAGACCATTTTGCCTTTGATTAATATCATGAAATAAACATTATCAACTTACATATTTTCTGAGACCCATGAACAGACGATAGAATAATAAGACTTATGGGAGAATAAGAATATACACATCTCTAGCATTTCTACGAATAGAGTAATTTATGGAAGTTGTGCATTTGCTCGTTTCGCTTGTGTCTTATAGATCATGCCAAAAAGAAAGAAAGGATAGCCTTAACATACCTAAACCGATTCTCTTGACAATCCCTCTAACCCACAATAATCGGACAAAATACGTGATGACAAGACCGGAGTAGGAAAAAATCCGTATGATATTCTTATTAAAGATTATACCGGGCTTTCTTAAAATTGCAAAACAAAATCACACTGCTAAGATGAAATTTGTGTTTGATTGTTGAAGACCATAGCTTAACATTTTTGATATAGGCACCTTTCTTGAATTTAGGGGGGGGGGGGTTATACTTTAATGGGCGTGGGCTCCTCACTTCAATATTGGTGTCACTTAACACCCCTAAATGTGACACCTTTAATTCTCTTGTAAGAGTCATTACATAGGAAGGGGTACTGCCACATTGGGGTTTTGTTTGTTTATCTAAGTATTTTAATTAATTTAATTAGGTAATATTCCGCTACCTGATAATTAACCAATTATCTGCATAATTAAGAATTGCCTCAAATTACTTAAATGCTACTTAATTTTATACACTTTATACATCTCACTATCATGGTCATATGGTACCATGTATGGTACTAGTCCATAAATATCGGGTATTATTGCTCGGCCCGTATTTTATCCCAACATGCCAAACTTGGACGAAAATTTATTTTCCTTGACTTGCTTCCCCTCTCACCTTCACGAATTTACTCATCACTTGCTTGAAATAGCATAATCCTTATAATCTCCAAATAATATTTTCCTTGGACTAATGTCAATTACCTTACGACAAATTCAATGTACAATACTACAGGGTGCAACATCGTCGTAATTTAATACTGGGAAGCGTAACATCATCGTAATATAATATTATGGGACATAATATCGACGTAATATTGTGGGGTGTAACACTAGTATGGCCGAGCACCTATGAGCGAGCCTACTACGACACAACAATTATATATATCGAGCCATATAGGGTTGGACATCTATTTTACATACTATATTGAGAGAGTTGAGTCAGTATGAGCAGTTAAGCATATCTTCAGATTATCTTTGACTCCCCGTTACTATAAGTTATTATATTATCAGTTTATTTTCAGCTTTCAGTTAACCTGTTGCGTTACATACTCGGTACATTATTTCGTATTGACGTCCCTTTTCTGGGGATGCTGCATTTCATGCGTGCAGGTTCAGATAGATGGGTAGACCTCCTCAGGAGGTGTTTCCCAAATTCAGCTTAATCGGTAAGCTCTACGTCCTTAAGAGTTGCCAGGTCTAGCATTTTATGTACATCTTGTGTATATATGTATATATATGTTATGGGTAGGTTAGGGCCCTGTTCCGATCACAGTACATCCATTAGTAGAGGCTTGTAGACATATCCTGTCAGTTAGTACAGTATGTTGGGCTTGTAGGCCTTGTATGTATATTTTGTCGGTTTACAAGCTGTAGTAGTCATGACGGCCTTGTCGGCTCAGCTTTATGTTGATGTTTAGTCTGCATTCACAAATTGACTTGCAATGTGGCCCACGACCAAGGTATGATATTATATGTTCAGAGTCGCTTAGTCCCAAGTTGGTATGCAAGGATAGGTGAGGCACCGGGTGCCGGTCTTGCCCCCAAGTTCGGGGCGCGACAGAAGTGGTATCGGGGAAGTTCTGTCCTAGGGAGCCTACAAGCCGTATCTAGTAGAGTCTTGTTTATGGGTGTGTTGCGCACCACACTTGTAAGCAGGAGGATACAAGGCATTTAGGACTGTCACTCTTTCTTCTTACTCTAGATCATGTGGTAGAGCTCACTTTTAAAAATTTAGACTCCTAAACTCTATGTTATTCGTAATAAAATGATACCTACATCGAGAAAGACAGTTGGTAAGAGATTGAATGTGGCTATGGAAGAGTTGAGTCAGAGGAACTCGATTTTTCATGATGCTTATGATGAGTAAATGTAAGGTCTTTAGTAGATCATGTGTGTACTAAGACATGGAAGCCTTTTGATAAGGAGCCTTAAGGCAGGAATATCTATCCACCCCTGTGGTGAAAGGAAATGAGAGATTCAGAAGATAGAGACATGTTTCAACAAGTAAAACAAGCAAGATGAATAAGGGTATGAAGCGCCCAGTTAATGAAGATTATCAGTATTTACAATTCAGGCAGATAAATATAAGCCTTTTGAGTCACCTTCAACAATAACAAAGGTATGTACAATTGGCTACACGGATCTAATTTATTCCCTATGGGAGCTAACAAATATGGTTTAAGAGAAGGACGGAATATCAGGATCCGGCTGGGGTTAAAGTAACCCAAAATGGTGGATGAATTATTTGTGTTAGTTGACATTTCCGAAGGATATTACAAATATGCTAATAGATCTCTTTGTGAGACACCCAGATGGTACACTCTAAAATAGTACAGCTAGATATGATTACTACAAAGATAGGCATTGGAAGCCTTGAAGGTATAAATATTACCTTAGTGTGGCTCCCGTCCCTAGTAGAGAAAGAATGTTAGGAAATTTAGAGAGCCAATGGGAGCCAATGGATGGAGCAAGGGGATCTAAATGCAAAAGAATGTCTTGTTGAAATTTTCAAAATAAAGTGATAGACATAGATGTTAGCAGGAAATAAGAAGAGGGTTAATGAAGCATTATGAATAAGATATGACAGTATTACAGAGTCTATAGTCAAGTAAAGGAAAAGGCGAGAGGTGACAGGCCTTAAGAAAATAAAAGAATATAGGCCAAAAGGAAAAGTTAGACCCCAAAGTAATACAAATCAGTATGGGCTGGTGAACAAGGTAAACTAAACATAAATTAGGGACTAAGTGATTTGATAATGGTCGGCATCATAAGAATTTCATATTGTCCGACGATAATAGAATGGACAACAGAAGAAGATTCATAAGAAATTTAGAGAAAGGTCAATCAAGAATACGCTTCCCTAAAGCAGGCAATGTGAGCAAAGTTAATCTTAAGGGACTATGTGTGCCAGTTACACTAGGTGGCACCCTCGTAAGTAAGAAATTTTGTTATCCTTGGTACAGAAGGATTACTGCAAGGAGAGTAAGGGTCATCGATGATGTTAAAAGATGTCAAAGATGAAGAAGTAAAACATCTATAAGTAGATCGTTGTGGCACTAAATCTTAGCACTCCCCTAAAGGAGGGAATATGAGTGATATGGCATTAAGTCAGAATTAAGTGGTTCTAGTAACTATGGAATGGAAAAGGAAGAATGCGATAAAAATGAGAAAGGAATGAGACTGCACTTATCCAAATCCTATAAATATGCTACGATTCCAGAACATTACGCAAGCACGACGTCAAGGAAAGGATGTAAGGGTTCCTGCCCGAGATGCTATTGATAAATAAGGAGTCCGTGCAAGAGATAAGTTAAGACAAAGGAAATGACGTAAGAAAGATTACGCGGGATATTGATACAAGAATGGGCCAATGAATAGTTAGTAGTTGATATTAGAAGAGCCTAGTTATAACTAGACAAGAGGATACAAACAAATCAATAGATCGTGCAAGATGAACATAATGAACCCCAACATGCGAAATTCAATCTCGCAATTATGATATTGTAATCCTTGAGAAACATTCAGATATGAGTTGGGGTATTTAAAGGTACCGTATGAGTACTAAAGAAAGAAGAGAGAATTCTAATGGGAAGATAGTCAAAACTTCAGTTCAGAAGCAACCGTACGAGCAGATGAGTGTAGAGGTAAGTAACTAAGGATAATTATAGGTGAGTATGAACATCAAAAATTCTATCGGGAATACGATGTAATAAGCTCGTAGCTTTACAAGAGTCAGAGGGTCCTCCCTAAGTACTATAATGAAAGACTAGCTGAGAAAATAAGGAAGAAGTCTTCAACCTAAACATGGTAACTTGAAGGAGAAATGGTCATGTAAATATAGTCTCACAACAACATTGCATGCACTCCATAAGAAAGTGTCACCTACCGTGGCTAATGAACGGGGAGTAAAATCAAAAGTGATATTCGAGATCATATAAGTTGCACAAAAATCACGCATGCATGGGAACTAAGATAAGCTAAGTATGCATGCAATAAGGGGGCAGAAAGACCAGGAAAGAAATAGCTTACGTTTAAAGAAAGATGAGATAGAACGAAAGGAATTATTCGATCAATGATCCAGAGTTAGTTACGTTATGAACACACATAAGATTTTGGGGTACTTTGCAGTATATATGTTAAAAATCATACAGCGGTAGAAAACTCTGGTATAAGTTAAAAGAATGAATTTAGCCCAGGTCATAGATAAAGGATTGAATTGTTAGAAGATTGTATCATAGATAGTCCATAGCGTCCATGAAAGGATAAAGTAATAACTATACCATGAGCCATAGATCGGAAGATAACTTAAACCTACATAAAGGTTGATCAGATGGAAGAAGAAACTAAAGAGTTACATCAATAAAGTAAATGAAGAATCTAATTATTGGACCAAAAAAATTATAGAAATCATGATTGAGAACATAGCATAATCACTCCTAATATCAAAGGTGCAAGAGAGATAGTACAACAACCATATTCTATAATGGCTAAACGATAAATCCAGTTATAAAACTATCAGTCTTATAAGAAGTCAGTATGAAGCTCCTACCGGATTGTAGAGGCACAAGAGGTGCAAATATTATAAAAGAGATTCAAATTGTGGATGTGAATTATACAGATGTGGAATGAAGGTTATGGAAGAGATAAGAGAATGTGAGGCGATATTTAAAATAAGTAAGGTAAAGGTAAACAACGTACGAGATACTCAAGTGCAGAAGGATGTGAATGGTCCATACTTCAGATAAAAGGCTAGAAGTGCTGGGAATCAGTATCCAGGAATAATAGTGGTGTCATTAGTGGCATATCTTCCAGCATATGTTTCTAGGTACTAAGATGTCTATTTAAGAGAGTAAAGAAGAGTTAGAGATGATGCCATGTCTCGCTTGATGTTCCATAATAACACAAGGAAATTTATGGTGCAAGCAAGTTGAAGGAAGGCTACGAGTAGTATAAATGGATATGTATAGTTAGCAAGCTAAATTATCGTAGAGCGGTAAGGTTTTAGGAATGAGTAAGGATAAGAAAAGGTGAGTGAGAAGGTGACAAGAATGGATAAGCCCATGAAAATTAGAGAGAGCTAATGGGATCTCTAATTATATAAAGCTCAGTATAGCCTGAATGGGCTCAAAAGAGTCTAAGACTAGTACCATTTAGAAGAGATGTAATGTTGCCCTGGTAATATAATGAGAGTGTAATTGTGATAGATAAAGGATGACCTTTGGGCCTTACATTGAATAATGAGTTGAAGAAAAAAAGAGAAGGAGAAAAGATTTCACCGACGACACGGGATTAGAATACCTCCCATAAGGTGAATCACATTGGGATATAATGGAATACGATTATGGAAATTACTCCAGATGTTCCCCGATAAGACGTGAGCCCTAATGATTATGTAAGTAGTTTTAAGTTATCAGTAGTAGATTGTAGATCAATAGTGAGGTGTATCAACAATAAATGGATAAAGTTCTAAAGTATGAGAGGAGATAAGGATTCCATCCTTTAGATGAACAGTAATAAGGAAGCATTGAAGGACTTGGATTTATACATCTATGATAAGAAACAATGAGAGTAACCTGGAGTTTGGTAGAAAATCTAAGTAACGATAAATCAAAGTAAGAGTTATGACAGTAAAGTCATGTGGATAGATAATCGGGTCTAAGATATAGCAATATTCGTAAGTTCGACAAAGTACCAAGCGAAAAGCTTCAATAATGGCTAAAAATAAGAGGAAAAGGGAAAGAAAAGTTTCATAGGTGCACTTACAAGGTCAAAGTCGTACGTGCTGCATGATAGAAGGTAGCAACATTTGAAGGATTCTAACCACCAGTCGTGGTATGAGAAAGAGGCCTAAAGGGAGGAATGCCTTGGCCTTTGGATTTATTCACAGAACAGTTTCCCAGTTGGCAAGGAGAGTACTAAAGTATTTGAAAGACATAAGTTATCAAAATGATAAGTGCATCAGTTGACATTCGAGGACGAATGTTCCAAAGGGGGGGGGATGATGTTACGCCCCGCAATATTACATTGATGTTATGCTCCGCAATATTATATTACGACGATGTTACACCCTGTAGTATTGTACGTTGAATTTACATAAGATAATTGACATCAAGTCAAGGACAAGATTATTTGGAGATTATAAGTATTATGCTATTTCAAACAAGTGATGAGTAAATTGTTGAAGGTGAGTGGGTAAGCAAATCGAAGAAAGTGAGTTTCGTCAAAGTTTGTCGATTTGGGATAAAATATGGTCCGAGCTACAATACCTTGTATTTATGGACTAATGCCATACAAGGTACCACTTGACCATGATAGCCATGATATCAAGATGTATAAATTGTGTTAAAAGTGAGTAGTATTTTAAGTAATTTGAGATAATTCTTAATTGTGTTGATATTTGGTTAATTGTGGATTTTTGGGGAAAGATTAGCAATTAATTAAGGTGTTTGGTTGATAAGATTAAGGGGGAACATCATCCTTACCATGTCATCCCACAAGTTTTGATCATACAACAAAATATGAGTCTTATTTCATACATCAAGGTGGCACTTTTTTAAGAGAGTTTGTGGCCAAGTCATCCCTATCAAGTGGGTCCCACAAAAGCCAACAATTTTAAGAGATTCTTTACCTTATTAAGATATGATTCTAAGTGTACCAAGTAAAGTATGAAGCTTCATATGGATTTGCAATTCTAAGGGATTTGCAACGAAGTTTACTATGTAATAGCAATGAGATTTGCAATTCTAAGAGAGCACAATACAATCTTTCCCAAGAACATCATGTGAATTTTTCCCTACTTCGATCGACCGTTACATGTTTTCTCAAAAGACATGTGTTAGAGGGATCGTCAAAGAATCAGTTCAGGTATGTTAAGGCTAAACCTTTCCTTCATTTTGGCATGATCTCGTAATTACATGTATTTGATAACGAGGCATAAAGATAAGTTTATACTCCCGAATTTATATACCTTATCCTAGTCTCATAAGTTACAATATTCTCCCTTATCGAGACTTCATATTCAATTAGGTATTGTCTTCTTCCAGTCAAAAGAGTAGATGGTAAGTTATATACTCAACCTACTATAGTTGAGCGCCTATGAGCGAGTCCTGCATGGCCAAGATACAAAGCCTAGTATGGTCGAGTGCCTATGAGCAAGCCTACTACGACAAAGCAATTATATATACCGAGCCTTATAGGGCCGGACAACTATTTTACTTACTATATTGAGAGAGTTGAGTGAGTATCAGCAGGTAAGCATATCTTCATATTTTCTTTGACTCCCCGTTACTTTCAATTATTATATTATCAGTTCAATTTCAGCTTTTAGTTACTCTATTGCCTTGGATACTTGGTATATTACTTCGTACTGACATCCCTCTTCTGGGGTCACTACATTTCATGCGTGCAGGTTTAGACAGACAGACAGGTAGACCTCCTTAGTAGGTGTTGCCTGAGTTCAGCTTGATCAGTAAGCTCCACGTCCTTCGAAGTTGCCAGGTCTAGCATTTTATATACATCTTGTGTATATATGTTATAGGTAGGTCGGGGCCCTATTCCGATCACAGTACATCCATCAGTAGAGGCTTGTAGACATATCCTGTCAGTTAGTGCAGTATGTTGGGCTTGTAGGCCTTGTATGTATATTTTGTCGGATTGTCAATTGTAGTAATCATGACGGCCTTGTCAGCCCAGCTTTATATTGATGTTTAGTCATTGTTCGCAAATTATCTTGCAATGTTGCCCATGGCCAAGGTATGACATTATATATTTAGAGTCACTTAGTCACAAGTTGGTACGCAAGGATAGGTGAGGCACCGAGTGCCAGTCTCGCCCCCAAGTTCGGGGTGTGACATATGACCCTTCATGCCTAAATGGTAAGCACACATCTTGTTGGGGTTGATCCATTGGGAGGGATCTTCCACAACAATAGCAGGAATAGGGGTGACATAACCAACAACCTTCAGTCTCTCATATAGCTGGTCTATGGGTTCAGCTATTGGGGTATATTGTCTAGGAGGTCTACGATCAAAATTTGGACGTGGCTTCGTGTAGTTTTGGCGGGCGGGTGGATGTGAATAGTACTATGCGGGTTGAGTGTTGTAGGTATGGTAGGTGGCAGTGTATTGGTATTTTAGGGTTTAGGGTTGATATATGGGTGAAGGTGTTTGGTATGTGAGGGGAGACTTAGGGCCCTGGGTACCATCATGGCACACACTTCTTTTTTCTTTGAAATGCCTCCTGGTTGCAATGCTTTATTCGTGGCCTGCAGTGCCTTAAAATTGGTTACCATCTCATTCTTGATTTCTTCTTCTATTCGTTCTCCTAGCTTGATGATGACGGAGGACTTGTGATTTTCAATGACCATCAACCTTTCGTAATACTGCGGATCTTGAGCTCTAACAAAGAACTTTATCATTTGTTCTTCTTCAAGTGCTAGCCTTACCTTTGCGGCTTCTGATCTCCAACGAGTAGTACACTCACGGAAAGTTTCTGTCGGCTTCTTCTTGAGGTTTTGAATGTAGAAAACATCTGGCGCATATTTTCGTGATGGACTTGAATCTATCCATGAAATTTGATGTCATACTCACCTAACTAACCCACTTCTTTGGGTTCTTATAATCTTTGTAAATCTTTGTGATATATTACATATAAGTTCTTTCTAAATGTCCCTTTAGTTCTTTCTTTTGAATTGATGGAAAGGCCGGTCCATGTATGAATATAGAGTAAGAATACTCTAAGAAAGTTAGATTATTGTAGTACGAAAGTTTTCTGAGTTATAACAGCTAACGTTGGTTATAGTACAAAAGTTTTCTGAATTGCGTAGCTTGGCAAGCCGTCTCTTATGGGTTGTTGAATCCAGCCCCTTTGTGTAGGAAAACTTTTTCAACTATAAGCAAATTAACTGTTTGTGTAGCTTGGCAAGCCGTCCCTAATGGGTTGTTGAAGTCAGCCCCTTTGTAGGAAAACTTTCGTATCTATGATTTCGTTTGCTTCTTGGAGTCTCTTGTTCTGTTTGTTATACTATGTTGATTTCCCGTCTTGAATTCTTGGCCATATGAACCTCCTAAATCCTCTCTATTACCTAGACGTATGGCAGGAACATCCTAATTCGGTGATCAGATCAGATTTGCAGCATGCTTCGTCAAGTGTTGGATTGTGTTTGATAATTTGTTTTAGGGCAGAAGGCTTCGTACAAATATCATCCAATGTGACGAAAATATCTAGCCTTATGTAGCCAACTTGTGGGATTGTTATGGACTAAAACTTTTCTTCAATGATGGTCATGGTTCGGCTTGCCAACAACTTTGGAAGGGAAAAGACAAAGGCTTGCTTCAGATTGATGTCTCCACCGATCTCGAAGTATATCTTCACCACTTTTTGAAAACGCTTGTCAATGTCATTCTTTCAAATGACACACACTTTATCTCGAAGAGTTGTCTTCGTATCTTTTCTTGTTTTTGGCCAGTATCTCCACAGAAAACTTTATGTATGATTCTGATGTTGAAGGCAAAGTCCTGGGAAGTAAGAAAAGTATTTTTATCTTGAATCCCAAGTGAGTTCCACCAATCTATGAGGATTCTGGAGAACTATGGAGTGAGTTCTGGCAGGATGATATACTTTTCTTGTTCCACCAAAGTTTTGGTCACTATCCAAGTATATAAGTCTTGGATCCTTTGAGGCAATTTTGAAACCTTGACGTCATCCAAGGTGAAAGTGTGGAAACTAGTTCCAAATGGTTTTGACGCCATGGGCTCATATTTTCTTTCTACGATTGGTTCATCTGCCATGCCTTCTTGTTCCTCATCTACTTCAGATATTTCTGGGTCTCATGGTTGGTTTACAAATATTAGGGGATCGTCATTTTTAGAAGAGTTTGTTATGGATTCATTACTTGATTGAGAGCTATCTTCCATTGTTTTATCATGTGATGAATTTAGAGATTTCGACCATGTGGTATTAGAGCCAGCCCATCCCTTCGAAGGGATGAACAATTTACTAAATATGTCTGAGTCATTTCCATCATCCTCTTCCCTTGAAAAAATGAATGTCCCCTACTTTATATAAAACCTTGTCCAAAAATATGATTACCTCTATGAAGTAGATATCTTACCTGACAAACAGAAAGTATCCTCCACTAAACTACCCCTCATAAACCCTTACTCAGCTTTTGCCAAAAAAATCATTTGCACCCTAGACCCAAATTCGTTCCCTAGTTAAAAACAGACCAAAATGAGTCAAAGAATATGATGTTGCCTCAAAACATGACCAGCGTCCTATTCTTGCCACTCGAGAGGAACAATTTATCAGCCTTCAAATCCCAGATGATTTTCCCAGACAATGGAAAGATCATGGTTTTACCCATATCCATTTTGGTGCTATCCGAATCGCTTTAACATATCACGAAAGAAAAGGTCAACCCATTGTTGCTCGACTTTCTCTTTTAGTTACATGATACTATGAGTACCAACATGCAAATTTGGGTACTGCACAAGTTACCTTGAATGTTAGGATTGTCTTCATAACTATCTTTCCAAATTTTAACATGTCCCTTTATGATCCATACTTAACTGAAGCACTAAAAATCCAAGGAGCCCCACAAGCCAAAGATTCCATCCAAACCACTCTTCATCACCTAATGGCGTGACGAGTCCAAAATCATGCCATGGATTACTCTTATATATTGATGCTACCAAAGGAAACAATATGTGCACCCAAATACCCAGATAAATTTCCATAGATGAATTAGTTAAAATTCTTCCGGATTCATGGATCACAATCTATGAAAAGTTAAGGGAACCAAAAGAATCTCTACAATGTGGCAGGCCAACTTTTACTAAAAGAAATGACAAAATCGTTTCGATAAGCTTTGATCATTCCCATCTCAAAAACCCAACAAACCCATCTTTTCTTGCCAAATAATCCAACCCAAAGATACATATCCTGATCCTGAAAGTGAACCCTCTGGAATATAAAAACTATCATGGAAGAACATGACTAGTGTCAATATTTTGACAAAGAAGGAAGAAGAGTTTGGTGGTTCAAATTCCCCTTTATGGGACACTGCCCTTGGGATCGCGGTTGCGACTGCCAAGACTGCTTGGAAGATCCAATTAGAGAATATGATGAACACCACCTGCGTCATTGGGAAAGATTTGGCCTTAACCAAACCAAACAAAAATCCAAGAAAAAAGGGAAAACCACTGAAAAGCAATTTCGAGCCAAATATGAAAAAAATATCCTTCAATTTGCTCACTAAGTCGTCCTGGTAAATATAAATTTCTTGTCAGTTACAAACCCTAAGAATGGCCAAAATTACCAGAAAAATTCACTCCAAGCTCGGAAGATAGTAAAACCACACCCAAAATTCGAACCACCATCAGCTCAAACCCCAAAGTCCAAAAAGCCACTTGAACTTAAAACTTCACCAACTTAAAAAAACCACAAATCCCACACAACCATAGATATTCATGTTAAGTCCTTCAAGCTCCAGTCATACCCAAGATTTTCCTTCCCGTCAACCTTTTAAAAAAGAGGGTATAAGCCATGCTCCAAAAATTTCCAAGAAAAATATAGTGCTACCTACTGGAGAAAAATCCCCAACAAGTGACATCGAAGCAGCAATGAACTGGCAATCAGAAAGTTCCATCTGTCAAAACAAATTGCTAAATAACTTTGGCAACACCATAAAGAACGTGGCCCATACACAAAACAAAATGATGAGCAAAGTAAAAATAATTGAGAAAAAGGTTGAATCAAACATCGTCTCACCATGCAGTACTTATCAAAGCCTTGGAACTAAGGTTGGCAAATTTACAATATGAGATTTATCCGCTAGGAACTTCACTTTTCCAATTCTTCCAACAACAACAAAAGGAGACGATTTCCATCAGAGAACAAATTCAACTTTTGTGAAATGACCACTTTGAGTCACAAAAGACCCCAGTTTTCCCCTCAAAACCTACCTTCTTCCATATGTCACCACAAGCATATTCCTCACCTAAATTGGACTATACCTTTTCTACTTTTCCAACTACCTCACAAAATCTTATTTCTTTTGCCCAAACCTTAAAAGAAGAACATGATTTTGACGTTGAAAAAATGGTTTGATAAAGGAAAGATGCTTTTGCAGCCCAAAAACAAACCAAGAAAAGGCGAGATCATGGTGAAAGTTCAAAAGGGTCCAACCCCAAAAGTATGATGATTTCGGATTAGAAAGCTCCAGACCTCTATGTCTCCTAACCAAGAAACATGTTAGAAGGCGATACCACATGGTCAGAATTTCTAAATTCATCAGACGATGAAACAATGGAAGATAGCTCTCAATCAAATAATGAATCTACAACAAACTCTTCCAAATATAACGATCCTGCAATATTTGTAAACTAGCCAAGAGACCCAAAAATATCTGAAGTAGAAGAGGAACAAGAAGGCATGATAGATGAACCAATCCCATAAAGAAGATATGAGCCCATGTCGTCAAAACTAGTTGGAACTGGTTTCCACACTTTCACCTTAGATGATGTCAAGGTTTCAAAATGGTCTCAAAGGATCCAAGACTTCTATACTTGGATGGTGACCAAAAATTTGGTGGAATGAGAAAAGTATATCATCCTGTCAGAACTCACTTCATAGTTCTTAGGAATCCTTAGAGATTGGTGGAACTCACTTGGGATTCAAGACAAAATACTTTTCTTACTTCCCAGGACTTTGCCTTCAACATCAGAATCCTACAAGAAGATTTCGGTAGAGATACTGGCCAAAGACAAGAAAAGATGCAAAGACAACTCTTCGAGATGAAGTGTGTGTCATTCGACGGAAATGACATTGAAAAGCATTTTCAAAAAATGGCGAAGATATACTTCAAGATCGGTGGAGACATAAATCTAAAGCAAGCCTTTATTTCTTCCCTTCCAAAGTTGTTGGCAAGCCGAACCATGACCATCATTGAAGAAAAGTTTTCAGTCCATAACAATCCCACAAGTTGGATACATAAGGCAAGCTATTTTAATCGCATTGGATGACATTTGTATGAAGCGCTCTGCCTTAAAACAAATTATCCAGCACAATCCAGCGCTTGACAAAGCATGCCACAAATCTGATCTGATCACTAGATCAAGATGTTCCTGCCACACATCTAGGCGATAGAGAGGATTCAGGAGGTTCAGATGGCCAAGAATTCCAGACGAAAAATCAAGGTCCAGTAGTCGCACAAATATTTCAAATGAAGGAGACCAGGAAATTTTCACAAAAAGAACAGATGCTTTATTTACCACAAGATTGGACATTTTGCAAGAAATTATCCTCGATCGAGGAAATCTAGAAATTATCCTCGATCGAGGAAATCTAACAAACTCTTGCAAGAAATTAAAGATTACAATGGCATACATCTCGAAAAAGAAGAAGACCTCGAGTTCATGTTCTCTATAAAGACTTAATCCAATATCCAGGAAAAATGCAGTAAAACCCCTTGAAAGCACAAGTTTATATATAACCAAAGAAGAAAGAAAACCTATAAATTTGTTTTGGTGCATTGATTATAGAAACAATGACATCACAAGGTTTATGTAACTACTCCTTTATTTTATTTTCTGTTTAAAAATACTTATGACCAAACTGTTTGCGTAAAAGAGCATGATATAACACATTCATATTTCTTTTAAGAAGGAAATGTTTCTGAACCTCTCAGGTATTTGAACCTAAGAACGAAAATGTAGATAAGACTTATTCAAGTCTTATGTTAACTAGATTTTAATTTGACTTATAAGTTGCCACATGGCATAGATGACTTATGAGTCATTCTTAGCCTTGTGGCATTTGTGCAACGTTTTTGGAGTGAGATTTTGTTAATTTTTATTCACTTATTAGTTAACTGGGTAATGTTCTGTTACCCGATAATTAATTAATTACCCACATAATTTAAAAATTGCCTCAAAATTATTTAAAGTTATACTTATTTTTAATATACATTATATATTACACTACCGTGGTCATATGGTACCTTGCATGGTACTAGTTTATAATTTTCGGGTATTATTGCTCGACCCGTATTTTATCCCTAATTGGCCGATTTCAACGAAACACGTTTTCTTTAATTTGTGTACCCTTTATCCTTCATGACACTTAATTATTGCTTGTTATAAATAGCATAAATACATTAATGTCAATATGATCTCATCCCCAAGTCTACGTCGGTTAACTGAAAACGAAATTTTAACGTACGAAAACACGAGATGTAACACCCTTCCCCCTTAGAAACATTCGTCCTCGAATGTTTAACTCTCCGGGATTTATATAACCTTGGTAGAGTCGCCTATGTAACAACGCTACTACCAACTGTTCTTGTAGAAACCCAGTAATGTAACCCTACATAGGACCACAATCATTAATAACGACGATGGCCTCACACGACCAATAACAATAGCTAGTACAAAAATTCGTTCATGTACCTTAAGGTTATGAAGTCTCAGTCGGACCCTTCTCTAGAGCAGGAAATAAGTAGGGATATCTAGACTTCATATTTTCCTCGGTCTCCTAAGTCACTTCTTCCACATTGTTGTTTCTTAAAAGTACTACCGAAGCTACGTCTTTAGTTTTCGATCTCCGAATCTATTCGTCTAATTTAGCAATGGGAGTTTCTTCATATGATGGTTGCTCTGTCCTGAATGTTGTCAACTAACATAGTTCTGGAACGATCTCTAATACATTTACGGAGCATAGACACATGAAAGATTGGACGTATAGACTCCAAGTCCGAAAACAAGTCTAACTTATATGCTACCTGGCTTACTTTGCGTATGATCCTCTATGGTCCCATGTACCGAGGGCTAAGTTTTCCTTTCTTTCTAAACCTCATGACAACTTTCATCGGTGATTCCTTTTTGGAATACCCAGTCGTCCACCTAAAATTCCGAGTCTCGTCATCAATTATCCGCATAAGCCTTCTAACGGCTTTGAGCTGCTAATAGCCTTTCATGTATAAGCTTAATTCTCTCGATTACCTACTGTACCAATTCTGGTCCTATTAACGTAGTTTCTTCAACATCGAACTACTCTATAGGCGACCTACATTTCAATCCATAAAAAGCTTCATATGTAGCCATCTGAATACTGGACTGGTAACTCTTATTATATGCGAACTCAATAAGCGACATATGATAATCCCAGCTATCTTTGAAATCTATTACACAAGCTTGTAATATATCCTCCAGTGTTTGAATAGTACGCTCAGCCTGTCCGTCTGTCTAGGGATGAAATGTTGTACTAAGACTTACTTGAGTCCCCAATACCTTTTGGAAGGACCTCCAAAAGTTAGCTGTAAATTAAGCTCCTCTATTCGAGATAATAGATACAGGGACACCATGCAGTCGTATTATCTCCTTGATATAAATCCTCGCATAATCCTTTGAAGAATATGTAGTTCTAACGGGTAGAAAATGGGCTGAATTTGTAAGCCTATCCACAATCACCCATATCAAATCAAACTTACGCTGGGTACGAGGTAAGCCTACGATGAAGTCCATATTGATTACTTCTCATTTCCAAGTCGGAATTTCCATAGCTTGCAATAACCCATCGGGTTTTTGATGCTCAATTTTAACCTGCTGATAGTTAGGACACCGAGCAACAAACTCTCCTATATCATTTTTCATTCCTTCCCACAAATACACTTCCCTGATATCGTGATACATCTTCATTGCTCCTGGATGGATAGAATAACGAGAATAGTGATTTTCTCCCATAACCTGCCGACACAGCCCTACACATTAGGCACACACAATCGTCTTCGATATCTGAGGACCCCATCTTATGTAATTCCAAATGGTGTCTCTCTTTCTGAAGGGTTGTTTCCCTATAATGAACTAACGCAGGATCCTCATACTAGCGTTCCTTTACTTCAGTTACTAATAAGGATGTTGTCGTATTCTAAAGAGTAATTCCAATGTCACCTGAGTCTAGTATCTGAACTCCAATACTAGCTAGATGATGAACCTCATGGGCTATTCCCCTCTTTTCTAGATATAAATACGATAGGCTACCCATATATCTACGGTTGAGGGCGTCGGCTACTACATTTGCCTTCCCCGGATGGTATAAAATATCAACGTCATAGTCTTTAAGTAGCTCCAACCATCTCTTTTGAGGAAGATTCAATTCCTTTTGCTTGAAGATATATTGAGGCTCTTATGATCTGTATAGATATCAATAGAAATGCCATACAAGTAGTGCCTTCACTCGTTAGTGCATGAATCACCGCGACTAACTCTAAATTGTGGGTCAGGTAGTTCTTCTCGTGCTTTCTTAGTTGTCTAGAAACATAAGACACAACCTTACCATGCCGCATCAGCACACAACCCAATCCAATGCCTGAAGCATCACAATAGATAATGCAACCATTGGTCCCTCCTGGAAGCGTTAGAATGGTGCTGAAGTTAATTTGTCCTTTAAGGCTTAGAAAACTCTATTCGCAAGCGTCGGTCCATTGAAACCTATTTCCTTTCTGAGTTAACTTACATGGTTATCCTAATTTTGTACAATTCAGGAAATTACCCTCTTCGGAGGCCCAAACTTCATCTTTTATCCCTCACAATTGCGCCTTTATCCCACTATTAGGGAAACATTTTATCTATTCTAAACGTTACTAGTCTTAGCCTCCTTTGAGTTCATTCGGGTTATACTGAGCCTTCTATAACATAGAGAAACCATCAGCTCTCTTATGAACTTATTTCCAAGGACTTATCCATTCTTGTTACCTTTTTACTCATCTTTTCTTATCCTTCCTCCTGTCTTCCTAGAACCTTGTTGCTCTACCATACTTTAGCTTGCGACCTACACATATCTATTTATACTTATTCGAAACCTTTCTTCAACCTGCTTGCACCATATATTTCCTTATGTTATTCCGGAACATCAAGCAAGACACCGCATACCACTTTGATCAAAGTTGTTTAGAAGAGAAGAAAATTTCGTTACAAGTTTCTTGTAATAACCTACCAAAAGAAGCTACGAACCTTCATCGGTGTTGTGGGTCTAGGCAAAGTCTTCACTGCCTCAGTCTCTTGTGTATCCACTCGGATGTCTTTACCCGAAATAATATGCCAAAAGAAAGCTACAGGGTTCAACCAAAATTCATATTTGGAAAATTTTACATACAAATTTCCTTCTTGTAGAACTCTGAGCATAGAATGCAAATGATCTGCATGCTCAGCCTCTAAACAAGAATATACCAATATATAGTCAATAAATACCATTACGAATAGATAAAAAAAGGCTTGAACACACGGTTCATTAAATCCATGAATACTGCTGGGACATTGGTCAGATCGAACGACATAACCCGAAACTTAAAGTGCCCATATCTAATCCTGAATGCAGTCTTCAGAATATCTTCATCCTTAACCCTTACCTGATGGTACCCGAACATAGAGTCTATCTTTGAAGAACACTTGGCACCTTATAACTGATCAAATAGATCATCAATTCTCGGGAGCAGGTACTTACTCTTGATTGTCACCTTATTCAGTTGCCTATAATCAATACACATTCGTAAGGAACCATCTTTCTTTCTTACAAACAACATAGATGCTCTCCATAGTGACGTACTAGGTCTGATAAAACCTTTTTCAAACAAGTCCCTTAGTTGTTCCTTTAACACTTTCAGCTCTGCGGGGGCTATTCTATAGGGGGGAATAGATATTGGATGAGTATCTGGTAGTAGGTTGATGGCAAACTCAATCTCTTG
The DNA here is from genome assembly GCF_000715075.1 of Nicotiana tabacum. Taxonomy (NCBI): domain Eukaryota; kingdom Viridiplantae; phylum Streptophyta; class Magnoliopsida; order Solanales; family Solanaceae; genus Nicotiana; species Nicotiana tabacum. The sequence goes on along the minus strand of NC_134086.1, from coordinate 58,312,153 downwards.
CTCTGGTAGAAAATCCTAAAGTTCATCGGGGGAAACATCGGGAAAATCATTAGCCACAGGGAAGGAATGAATGGTTGGTAACTCTACTTCTACATCCCAAACCTGAACTTAGTGATAAATATAGTCCTTTATGATCATCTTCCTTGCTTCATCCTATATGAGAGCCTCGATCAGACACACTTCGAAGCGGAATCTTTATGTCCCTATCAATTACCTTCCTCCTCTTGGCCCGACTAATATCTTCTTCCTCTGTGCATCCCATAACATACACCGACGAACCTTGATTGACGGACTCCTAAGACTGTGGACTATCTGGAATCTCATAAGAGTTGGTGTCCGCAAATACCTTGACATAGTTTTGAGCCTGAGGGGATCCCGGCTGTGCCAATCCATGCACTACTCCCCTTATACCCTTATCAACGCGCTGTGATAATGAAACTAAGGGTCTTGGTGAGGCCGGAACTTCTCTCACCCTATCTGCTGCCGGAGTGGTTGAAATAGCTCGAACGGATGGCTTATATAGACCCTCGAATGGATCCTCCTCAATAGAAACCATGATCTCTGATGGGTCTGACTCCATAGTATAACTTATATCTCTTCTTAACACCTTCGTAGCCTTCTGACCCGTGCTAGAGGCTGTAGTCTTCAGAGGCATCGCTAAAAACGTAACACATCGTTAGGAACACGAATGCTTATATTGCACGATCTAAGATAAGAAGAGAGGATAACATCCTATATGTCCTATAGCCTCTTGTCTACAAGTGTGCTGCCCAACACACCCATAAATAAGACTCTACTAGACACGATCTGTAGACAACCCTAGGACAGAACTGCTCTGATACAACTTTTGTCACGACCCAAACCGATGGGCCGCGACGGGTCCCTGAGTCCTACCTATCAAACACCCTTAAGCATGCGTCTAAGATATGAACCTGAATAACATCTGCTAAATTACGAAAATAATATAAAATAAGAAAACCTACCTTCAAGGCATATGTACATATACATGCATAATACAGTAAGCGAGTCGGCAAGGCTACTACATACAACTATACATCCAAAACTGAAATCCATCAAGGCCACATACAACCCAATTAGACATACTGTCTATAGACCTCTAATAGAAACATAGTTGTACAAAGACGGGACTGAGCCACATCATACCCATATATATATACAAATGTATCATACCAAAATAAAGCGGATCCAGATCAAGTAGAGCACGCCAACTCTCACTGATCATGGATCCTAAGGTGGGGACTGTCAGCTTGCGTACCTACACCTACGGGCATGAAATGCAGGTCTCGTGAAATAGGGCGTCAGTATGAAAAATGTACTAAGTATGTAAGGCATGAAAATTAGTAGGTAATAGACATAGATGAAACATGGAATATAGAAACACGTCTTTCAATCTGGATAACCTTGTAAATTCTAAAACACTTATAACATCATACACATGTGTATAAATGTCATGTCATGCATAGGTTTGGGTGTACATAATATCATCAAGCCACTGAGGGAATCCCATCATCGTCTCGGCCACTGTGGGCAACATAATCAACATATACCAGTTGATCGGGTGGTGGTGCGTATATAACGTTGTAACCTATTTCCATATCCCATATACATATATATACATATATATACATATATACGTGTATATAACGTCGTCTGAATCATATTTCATCCACTGTGGGCAACATCATCATCGTATACCAGCTGATCAGGTAGTGGTGCATATATAACGCCGTAACCTTTTTCCATATCCCATATACATATATTTACATATATATGCATATATAACGTCATCTGGTCATGGGTCAATGCATATGTATAAATGGTTGAAATGCATGAAAAATACGTAATAATCTCAATATTTCTTTCGCATAAACTTTTTCAACTACGTATTATTCTAAGACCCATGAACAGAAGATAATAAAAATTCTCATAGGGGAATCAAGAATATCGACACCCTTAATATCTTTACGAATAGAGTAATTTATGGAAACTATGCATTTGCTTGTTTCTTCTGTATAATTCAAACCATGACAAAAGAAATAAAGGTTGGCCTTAACATACCTGGAGTAGGAAAAATTCCGTATACTATTCTTGACAATGATTGCATCGTACACTTCTAAAACCGCAAAATTCCACGTTACTACTATTCCAACAAATCCTCTTTTTTGAAGCCTTTTTTGGAACGAAGACTACTTTCTTTATTTAAGTCTCTCTTACATGTAGAATTTCAAAGTTAATAAGTATGTCCAGACTTGAATATTTCATCAATCAAAATGTGGTCCTCATCCTAAGATATGTTGAAGTTCCCTTTAGAAGTTTTTGACATTTAGGGCTTCTTTATCTACCACAACTCCCAACCCCTCCTTTCTCTATTAGATTTCATCTCTATAAAGATTTAATCCCATCTCCAGGAAAAATGCAGTAAAACCCCTTGAAAGCACAAGTTTATATATTACCAAAGAACAAAGAAAACCTATAAATTTGTTTTAATGCATTGAATATAGAAACAATGACATCACAAGGTTTATGTAACTACTCCTTTATTTCATTTTCTGTTTAAAAATACTTATGACCAAAATGTTTGCATAAAATAACATGATATAACACATTCATACTTCTTTTTAGAAGGAAATATTTCTGATCCTCTCAGGTATTTGAACCGAAGAACGAAAATGTAGATAAGACTTATTCAAGTCTTATGTTAACTATATTTTAATTTGACTTATAAGTTGCCACATGGCATGGATAACTTATGAGTCATTCTTAGCCTTCTGGAATTTGTGCCACATTTTTAGGTTGAGGTTTTGTTAATTTTTATCCACTTATTAGTTAACTGGATAATGTTCCGTTACCCGATAATTATCAATTACCCGCATAATTTAAAAATTGCCTCAAAATTACTTAAAAATATACTTATTTCTAATATAATTTATACATTATACTACCGTGGTCATATGGTACCTTGTATGGTACTAGTTCATAATTATCGGGTATTATTGCTCGACTCGTATTTTATCCCAAATTGGCCGCTTTCAGCGAAACTCGTTTTCTTTAATTCGTGTATCCTTTATATTTCATGACACTTATTTATCTCTTGTTAAAAATAGCGTAAATACGTTAATACCAAGATGATCTTATCCCCGAGTCTACGTCGGTTAACAGAAAATAAAATTTTAACGTATGAAAACACGAGATGTAACATTTTTCCTGTCCAAGATCTTTGATTTCAGGTCAAAATGTACGACTCTATAAACAACAATCTGGAGAACCACGGAGCAAATGGCGTACATATTCCAGGTGCTGGCGTACCACCGCGAAACCCTAAGAATGCGCTAGAACTGATTCCCATGGACGTGGTCTCACGCGATGCTCAACATGTCAATGTAAGCTCCCACACTAACAGGAGCGTGCACCAAGGAGACCGACAAGAAGCTCAGGAAACCCCGTCTAGGGAAGAACGGAGAGGTTAGCCTTCATGTTATTTTTGAAATGTTGCAGGCATAACAACTAGCTATTGCTCAGCTGCAAAGTCACCAGAAAACTCCCAGCGCGGTTGCTCCGAGGATGTCTCCCCCAGCCAAGCATGTACCGGAGAGGTCAAGCAACAATGGGTTGGTAGTTGACCCCTCCATCGTGAAGATGCTCGAGGACCTCACAAAAAGGATCAAATCGGGTGAGAAAAAGATAGAATCCAATGACAAGAAGGTCGAGACCTACAACTCCAGGGTCGACCAAATTCTGGGCGCACCCCTAGTCTTGAAAGGTGTAGATTCGAAGAAGTTTATACAAAGGTCATTCCTAGAGTAAGTGGCTTAGAAACCCATTCTAAAGAAGTTTAGAATGCCAGACCTCCCAAAATACAATGGGACCTTAGACCCCAATGAGCACGTTACCGCTTACACCTGTGCAGTAAAGGGCAACGACCTGAAGGACGACGAGATTGAGTCTGTCCTACTGAAAAAGTTCGGAGAAACACTTTCTAAAGGGGCAATGATGTGGTATCATAACCTGGCCCCAAACTCTATAGATTCATTTGCCATGTTGGCCAATTCCTTCATAAAAGCACATGTTGGGGCTATCAAGGTGGCCACAAGGAAATCTGACGTCTTCAAATCAAGCAAAGAGAGAACGAGATGTTGTGAGAATTCGTGTCTCGCTTTAAAACAGAACTACCACTGGTCTCTAACGACTGGGTGGTACATGCTTTCACTCAAGGACTGAATGAGCGAAGCTCGATGGCTTCGAAGCAACTGAAACAAATCTGGTTGAATATCCCGCCGTGACCTGGTCAGACGTCCACAACGGATACCAGTCAAAGATCAGGGTCAAAGATGACCAGCTAGATGCCCCATCGGGCTTAGTATACCCAAGCAGGCTCCTGGTAAAGGAGCCAAAACCAAACAAAGAAAGATATCAGCCATACATCGAAGACAGGAGGAACGCCCCGAGGTGCAACCCACCTTGCAATGATCAAAGGATAAACCGAGGATAAGATCCTTGGTGACTCATCAATAGAGACAGATTCGATAGGAACGCAGGGCCAATGGGGGCACCTCACTTGTCAGAATACAACTTCAACGTTGATGTATCGGATATCGTGTTCGCCATCAGTAAAATCAGAGACGCCAGGTGGCCCAGGCCTGTACAATCAGATCCTTCACAATGGAATCATAACTTAGTGTGCGAGTTTCACAACATGCACGGCCACAGGACTGAGGATTGCCACCCAACTTTAGGAGTAAGTGGCCCGATTGTCGAGAAAGAGAGACGGTCGAAAAGAACAAAGCGGACAAGCCGCAACATGTCATCCACACGATCTTTTAAGATAGCTGCCACTAGCCGAAACACCAACGTCTCCGCAGTAGGGGGACTGAGAAATAAAGCAACGGTGATATAGCAACCATGAGATACGTTCTCGGCTGAATCCGAATAGAGGACCGCACTGCGTGCTTCGAGCGAATACAAAGGATTAAAAGCGCCATTGCCACCGAGGTATAACCATCTCCCTTTTTATTTTATATTTCACACTAACCCTTATGCAGGAACCTGACCGAAGCATTAAGAGCTAACCCAGCCCAAAGACCTTAAGGTTTCAAAGAATCTGTTGCACTCTTTTTCTTTGACCGAGTTTTTGTCCCAAAAAGGGTTTTACCGGCAAGGATATTAACGAGGCAACATTCACATGCTACCTAAGGACGACTCGACAAGTATTCAAGGCTTCATTTACAATCAACCTCGAGCACTGGAGGGCATCCCCCCAGAAGGCCATTCACTTGGAAAATCTAAGAAACGCCAAATGGGGTCCCAATAGGAAAATGATGTACCGGGCCAAACGGTCAAATGAACCGTGTTCGTATAGCCGGGCCCCAATGGCGAAAACATGTACACTTGTACCAAGTAATTGAAGAATCTCTTTTATCAAAGCATTTCACACTCCAAAAGAAACATGGCACCATTGCAAAAATGACTCCTCCGACTAAATGTCCCGAGCACTCGGGGACTAGTGTCAACAATTCAATACCTAAACGACCTCCAGGTCGGGACTCCAAACTCATAAGCCCTCAGCGAGGCAACATGAAAATAACAAAACGTCTCCAAGGTCGAAAGTTTCCCGAACACTCGGGGACTAATGCCAAAATCTCAAAAATCGCATGACCTCAGGGTCGGAATCGCCAAAATCGTAAGCCCTCAATGAGGCAATACCAACTATACAAGTAATGGATCCCGAGTCAAGAAACCCTCGACAACTCGGGGACTGCCGTCAAGCGCCACCTTATCGACTTATCAAAACCCGAGGTCGTATGGCCACATGCGGGCAGCCTCGATCTTGTAAGACCTACATAAGGCAACAACAATATCTGTAAGACCTCAAGCAAGTCCTGAACAATACTTGTACCAAGTATCCAAAACTATAAAACCTCATAGGCATGTAAAACTGTAAGACCTCAAAGGCATGTAAAACTTGTAAGACCTTACTAAAGGCATAAACCTGATCTCAAATATTCGGCTATATATCAAACTTGTAAGACCCCTAAAGAGGCATACCCTCGATATAGATGCCGAAACTACTTCACTGGGGACTTAAAGGCTCTGGCCAAACATAAATGACTCTGGTCATAAGGCTATACCAGCTGAACTAACGCGACTCGGGGACGCCCGACCATCGCTACAAAATCATAGGCCTTCAATTACTTCAAATCTACTTCGAAAAGAACCGGTTAAACAGGCTACCCTCGACATAGGCAAAAGGGCTTCGACCATGTCAGCTCCAAATCATAGGCTTCGAGATACTCAGCCTCCAAGCCAAACCTCCCGAGGTGCTCGATTATCACCATATCATGACTCGTAATCGAGGTTCTTCTCGAACCGTCAAAGAGTCAGGCAAGAACTATTTCAAAAAGTCCTTAACGAGGGAAAACCAAATCTAATAAAAGGTCGCTTCGACCTAAGGTGTAAGAGCCATTGTCGCCATCCCACACTAAAAGGCTGCATCGGCCCAAGGCGTAAGAGCCATTGTCGCCAGCCCACACAAATACAAAACTTGAGGGTAGAATGAGCTCGAGTTGAAACCCAATTCAGAGATTGAACCCAAAACAGTTAACTAAATATTCTTAAGGGCAAGGCATAAGAGCCATTATCGCTAGCTCATACTAAAAGGCCACATCGGCCCAAGGTGTAAGAGCCATTGTCACCAGCCCGCACGATACAAAACTTGAGGGTCGAATGAGCTCGAGTCCAAACCCGATTCGGAGACTGAACCCAAAATAGTTAACTAAATATGCCTAAGGTCAGGGCATAAGAGCCATTGTCGCCAGCCCACATAAGAGGTCGATTCGACCCAAGGAGAACCATTGTTGCCAAACTAATGAGCCCCAGGGCCATATCACGAATCTAAGGATTTCGACCAACTCAAAGACCAGTTCACCTGGCCAAATTCGAGATACAAAAAGATACAGAATAAATAAAGCTGCAAGGTTTTTTTATACATATATGCGAAAAATATACAATCTTTGTCTACAAACATGTTTTGAAAATGCTATATACAGATGGCGAAATCTATGCCCCCTGGGAGCTATGGCCTGCCGGCCTCATCTTTGCTTTCTTCAGTATCGGATATAAGTAACTGAGCATCACGCTCGTCCGCTCTCGCTCGTGCCAACTCTTTAGAGAGGGTGAAACCCCTACCACGGATCTCCTCGAGGTTCTTTCTTCGAGACTTGCAACGAGCATATTCTTCAATCCTCTCTTCGCGGTTGAGGATCCTTCTCAGCTCAGTTTGAGCATCGGTAGCATCCTTTAAATAGATCACCATCTCTTGGTCAGCCTTAGTTTGGCTCATTACGGCGTCAGCCCGGGCATCAACAATCTCAGCCCTGATCTTCGAAAGCTCGGACTTGAGCTTCGTAATTATATCTGTTTGAACCGAAGCATCATCACGAGCTAAGCGAAGTTGAGCCTCAAAAGCGGTAACTTTAGCCAGAGCACCCTTCCCCTCTGAAGCATGAGCCTCCGCCCAAGCTTTTAGCTCATCATGCTCACGCCTAGCTCGGCCAGCTTCATCCTGAAGGCACTTCAGGCCCTCCGTCTTTTTTTGCAATTGAAATAAATGAAACATTAGCCTCAGAACCTAGAAGGCTGAATGCACGCTCACTCGGGACAAAAAATTACCCGCTCCTTCAAGTAGTTCTCATAATTCAAGCTCCGTCTCACCTCATACTACAAGTGTACCGACTCAACTTCCTTCTCATTGCAAAAAAGCCTAAGGGATCTCTCCTTATCCAGAGCTTTCCACAGCCTGGATTCACGATGAAGCAGCCCAGACTTAAGCTTGTCGAAGGGCTGCAAAAGAAAACCCAATAAGGAAGGGAAGGCACGAAAATCAAAAGGCATCTGCCGAAACTCACCATGAAGTAAAGCTGTTGGGCTTCCTCAAAGGCCGAACGCACATCTGCCAACCTAGTTCCCACAGCTCTGAAAGGGTCGACTCTGGTAGAGGCACGGTCGCTTGGTGTATGCGTCACCGAGTTTCTAATATCCCTTAAAGTACTGTCAACAGAAAAAGAAGGCGACAGGAATGGGGAAACTATCTTTCTAGGACCAGGAAACACGGATGCAGCAGGCTCGGATGATGCCTCCGCTCTAAATCCCCGATCCCGTTTTGCCTTGCTATTGAGCGCCATCGCCCTGAAAAAGCGTCTCTCGCTTATTGTTGTCGTTCTTTAGCCCGAAAGCTGGCAACCCTTCCCCCTCTCCAAAGGAGCGTGGCATTTCCTCAGAAGGCTCTCTGATGCCTACAACAGCAAGATTAATATGCATAAAGAGAAAATGCCTCTCTAAATAAAAGAGGGGAGAGGAAAAAATAGCACAACACGCACCATGATGTTTTACTTCCCATCTATCCCGGGACAAAGCTCGCCACTTGCTCTCATCACAGGTCAAGTGAGTTGCCAACTTCTGAACCCAATCCGAAAAATCAGGAACATTGCCCGGCACCCATGAAACCGCTGCAGAAAAAGAAAAGAAGGCACGGCTACGAAACCAGTTTTCGCCATAGACTAAATTGAGAAGGCACAGAATGCACCACTTTCCTATATAATTCCATTCCTCAGGGAATGGCATAAGCTCCACGGGGATAATGTCAGTGGTCCTCACTCAGACGAAGCAACTCATCCACTCCCGGTCTCCATCTTCGTCATGATCAATAACAAAGGGCGTGGTTGATCGGCATCGCAAGGTTAGCAGAACTCGATGGTGAAAGGGCCGATACAGCCTAATAAGATGACTGAGCGTAAGTTCAAGCCCCGCCTTCTCCTCGAAATATCTCATCATCAGCATTTTTCGCCAAAATGACGGGTGGATCTGCGCCAAGGTAACTGGATACTTTAAATAGAAGTCGAGCACAACCCTATCAAGGGGGCCCAGTGTGAAAGAATATGTATACACATTCATAAATCCATCGGTATGATCTCTGATGTCCTCATCCAAGGAAAATGTTTGTAACACTACTTTCTCCTCCCATCCGCAGTCTTTTCTTGCTAACTTAAGATGCTCTTCTCCTATCAAAGAAGTAGTCTTCAAGGTATACTCTCGTTGGTCCTAAATGTTGGAGGCGGAGCTCTCCCCTCTCTGCCGGACAAACCTCGACGTAACAGCCATGGCTATGGAAAAGTAAGAGAACTAAAGAAAGAATCTGTGTAAGTGCATTAGTACTGAAATAATGAAAGGCTTAACACAGAAAAAGAAGGGCAACTACTTAAAATGGTGGGATCTCCAAAAGAGCAGAAACAACCCTATATATATATATATATATATATATATGGAAAAAACGGCGACGATCTGCCTTCCTCAAAGCCGATTAAAAACACTGACCAACATCACCAAATCGCCTCAACAACTTGGAAACCATATCGTACATTAGGCGATGCATGTAATATTTTGATAACGGAAATCCCCGTATCTTCGCCAGTCCCGAGGTGGTACCCAACCTCGAGGACCTCCATCAAAAAAGAAGTTAGGCTCTAAAAAGCCAACAGCATCATCGCCAGTCCCGAGGTGGTACCTGACCTCGAGGACCTCCATCAAAAAGGAAGTTAGGCTCCAAAAAGCCAACGGCTTCATCTCCAGTCCCGAGGTGGTACCCGACCTCGAGGACCTCCATCAAAAAAAAAGTTAGGCCCTAAAAAGCCAACGGCATCATCGCATGTCCCGAGGTGGTACCCGACCTCAAGGACCTCCATCATAAAAAGGTTAGGCTCTAGGAAGCCAATGAAATCATTACAAGTCTCGAGGTGGTACCCAACCACAAGGACCTCCATCAGAGAGAGGTTGGACTCCAATAAGCCAATGGCATCATCACCAGTCCCAAGGTGGTACCCGACCTTGAGGACCTCCATCAAAAAACAAGTTAGGCTCTAAAAAGCCAATGACATTATCGCCAGTCCCGAGGTGGTACCGACCTTGAGGACCTCCATCAAAAAAAGAAGTAAGGCTCTAAAAAGCCAACGGCATCATCGCTAGTCCCGAGGTGGTATCCGACCTCGAGGACCTCCATCAAAAAAGTTAGGCCCTAAAAAGCCAACGACATCATCGCAAGTCCTGAGGTGGTACCCAACTTCGAGGACCTCCATCATAAAAAGATTAGGCTCCAGGAAGCCAATGACATCATTACAAGTCTCGAGGTGGTACCCGACCTCAAGGACCTCCATCAGAGAGATGTTGGGCTCCAAGAAGCCAACAACATCATCGCCAGTCCCGAGGTGGTACCCAACCTCGAGGACCTCCATCAAAAAAGAAGTTAGGCCCTAAAAGGCCAATGGCATCATCACAAGTCTCGAGGTGGTACCTGACCTCGAGGACCTCCCTCAAGAAAAGGTTAGGCTCCAGGAAGCCAATGACATCATTACAAGTCTTGAGGTGGTACCCGACCTCGGGGACTTTTGTCAAAAAGGAGTTAGGTTACAAGGAAATAAGCATTTAAGCTCCACCCATATGGGCTTGGTCCCGGGATGCCATCTGAATTCGGGTAGACTCTCGATCGGAATCTACCTAAAACACCTTAGGGCTATCCATGCTTAGTTTAAAGCAAGTTTCCAGGTGGCCCGTGTTTGAACGAACCCCCACTCGGGGACTACTCTCGAAATCTTAAAGGTAGTCCCTAACCTCGGACCTCCGAGAAAATTTCCCTAAAGATTACCGCTAGGTCTAAATGATAAATCACGGTTTCAAGGCTCTAAATGTTACTCTCCTTCAACTCGAAGTAAGGGTCCTAACGACCCGAGTTTATCGGCCCAATCCAGGCTCGATCTAAGGGACCGTAAAGGGTTCCGCAGGAAGCCGTATTAATCAATTAAAGGTCAGAAAAAACACTCACACCTTGGTTCGATATTGGCAGTAGCCGATAGAGTCACGCGTTCAAAGTTTCCATAAGTGCTAATAAAAGGGAATACAGCAAGCATTGAAGAAAAAATTGAAGAAACATCTTTGTATTCATAAAAATTTTATTACAAAAGCCCGCGAGGGGTCCTTAAACAGAAACAAAGAAGCAAAAAAGTACACATGCAGCAAAAGACAAGAGCCTAATCTAATCTCAAAGGTTCATCCTCAGTAGCAACATCTTCGAACACCACCTCCTCAGGAATCTTATCTCTATCCTCCAGAATATCATCTTCAAAAGGGAAGATAAAGAAGAGGAAAGTGGTGGAGGAGAGAAAAGTGATGCAGAAGAAGTAGAAAGGAATGAAGAAGTGGCTGGCTGAAAAATCTAGCTAGTACAAACTTCGCCAGCATTATTATTGCAAATCCACTTCTTGAGGCGTTACCCCGGTGCGGGATGCAATAGTTAGTAGATAGTACCACCTCACTCCATGGAAAGCAAAGGGAGTGAGGCGCCGCACCGGGTAGTCGGGGGAGGTGAGCAGTGGTATAGAGTCTGAACACCCCCCTGAGCAGCGGTATAGAATCCAAATATTTCCCTAAGCTAGGAGAAATTGGCCCCTTGCTTCGTCATCCCAAGCCGACGACGAAAACAACAATAACAATAACAACAAAATGGTGTATGATCTTGAGGTCATGGGCCTTAAACATGGTGAACGATAATGGATAAGGATGGCGAGAAGAGAGGGATGGATAGATATGGGAAGACACGTGGGTGAAAGGTTGATCCCAGGAGGCTCCCATTTTTAGAAAGGGAGGCATCTTGACTGACGGAGCCATTATTGCCCTCGAAAAACATAATGGTAGGCACACTTAATACGTCCTTGGGAGCTGAACCAGCGGCGACATTATAGCTTTGAAGAATGAGGAACCGTAATGCTTTGACTGATCCTGGAGAAGTGAAAAGGAGGGACGTTTCGGTTATCACAGAGGCTTGCGTCATCTGTATAACATCATCCTTGGAAGTCCAAAGAGTCAGATGTCACAATTGTTTCTTATCACTCCTCTCTAAGAAATGCGGGGACTATCTGTATATGGTAAAATCGGAGGGTCCAATTCCTCGTCATCCAGGCACCTCAAAAGATCATCTCGTAGCCTCGAGGATACAAGGCTATAGTCGAGTTTCCTCCATCGAGGTTCGTTGATGCCCGACATGGGGATAATGTTGACAATAGCTATGGTATAAATGGGAAGTTCCCAAGGTACACGGCTAGGACTGATAGAGCCTAGTGGACTCCCTAACCCGAATCAGGGTGTCATCTAACTGTCCTACCTCCGCTTCTTTGTCATTAATGTATTTTGTACTATGTTGGAATTCCCCTCCTATATAAAGGGGATCCTTGTCATTTTTTAGACTCTGGTTGCTTCAATTGCTCCACACAAAATATACAAGAAGATTTGCTCTGCTCTCTAACATATTCTCTTTATATTATTGCTTCCATTTATTATCTTCATTCTTGTTCATTATTTATTGCTTATCATTGGCCATAAAGAGACTTCGTTGATTTTATTATAACTGTTAGTCGTACCTCAACCACCTTCGATAGCTCGCAACCAAGCTTCGGAATCGACCTCGAGGCCCCCGATTGTTAACCTATCGGTTTGGTTATCGCCTTATCCTTAAATCCTATTTCATTTCTAGGTCTCAGATACATAGCATCATCTGCTTAACAACTAGCATAAACATAGATCACGCATTTTTAGAGTCCCATAATCAAATTTAATTGTTATTACCATTTTCACGATAAACAATGATAAATTCCCTATCCTAAATAAACTCACTCTTTTCTCCCACTTAGACAAGGCTAAATATTTTTCCAAGTTTGATCTTAAAACTGGATTTTGGCAATTGGGAATCCACCCCAAAAAAAGAGCCAAAACTAGATTTTGCATCCCTGATCATCACTTCCAACGAAAAGTCATGCCCTTCGGATTAAAAACTGCACCCTCCTTGTTCCAAAAAGCCATGATAAAAATATTCCAGCCCATCCTCCATACCGCTTTAGTTTACATTGATGATATCCTATTATTATGTGATACATTGGAGGAACATGTCAACTTGCTTCGTCAATTCGAGGCATTGGTAACACATGGGATCATGCTTTCAGCAAAAAAGATAGTTCTTGCTTAAAATAAGATTGATTTTCTCATAATGCATTTTGTTCAAGGTGCATACAGTTCAGGACCACATATATGCCAGGAACTACTCAAATTTCCAGATACCAGCCTCATATCAAGCAGATCCAATAGTTTTTGAGTGTAGTAAAGTATGTAAGAGATTTCATCCCAAATATCTCTACATATATTTCTCCGCTCACATAGATGCTCAAGAAAAATGGTCCATTATGGGGAAAGAAACAAGATGAAGCAGTCAGACAAATAACGGAGATATCTAAAAATGTCAAGTGCCTCTACATCTCTTCAGAAGGCAAGAAGATACTACAAAACTGATGCCAGCAATAAATATTGGAGTGCCGTTCTATTTGAAAAAAAATATGGCAAGAGGAAATATGCGGATATGCCAGCGGAAAGTTCAAAGATGCCGAGCAACATTATCACTCCACTTCAAGGAAATTCTTGCAATAAAGAATGGAATCAAGAAATTTAATTTTTTCCTTATTCATACAGAATTTCTGATAGGGATGGATATGAAGGCCTTCCCAAAGATGATCCAGATAAATATAAAAATTATTCCCAATCCTCAAATTCTCAGAAGGGCTCAATGGTTCTCTCCATACAAGTTTCAAGTCAAGAACCTAAAAGAAAAGGATAATATTCTCGAAAATTCTCGGTCTCAGCTGGAAGACTTCTCAAAGAGATTTTCCCCAGCGAAGATGATGTCAAAGCAAAAGTTAATCAGCCACATCTTCATGTTTTCAAATTACCAGGAATAAGTTCATTGAAACCAACGGATCATCCACCGGAGTTGTTCCACTTCATGGATCCCTTTGATCCATCAATTTTAATGGAAAGAAGAAATTATTATGAGCTCCAAGTTTTCCGGCAACATGGAGGATCCATTCTTAAGCCTTATGGGGTTAATTCAAAATATCTATTCTGCCATATATTCATAGCACAAGCCAAGGATTATCCACAAGAACTATTATGGCTTTTCTAGTACCTATGCCATTAGTATTATATTTTCATGGAATTCAAATGCAACGTCTTCAAGGATTTTGATAACATATAATCAGCTCTTAAAGTATTTTTACTATGGTTCAAGCCTAGAAGATATTGGATAAAATATTTCAACAATTCCTACACAACAAAATTATTCATGTTCCATAGGCCAGTGAAGATTATTAGTGGAAAATTTCAGGCACAAGCAGAGGCATCATTCTGGTGAAAATTTTCCGTGTCCATTTTATCCATGGAAGAAGAATATAGTAAAGCACAAAGAATTATCTTCTAGCAAAACAGGTGCATCCCGAGAGAGATATGGCCAAAAGATTGGGCAAGCCAAAATTATACCAGCACTCATCCGCTTTTGGGAAAGGGTCCGAGAAGCAGGAAAGGAATATCAAACCCCATAAGAGGTCATCTAAGGAAAGATCACTCACGACATCTTCAAATTAAGGCTGCGGATTACATCTCTCAATCCAAAGGAGAAGGAACACATTGAAGAAGGACCGTCAAGTTCTAGGCATTACTACACAAGGTCTTTGAAAAGATGCCTAGAAGAAAAAACCCAGAGAATCAATGAAAGATCATTATCTAAATCCCTACTAATCCCACCATAATCCCATATTACCTACCAAAAGACCATAAAAAATTATCTACCCATGCCAAGACAAATTTCTACATCTTTTCATACTATCTGGGGCCCACTTTCACATGCTTCCACATGCTTCGTCACATGAAGCACCCTACTTTCACATGTCGTCACATGCTCCTTCATACTTTCACATGCTATACCATGTATATTTCACCCCTTTAACATGTTTTCAGGAGCTTTTTAGGTGCTTTGCCCAAGGTCCTTCACATGCCAAGAGGGACCCACTTGTAGATAAGTAATATAGGTTTATTTTATAATGTAAGTTTATCTTGTAATAACCTCCTAGTCCTATATAAAGGAGGTCTTGTAGTTGTTGTAAGATCATCTTGGAACCTTTGTAAATCTTTGTGATATAATACATATGAGTTCTTTCTAAATTTCCCTCTTGTTATTTCTTTCGAATGGATGGAAACATTTCGAACTTGGAAGGTTTGTAACCATCCAGCAGTTCCATATCCGGCTGAATACATAGGTCCTTATAGTTTAGACCTTCAACACATTTGCCACATTCAATACTCTGGACTCTACCTGTGAGCTTTTTGAGTTCCTCCGCCATGTTTTTAATGAGCAAGTCTTTCTCAGTTGATTCGGATATGCATAGGGTTTGTTGTGGGGTATGGTGTAAGGTTTTCACATATATTGGGTTGCTTTGGTGAGTTCCCGGAACTTGGGTAAATGGGTGGTTATTGGTCAAGTTTTAGGGATCGGGAGTAGGTTGTGGTGCATTTTAGGGGTGTGTGATAAGTAGTGGTTTGCAGGTATTGAGTTGGATGATGGTGATATTGTTGAGGGGTCGGCACTAGTGACGGGTAAAGGTTCTGGGGAGGTGTGGGATATTGTTGTGGTGCGGGAGGATTTAGTGGTGGATTCTGCTTTTGTGTGTTTTTTGGTGGTGTTTTGTTCTAGGTAGTCGGGTTTTGCTAGTTGATGTCGGGAACATTGAGAGTAAGGGAGAGGTTTTCCCAATTTCAGACCTGCTTAAGCTCGCCTAGTACTTCCAGGAATTTCTGCTCCAAACGTAAGACCAACTCATTTTTGTCCCAGAGTACTTCGGCCATCTGAAATTTCAATGTTTTCCACCATAGTAGCATTGTCTTTACTAATACCACTTAAATCAACCATCTTATATTTTCCCTTGCCTTTGCCCTTTGGGTCGCTCGGTGGAGGAGTAGAAGGAGGAGGTGGAGGATTTCTGGATCTTGTGTGCTATGCTGATGATTCTAGTATACACAAACCAACCTTTGGGAATGGGAATAATCAAAAAGAAAATAAAAATAAAAGGCAAAAGGTAGCCAAGTTAGTAAGGTGAAATAAAAAAGTGTTCGCAATATTTAAACATGTTTCACAAAGTCATTTAATAATTCACGTCCTAATTTGGGGACCTCATGGTACCTGAGGTAGGCCTAAGTGACACATAGACTTGGAGAAAATTGATAACATTTTCTTCATTTAATTAATATAAAAATCAGCCAAAACAAATATTTACTAAATCGACGATAATATGATAAAGTTACTAATGGCATTTAGCCTTATTACATCGAGATCTAAATCTAAGCTAGAAAGCAGTAAAGAACATCATCTCCTAGTTTACTTGGTCCCTGGAGGACCTTCTCCGTGCTTAGCTCTTTTGACCCCATCAATCAGGTTTCCCAAATCGCACATATCCAACAATAAGTAAGCTTTTGCCGTATTTCCTCCTCCACCGTCATCCATGCCTTGGCAATCTGAGAGTGTCTTTCTCATATTCCCCTCTAGCTCCATCAATCCTTGTTCCAAGTATTCTAATCTTTCTATTGACTTAGTGGCAATCTCCTTTCATTCTCTTATCGCCTCCATGTTCACTTTGTATTGTTCTAGATGTTTAGCTTCAAATCCGAACACCCTTTTCCGTAGTTTAACCTGTGCCTCAGCCACTTCATCTATGATCTTGTCCTTCAGATTGACACCTGTATGTCCCCCACTACGTCGTCTTCTAGCCATGATAGATAGTAGTATATATGACCGGCGTAATACCTGTCTGGCTTAATGGTTTCTGCTTCCAAAATAATTTTTTGGTTCCACATGTGTTGCGCCTCGAACTTAAAAGGAATGACATCTCTTTTGAAATCTACCTTGTATTGGACCATGTTGGGAACCCGAGGTATGACTTGTTTCCTCCCAGCTTGTCACATTACTCATATAGGAGTGTAAGGATAAATGCCTCGCAACCCTATCAGTACCAAATGAGTAGTCCCCCTTGACTTGATGATGAACTCACTACTAGAAAATCATTCAAACATCTAATGTACCTGCTCGTTTGTCAGATTGCTGAAGAAACGCACCCAACGTATAGCATTTCCAGGCTGTGCAAACCTGTCTAGGATAAACGTCATTTTCTTTGGGTGATGGTTGGATATGTATTCATTCAATGGCCTTCACAAAAGCTCATGATGATACTCTCCCCTTTGAAACTGTTCCAGCATCCATACTTGTAGCAACATATTACAACCCTCAAAGTGTCCAAATCCCTGCTTGCACCG
Organism: Nicotiana tabacum; assembly: GCF_000715075.1. NCBI lineage: Eukaryota > Viridiplantae > Streptophyta > Magnoliopsida > Solanales > Solanaceae > Nicotiana > Nicotiana tabacum. The sequence continues at coordinate 58,294,909 of NC_134086.1, read as the reverse complement.
ATCTAGATCACGGTACATCTCAGCTAAGATCATAGGGATGATGGTATAGGTTTGTCCCTTGATGCCATTCATCAAGGTCCTGGCGACCATGGCTAAGCGAGTATGAATCATTCCCCCTTTCATTGGAAATATCAACAACCCCAAGAAGCAGACGACGAACACATAAACCCGGCAGTGTACCCATCCCAATGAAGTAATGGCTAGTTCATCATGGTGAAGACGATATGATTTGCTATGCCCATAACGCTCGTAAAGAAACTCAAAAGGGATGTATGATTTCATTAGACAGAGCAGTTCATCATTCTTCTAAAAACCCAACATTTTTAGGAAACCGCGGAGAGTGCGATTCTCTGGTACCAGTAATCCCCAACTATCCCATGGCAACTTAGCTATGCCTCATATTTCTTCTAAGAGAGGAGTCATTTCTATATTGCCAAAGCGGATAATAGCTCTTTTCTCATCCCAGAACATGGTAGTGGCTTCAATTAATTCCCTACTTGGTCGAATGTTTAGAAAGGATGGCAGGTCACCAAGTACTCTTCTCACATGATTTTTGTCGCAAGGTGCAAGGTCTTTCCACTAGTCAAGTATCAAAGGTGGGATGTTATGGACCATATCGAACTTGGGGATTTCATGCTTTATTTTCTGCAAACAAACATTGGTTAACCCTTTCCTCTTCCAAATTTGACTACTTACGCAATAATGATCAACACATTGGTACATTTTCTCCAAATAATGCACATAATATGATAGTGTCTATTGGGATTGTGGAAATCCCGTCGGACTTTGGACAAGGTTCATCTTAGCCAATTGTTACGTTAATAATGCTTCAATCTGTACTAGGTTTAGCGTAATGCATGTACATTTTAAATTGGATTAGGGTTTCTAGAATGGTCTAGACTGGTACTCCCAAGTGAACAACTTGAGAGGGAAAGGCACAAAACCGTCGATTGCACCGCTGATCGACTAGTCTACCGCAACTAAGCCTTTTCGATTTAAAAGGTTAATTTCAGGAAAGCGTGGACACTCATCAAGCGCCACTATGTTGATATTGGCTCAAATGAAGTATGATGTAGAGTATGCTTTATGTAGAAATAATAATACATTGCCAAATATTTGCATGATAAAAATACGTAAAATAGTACATAGAATAGCAAAAGTAAACATGAAAAGATGAAAGACAAAAGAAAGGAATCAGTTTGGCTCATGAAAATGTAAGAGAATGTAATGAAACAGGTAAGGAAATCGGGATAATATAGCAATCAAGATGAAAAGAGATGGAGAACGGTCATACATGTCATAGCAAATAAAAAGGGAAATTAATGTACATGTCATAGCAAATTTAAACAAATAAAGGTGAATAAGGGAAGAGATGTGCATGTAATAGCAGTTTTAAAACAAATAAATAAAAATAAAAGAAAGTAATCCACATAAGTCAAGTTTATTATGGTAACAGCCTAAGTATCCCTAGCAGAGTTTCCATGTTGTCACGCTGTGTTTTCTCTCAAAAACGGGTTTCAATACGTGAAAACTCTTTTAAATGGGTATTAAAAGAGAAGAGTCACCACCTAATGATTTTAAGATGTGTTACGGCACCTACTTACAAATAACTCTATTTGATTAGTCAACGCCACCAAAGATCGGGTAAGCGCTCTAATTACCTCAAAGAGAAGGTGTTAGGTACTCTTCGATGTCCACAACTGTGGTTCCCAACCGAATTTTTCACTATGTGGATTAGATAATTAAGCTAGGTTAGCATATAAGTAAAGAAAGATATGAAAGTTGAAAGTCCTATTATAACATAAAGCAATGTAAGGAAAAATAACATAAAAATTAAGCTATATGAATAATTGGTACAAGTTTTAAAGATCACAAGGAGTACAACTGCTTCGGTCTATATTTAATGACTAAATCCTTTTAGCAAGCATATAAAAGGAAAGGGGGGTCCTAAATTTTTTAGCCTAAAGGATCACCGCGTGCAACATAAATAATACTTCGCAATTCCCTTTAGATAGGGGTTGCTCATATTATTCAGCGGGCACAGACTATCATCTTCTGCTACCCGATTACTATGTTGAAGTTGTTTAGTTAAAAGCATTGTAATTCAATTCTAAGTTGTACCCTAAGTGTGCGCTACTCGTCCCATGCCTAGGGTCCAGGAGGCTTTGGACCTACTATTTAGTAGTTCTAGACTCAACTCAGTTGCTCAAAATGATAAAATTTAAGCGACAATCAAAAACAGATAGGACTGTATATAATTGCAATAAAAGGCTCAAGTAACCTTAACACATAAGCAGGAAAGCATGCAAACAAAATTATGGTTGGGAAGCAGATGGAATTAAGACGTATTAGAATTGTTAACTCCTATAGGAATGATTTCTATGTGATTCCAGTATTATACAAGTAGTGTTGCAGCTTCTGGATTAACGTGTGGGCAGATTAGATCATTACAAACCCTATAGGCATGATTTTTAATTGTTTACATAATAAAATAATGAAAGAAACCTCAAAACTCTGAATTACTAAAGCTGATTTTATAGATATGCATCTTAGGCAGGTGACATTATTCTATAGGCAGAATTTCTAATATTTTGCATAATAAAATAATGAAAGCAACCTCATAATTATAAATTACTAAAGTTGATTTTATAGATATGCATCTTAGGCAGGTGACATTATCCTACAGACTGGATTCTAATAGTTGGCAGTTGAAATTGGTTTATGATACTTTATCCCTATAGACATGCTATCTAAGTGAAGCAGTACAAAAAAAAATAGCGTGAATTAGTTGATTAATTAGTTAAAACCCAATAGTCATGGTATCTAGGTAAGTAAAGGTATTACATTGTGCATCCAATAAAAATGTTATCTAAGAGTGTTAAATAGTAGACATGGAAACAATTATAGCATATTTGGCAAATGAAGTGAAGTGTGTGCGTGATCCCTGTATGCATGCTTTCTATTAGTGCACAATACATGAAACTAAATAGCAGATATGGCATGCTGAACAAAATAGCAAATAGACCATATAGACCCTATAGGCATGTTTTCTACCCTTTTAGAATGTACCTGATTCCCCAATTCAATATTTCTCTAACTGTTTGTTTACAAATTATTACAAGCCCAAAATAAAAGAGCACAAGTTCAAACATTGCACGTTAAAATGACTACAAGCCCAATAAACAGAACAGGCCCAAAGGAAATTAACCCAATAAAGCCTGGACCTTCAGCAGGCTCATTCTTCATAGAGATAGCAGACCCAAATCCAAATACACCCCCAAACATTAGAGTGTTCAATCGGTTAGCTCAAACTCATAAGGGTCCCACATTAGGCCCAAAGAGAAGACCTGCTTGCTTTGTAGATGGACAACTTCACCATACAAGTTAAAGAGCTACATATGGTAACCAATTAAAACAACTCCGAGGCTTACTAAGAACAGTTCTCACTAGTACATAGATACAGAATCACGAAACATTGACAAGACTCACATAAGACATTGTTGTACTTGCATTTTGGAAGCTAGAGTAACAGGATTGGTCAAACAGGGGACTAAACATAAAACTAGGAGAAGCAGCAGGACTCAGTCTCCATATGACATGAAAACTAACAACATAAGTTCATAACAAGTGAAAGAGTATAACATGCAAAATATGAGCAGAGCTGGAAAGGTACACTACTTAGGTTGACATGGTAAGCACATATACATTGTTTTCAGAACAACAAGTTTATAGTAAAACAGAAGCCAAAGTTAGCCTAAAGAGACTCAAAACTATGAATCTAAGGCATGAAGGTCTCATAAAGTCATAGTCAGAGAATGACAATTAGTCATAATAAACAAACAAGTAGGCATGGTCTACAACAGTCAACAGGCAGCCTAACATGCTGAGTATAATGCAAAGATTTCAAAGTTTAAAGCATTCATAGTGAATATGAAGGCTAGGTGACACTTGTGAGGGTCAGAATTCGTAATAGGCCAAGACTAGATTGTCACATAAAGGGGATAGATGTCGCATTTCATCTTATAGACTATAAGTACTGTCAAACAACCCAGGATTGAATCAAACATGGAACACACATTAAACTCATAATTGGCTGTCACACAATTAGGAATTGATCACATTTAAAGTATTGAAACACATGAGTTGGTTATGATAGTGCAGAACATGGCAAGAAACAAAATTTAGAATAAGAAACAGGTGAACATGATGATTATTCAGGTTGGACACAACAGCGTATTAGGCTAAGCATGACTTGCAGAGAAATAGCAGATTAGGCATGAAGGATTCAACATGAATAAAGAAATTTCGAGCAAGAATATTGACTCACAAAGGAGTTTCAATGTAAAAAGTGTAACAAAGTTCAAACAGCTATCAATTAGATTTCAATTACTATCAGGCAGACATCATGAGTCGACTTAGCTATACATATACATGTTAACATCAAGACTTGCATAAATTGGAGCTAATAGAACTATTATGTAATGTTAAATTAAGAAGAATGGCATAATATCAAAATTAACTCAGAGAAATCCAAGCAACATTAATGCACATAACATAAGCACAAATAGAAAGGAGTAGAATTACGAGGGTATAAGGCACTAAGCAGTTACAAATAAAAGAATAAATAACGAGAAACATAGAATCTCAGGAATATCAACAATTGTAGGAGAGTGATGAAAATCCCCAAACCTCCACTGCTTTAGAGTTCGCAAGAGCCTCAAAATGGACCCTAGCACTACTTGCACTAGAGGAAGGTTAACAGAATACGGGGGCCTTGGCTTTGAGACCGAAAGATTGAGCCTCAGAATAGTGTAAGACAAGAAAGAATGAGAGAGACAATAGTAGTGTTTTAGCGAATAAGGTCTGTTTAAAGGGAATTCGGGGAGAGGTTTATATAGTGGTAGAATCAGACAAATAAACAAGGAAAGAAATCAAGTAAACATGAATAAAAAGAGTAAAATATCGCATGCAAGTCATTAAAGTAACCGGAAAGGAAAGAAATCAAACTTCAAACCCTAGTTAGGGTTTAAATCCCAAATCGGCCAATTGGTACAAAGAATCAAGTTTTTCTTCACGTATATGGACGAGATATTGTCCAAATCTCCAAGATTGAGTTGATTCTCGTTCGATATAGAGATGGTATTTGCAAAAATTGGGCAAATCCCCAAGTAATGCCATAACCATGTGAGCAATAGCAAAGAAGCCTAGATATGGCAAGCAAATAATGGTAGAATCTCATTATCAACGGGATTAGGAGAGGGAGTTAAGGGGATATGGCTAGGGTGGGTTCTTCAGAAGAGAGAAGGGGAGGTTTGAAAGTGTTTTGGGGAGGCCGTTTGGGAGGTAATGGGTTAGGGTTTTAGGGGCTCGAGTAACAAAAATAAGGGGAGAGGTTGTGGGTCGTTGATCATTTGAGATCAACGGCCAGGATAAGAGGAAAAGCGGGGCGGGTCGTGAAACAGGTCCCGCCCAGGTTATAATTAAAGGGGTCGTTTGGTTTGGGCCAGGGCGGATTGGGCTAAGGTTTGGGGTGTTTGGGCCATTAACTTTGGTCCTAAATTAACCTTGAATTGGGCTATAAATTAAATATACGAAAATGGTTAATATAACAATTTTCAAAAAAATTTAATAAAATATTACCTGTGAAATAAATTGATTGAAAATAATAACTTAACATTACAAAAATATAAAAAATTCTATTTGGCACAAATAATGTAAAAAAATATAATTATACATAGCACATAGGCTATTATTATAAAATTATGTAAATATCCTAAAAATACAAATATAACTATATACAATGAGGTAAAAATATTATGAAACCTATATGGTAATACAAACAAATAAGTTGATGTTTAAGTTATCCCAAAATAATTTGAAAGGATAACTAATAAATAATCAAGTAATTTAAATACAAGAAAATTAATTTTAAAGCTCTAAAAATCATAGAAAATACTTGTATAACTCTTATAAATTAAGTACTGATGCAAAATGATATTTTGAAAGTATATGTACTATTTGAAAAAATATAAGGGCAAAATTAGGTATCAACAACCACGGCTATCGGGTGACATTGGAAGTAAAGCCTCAACTTCCGAGCGATGACTACGAGAGCTAAGGCCAGTCTCTCCAAATGTGGGTAGCGAGTTTCTGCTCCAGTTAAAATTTTACAAACAAAATAAATGGAAGATTGTGTACCTTTGTTCTTACGGACTAAAACCGCCCTTACCTCAACTTCCGAGACCGCAAGGTAGACTAATAATGTTTCACCTTCTTTTGGTTTTGAAAGTAATGGAGGGCTTGACAAGTAATTTTTCAAATCTCTCAAAGCCTGCTAACACTCCGGGTCCATTCGAAATTATTTTTCTTTTTGAGTAGTGCGAAGAAACAATGATATATTTCTGATGACCGGGAAATGAACCTGCTCAAAGCTGCTAATCTCCCCGTGAGCGTTTGGACTTCCTTCATGTTTGATAGTTGGCCAGGGTTGTCTTCTAAGGCCTTAATCTTATTGGGGTTTAAATAAATTCCGCTTTGCGACACAAAAAATTCCAAAAACTTACTAGAACTGACCCCGAACGCGCATTTCTCGAGGTTAAGCTTCATGTTATGCTTCCTTAGGATATCAAAAGTTTCTCAAAGATGCTTAAGGAAATCACCTGCATTCAAAGACTTAACGAGCATATCATCTATATAAACTTTCATAGTTTTTCCTATTTGATTTTCAAACATCCCATTCACGAGTCGTTGATAAGTGGCTCCAGCGTTTTTTAACCCGAAGGGCATCACATTGTAGCAATATGTACCAAAATTTGTTATAAATGAAGTCTTTTCCTTATATTCTAGGTTCATCTTAATTTGATTTTACCCAGAATAAGCATCAAGGAAACTCATTAACTCATGTCCGGTCGTGGCATCAATAATTTGATCGATGTATGGCAGTGGAAACGAGTCTTTCTGGCATGCCTTATTAAGATCTTTATAATCCATGTTGATACCCAATTCTTTCCTATATATTTTAATATACAAAATACGTTCAAAATAGCATATATATATATATATATATATATATATATATAAGCATGTCCAAGTATTTTATTATTTTTTCACAATTTTAAAGGTTTTTAATTGATTTATTTTTCCTTTTTTATCCATAAAATCCCAATAATTATTTTCAAAATTATTATTTTTGATAATTCTTCTATTGGATTTTTATAGTTATTCCAAAATATGGCTAAAGTATTTTTTTATTTTACATATTTTTACAATTTCATTTAGTATTTTTAAAGCTAAATTACACATAATTGCAATAATAGCCCTTTTAAGGTTTAATTAGGTTTTAGATACATAAAATTGGGTCCTATATTTTTAAATTGATTAATTATGTGTTAAAAAGCATTTTAGCCCTTTAATTTATTTTTCAGAAACTATTTACTATTTTTATAAATTAAAAAGGAAAAATAGCTATTTAACTTATAGCCAAAATTGGCTTTCAAATCTAACCCAAATCAAAACCCAATTCCCCGGCCCAATTTCTAATTAAACCCGACCCTAACCCTTTTAAACCTACACAAACCCGGATCCCCACCTACCCTATTTAATCTGGGCCGTTGATCATTCAGATCAACGACCACCATTCCACCTGCCAAAAATAAACCCAAACGACCCCCTTAACCTAATTCATTTCCACCAACCCGCCACCCTTGAATCCCCTTCCTCTCCAATTCTCTCTGCATCCTCACCTAAACCCTAGCCGCCGCCACCCAAATTAACCCTAATCCCCTTCGATTCTCATTCAATCCATGGACTCCCATGGCTGTTTGAGATGTATACCGGTCTCCTATGTCTCCTGGTTGCCCATTTTCGTGATTTCATGGAAAGATCTCGAAGAGATCTAATCCAAACCCTGCTCAACTTCTGTCTATGGTCTTTTTCGGCCATCTGTGTCCGTTCGAGTCAGATCCATGGCTTTTTCGACTAGACCGGTAACTTTTCGAAGTTTTCTCACTCTTTCTAGGTTCTCTGAAACCCTAGCTTTAGAAGGTTTTCGATTTTTCTTTCAGATCTGTCTTAGATCTGTGTATGTCATGAACTTTTTGGTGTTCTTCTCAAAGGTTTTTTCGATTTTCTTTCAAAGTGACTCTTCGTCTTCAAAGATTAGGGTTTTCTCAAACTTTTCTAAAAGACTCCTCCTCTGATTTTTCAGTATTATCTTATGATTTGACTATGTTTAAATGGTTTGTTTATGTTTTCTTCTACGTGATTCATCGCGTTGAAAACCCTAAGTATCTTTGGTTTTATCCGAGGTTTGGAACTGTCTTTGTTTATTTTTGTATACTTGTTCGACTGAGTTCTTTGTGTTTAGATCCTTTTCTTTGTTTAACTTGACTGATTCTGAGTTCTTACCTTTTTAACTCAGCTCTGTTAAAACCCTAATTTCTTAAAAGGTTTTCCTCACTCATTACTGTGAGTTTAAAGGGTTCATTACTTGTTTCTGACCTTCTTACCCGTTAGTTTGGTTTTCCACTTTGGTTCTATATATTAGCCATGACTACTTGACTTGTTGATTACCATGCTTCTAGTAGGTTCTCTTACTACTGAATCTTTAGCCTACTCGTTGTTGATACCCAATTTTTCTCTATATATTTTTTAATATGCAAAATACCTTCAAAATAGCATATGTATGCATATATAAGTATGTCCAAGTTTTGTTATTTTTCCTTAATTTTTAAAGATTTTTAAACCAATTTATTTCTCTATTTTTATCCATAAAAACCAATAATTATTTACAAAATTATCATTTTTGGTGATTCACTTATTGGAATTTTATATTCATGCTAAGATATATCTAAGGGAATTTTTTGCATATTTTTACAAATTTATTTAGTATTTTTTAAAGCTAAATATCATAATTGCAATATTAGCCTCTTTTAGGAGTTAATTAAGCTTATATTCATGAAAATTAAGTCCAGTATTTTTAAATTTATAATTATATGTCATAAATCATTTTAGTACTTTCAATTTATTTCCAAAAATTAATTTACTATTTTTATAATTTTAAAAGGGGAAAATGGCTATTTAAATGATAGCCCAAATTCATTTCAATTATAGCCTAATTTGAACCCAATTTTCCCGGCCCAAATCCCACTCAAACCCGACCCCTAACCCAATTTACATGACCCAACCCGGTCTCCCACCTAACCCCTTTAATCCTAGCCGTTGATCATTTAGATCAACGACCACCATTCCCCATTTCCTTTTTTAACCCTAAACGGCCCCTAAACCTATCTCATTTCTCACCTATCGCTGCCCTTGAATCCCCCTTCTCTCTCAACTTTCTCTGAAACTCTTATGAAACCTAGCTGTCTCCCTCTCACCCCACCCTAATACCTTCTTAATCCATGGCCCCTCGTGGTCATTTGAGACATGTATCAGCTTCCCATGGCTCTTGGGTGTTGGTTTCTGTGGTTTCATGGCCAGTCCTCGAAGGAATCTAGTCTAGTCCTTGCTCGACTTTTGTTCATGGCTTTTCTCTGGCCATCCACGACCTTTTTCTGGCCATTCATGGCCTTTCAAAGCAGATCCTTGACTTTCCTAGTTAGATCGGAAACTTTCAAGGTCTTTCTCACCTTTTCTGGGTTTTTAGAAACCCTAATCTTTAAGATCATTTGAATTTTTCTTTCAGATCTCCTTTAGATTTGTACTTGCTATGAGTGTTTTAAGTGTTTTCTCAAAAGTTTTTTCAACTTTCTTTCAAAATGACCCTTCATCTTCTCTGATTAGGGTTTTCCTTTAAGTTTTGCTTTTCAAAGATCTCTGATTTTAACGTGTTTGTGATTTTGCTAAGTTTTGCTCGTGTCGTTATTCTATCTGTTTTAGCATGTTAAAACCCTAGTTCCTTTTGTGGTCTCATTCGAGTTCTGAAACTGTTTGTTAGATATGTACTTGTTTGATTAAGTTCCTCATTCTTATTTGACTTATTTGTTTTATCATCTTTTAAACTCGATTATTGTTGAAAAACCCTAGGTCTTCTTGGTCTGAAACTGTTTGTTTAAGTATGCATTAGATTCGATTAAAGTTCTTTGTTTTTTACTCTCTCTTCTTTATGTGACTTATCTGATTTCGAGTTTTACTATCTCCTCAACTCTTACCCTTGTTGAAACCCTGATTTCTCAAAAGGGTTTCATCATTTGTTACTGTGATACCTTTACTTGTTATGACTCTCTTCTTCACTTTGGCTATATGTGTGAGCCCTGACTATCTACTGAATCTTATGCTTATTTCTGCTACTATTGTATGTTGTTTCTTTTGCCAATGTGCTTGGCCTCACATGACTGATGTTTTGTTTACTCTATTTATATACTGAAGTGCAGAAGTATGTCTCTTCCTTGATTGATCTTGATCTTGTGACTGATTTCAAAAGCTTTTCTTTTATGAACCCTAATTTCACTCGCCTATTTAAAACTAATTGATTCTTTTCCCTTTATTGTGATGTTTTACCTTGCTGATTTCTTTCCCAAAATAAGCATATTTTCGTACTCAGATTTGATTATTCACTTCATGCTTTTACTACCCCTTACATGGCAATAATCAATCAATTCCCAAACTGATTTCTTTCCTTATTTGAACCTGTTACTACCCGTTAAACAGTGATTCCTTAATTAAAGGGAATTACTTGTGTAATTGATTCTGACTGGTGATTATTTCTATATTTGTGTTAATACTTTACTTATTACCTTATTCCTCACCTGTTTCAAAAATATAAATACCCACCTTCTTTTCTTTCAAAGACACGAACGAACCATCTGAGTTCAGAACGCACACTTCACTCAAAACTTTGTCTTTTCTCTACTACTCTTTGCGCTACTGCTTTGTCTAGCCGGATAAAAGCCAAGGCTAGGCTGTGGAAATTTTCTTACTTTTCCTTTCTACACTTTGCTTCTTACTGGTATGCCCTAGTTAATCTTCAAACATCAACAACAACATGTTTCTTTACTATTTCCTTCACTCTTGCTTGTTTCTACTTATGTTTATGCAATCAAGTTTCATTACTAAGCATGCTATAAATTAATGTGTTCCTTTATGTATATACTCTGTCAGTCACTTGATTATGTGATTTGCTGACTTATGAATCCCAAACCCCATATCCCCTATGTGTCTGTGTTCTCTGGCTGGTTTATGGGCATGCCAGCATCATCTATTGTTGTGCATGTCCAAACCTGACCCCTCCTAGGGTCATATGTTTCATGCAATGTACTCCCAAACCCTTGACCCCTTTGTGCAACTGTTGATCCTGTGTAGTTTAAGTTTTACTACTATTGTTTTCAAATTACCCTTACCCCTCACTATTCTCAACCCAGTTTTAAATAAATCTTTGTTTCTGCACTTCCACTATACTCTTAGAACTAAGGATCTGCCCATCTTGTGTGAGCTTTGCCTTGGGACCCGTGAGCTTCCTCTAAACTTGGACACATAAGGGTTGGCCCTTCCACACTGCACCTATCTCTATCTGGTTATGCAAACCTGGGTGTAAGCACTGTCCGGGGTCCCTTGAGACCCTTAGGGAACTGTGACACACTCAGGTCTGAGAAAGGCTTTGAAACAAGTAGTGCTTGAGATGGTTTATTACATAACTCACAAAGGAAGTCAAGAATCAGGCTTCATCTGGTTGTAACTTCTTCTTTTATATTTTTCTGATGTAATTCATTATTTGGTCTGTAATAATTTATAATAAATATTGGGGTTGGCTAGTGAAATAATGATGGGTAATTATGCATGTTTAGCTATTAGAAGGGCAGAGAACATGTCTATATGACCTATTTAAAACTCTGCATGTTTAACTCTACATTTAGATAATATGCCTAGAGGACCTGTTTTAAATTCAGCATGTTTTAATTCTACATTTAGATAACATGCCAATAGGACTTGTTTTAAATTCTGCATATTTTATTACCACGCTTAGACACCATGCTTTTAGGATCTAAATGGCTATAATCAGACATCATGTCCATAAGGTTAAAATTAGTATTTTTCATAGAAATCATGCCTATATGAATTTCAAGTAAATCAAGCCTGCTTCATTTCATATTCAACTAGATATCATGTCTATAGGAATTAAAAAAATCAGCAATAATAGAGATTATGCCTATAGGATCTGAAACCAGTCTAGATCAAAATCAGTTTGACTTGTACTGTTCTGAACCATTTTTAAACAACCTACTCCTTTTATTAATACGGTTTAGAAAGCATGCCTATAGGATCCCAAATCGCTCGTTTAAAACCGTTACTACTTTGCTACATTCTGAATCAGTAATAGATATCATGCTTATAGGATATCACCAACACACTTAGGCAAGCCTTAGGTGACAACAATAAAAACTGAATCCGCCTTTGTTAATTAGTAACTGCTACAACCAGTAGGCAGGCCTGATTCGGACTTCTTATCTGAGTTATGTAGTAAACTGGTCTGCCTCAACAACTAAACTCCCCTGCCTTAGTGCATTAAATTCTTAGCCTAAATGTGTTTAAGTCATGCAATGTATGTGCTTTACTTGAGGAGGTGTATGTGAGCCTCTTAGTTGCTTACATGTTTCCCCTAATATGCAGTCCTACGTGTTTTAAATGTCGCCTTAGTTTTTTTACCCTTTAAACCTAAGAGTCAGCCTAAAATCCTCCCCTAATAGGAATAGTAGTTCTAAATTCCTCCGAGACTGATAGGAATGGGACGGGTAATAGCATGCAATAGATGTCGAGACCAATCTGCGCTTTAATACCTTGACGGGGTAGGAAGGGTAGACATGGATATAATGACCGGTTCGCTAATACCACGTGTATCTCCTCTTCTAAGGAGTGTCATACCGGGTATTGCATTGATGTGATCCATATTATAAATAAACCTAGGACCCCCCTCCCCTTTCCTTTCCTTTTTTTTCAAGTATTCATAGAATATTAACTTCTTTCCAAAATTCACCTTTTGATTGTTTTCAAACGCTTATGTGTTTAAACTCAAATCCCCTACTATTTGAGTCTATACTTGTCTATCTGCTAATTGTACAAATTCACAAAACTATCTAGCCAGGAACCACACTAGTGGATCTTGAGGGGTTCCTAATACCTTCTCCTTAGGATAATTTCAAGCCCTTACCCTTTCTCTGGTTATCAAACGAAACTTAGAAGTGAACCTTATAGGTGTCCTAATGCACCTTAAATTATTAGGTGGTGACTCTTCAAAAATGCAAACCTAGTTCCCAAAAGGAATGAGTTGTCTGATACTCAAAATGTCATAAACCTGATTTTCCGATGCAAAGAGGGAAAAAGGGGGCGCGACAGCATGGCGACTCTACTGGGGACCTTAGCCTTTTACCACCTCAGATTGTTCTTGTGAATTTGTACCTCTTTACGTGCAATTACTTGTTTAATTCCTTTAAGCATTTAATATCCTTTTCAACTGTAAAACTGACATGTCTTCTTGTTTCTTTCTTTTATTACTGCTTTAAATTATGAAACTGTTGTATTTATCGCTTTCTTAACGTGCAAATACGTGCCAACATATTTTAATTATTGCATAATCATGCTCAACATCATACTCCACTCATGCCAAACAAATACCATAGCAACGCTTATAATAAGTGGTTGCGCTCTTCCTATATTATCACCCCTAAATTCAGAAAGCATATTTGCGGTAAAACCAGTTGATCAACGGTGCAGTCAACGGTTCCGTGCCTTCCCCCTTTGAGTTGTCCGCTCAAGTGTACCAGTCTAAAACCCCATAGAAATCCTACTCTGTTTAAATTGTGCATGAATCATGGGTCAAACCTAACCGGATCAGTTATGTTGTCCACGTAATGATCCTTTAAGATAGCCTTATCTAATGTCCACCAGGTTTCCTTAAACCCAAATGGATGCCACCATGTTCTGTGCATTTATTTAGAGAACTAAATGCTCCATGTTAATTGTTGATGATAAATAGTTGAGCCTGGTGGGGGTAGGGTCTAACCCTTTTGTTTTCAGAAAATGAGGCACGAGGTCCCCAGTTTCGGTATGATTAGCATACCCCCACTCTTCCTAGACTGGTGGAGGAGTCTTCCATAAAATGACCAAATCAATGAGTGGAAAGAGAGGGCTGCCAAAGCTAGCGAAAAGTTGGAGTATCTGGAATACAGTCTGCTGGAATTGGAAGGAAAAGTGAGGAAGAGAGTCGCCGACTGTCAGAACACTAAGGGAAATGAAGGAGAACACCTGGAAAAGGCATTTTTACTGGTGAACCTACGCGAACTGGAGGATCTGATCAACGAGAGCATTCAAACTGGAGAAAGTCCTTCTAGGGCCAAGTAGATAGGAGTCTATCTTTTTCGCTTTACAAATGTAATAAGGCCAATTGCCATTAGTGACTTTTTATTTCCTATTTGTTTAGTGTCAATTTGGGATTCGTCTTATTTTTATCAATAAAATGAGGCATCTAGCATCCTAATTTCTCCAAATCAATTTGTCTCTAGGCCACCTCGGGCACAAAGAGGTTCCCAAATTAGGACACGATTTACATTCCTGCACTATGTGTTTAAATACTGCAATACCTTTTTATGATCCTTACTAACTTGGTTACCTTTTTTTTTATTCTTTGTTTTTTATTATTCCCTTCCCCAAAGGTTAGTTTGTGTACTCTGGTAACATCATCCTGTTCCACGAGATCCAGGGGCTCTCCACCCACTCCTCCTCTTAGTCCTGTCAAAAACAAGAACAAAGGCAAAATGGAAGATTTGAACAATGTCAGAAAGGAGAATTCAACTAAACGGGTAGAGGCTACCAATGGTCATGGTACTCAGGTTCCTAAGGAAAATGTATCCCAACATTAGCAGAAACTGCTAAAATTCCAAGAAGATCTCGATCAGGTTCGGAATCTGGCAAGCCTGCCATTTTCCCTCAGCACCCCAGATATCAGCTTTCTCAATACTCAAAACCCTACACCACCTCAAAACATCCCAAAGCAACAGAATCATCCTGCCCTTCACACTATTCCACCAAACACCCAATGCAACACCTGCCATACCCCAAACAACACTCCACTACATATCCCAAAACTCCAAAAATCCACAAATGACCACTTTCACATCCACCATAACACCCCTATCTACATGGAGACCATGCCACACTCCACCCAACCTATCTCAAGCACACCCGAGTCTGATGAAAAAGACCTGCTCATCAGGAACTTGGTTGAAGAACTTAGGGAGTTGACTAGCCGGATTCAAGGCATTGAAGGAAGCAAGGGAATTAAGGGGCTAAACTAAGAAGATCTTTGCATATAGCCCGATGTTGAATTGCCCGAGGGGTACAAACCTCCGAAGTTCGAAATGTTTGACGGCACAGTTGATCCAAGGGTCCATTTAAGGATGTATTGCGACAAGCTGGTTGGAGTAGTAAAAGACGAGAGAATTTGCATGAAGTTGTTCATGAGGAGTCTGAAAGGAGATGTGTTGTCCTGGTACATCAACCAAGATCCAAAGAAGTGGTCAAGCTGGGTAAGCATGGCGTCCAACTTTATGGACAGGTTCAGGATTAACATAGAGAATGCGCCAGATGTGTTCAAGATTCAGAATCTAAAGAAGAAGCCTACAAAAAAGTTTCGCGAGTATGATACTCGATGGAGGTCCGAAGCTACTAAGGTCAGACCTGCCTTGGAGGAAGAATAGATGAACAAATTCTTTGTCCGGGCTCAGGACCCGCAATATTATGAATGACTAATGATGATCGAGAGCCACAAATTCTCCGACATTATCAAACTAGGTAAAAGGATTGAAGAGGGTATTAAAAGCAGAATGGTTACAAATTTCGAGGCCTTACAAGCTACTAACAAGGCCTTGCAGTCTGGTGGTGTGTCCAAGAAAAGGGGCGTAGGGGCCGTAGTGGTTGTACAGAGGACCAAATTTCCCCTCAAATACCAAACTTACCCAACACCTCCACTCATATATCAGCCAACCCCAAATTACCAAGCACCCTCACCCTCATATAAAGCTCCACCACCCACTTATCAATCACCTCCACCTCCCACATATCAACTTACTTCACCCAGATACTCCCAACCCGCTCATGTCTACCAACCTATAATGCTCAATCATCCCACTATCAATCACCTCCTACACACCAAAACCTCCATAGACCCCAACCTAATTTTGATCGTAGACCTCCAAAATAATATATGGCGATTACTGAACCCATTGACCATTTGTACTAGAGACTCAAAGATGCTGGCTATGTCACCCCTATCCCTGTTGCAACCCCTGAGAACCCTTCTTAGTGGGTTTACCCAAACAAATCCTGTGCATACCACTCCGGTATGAAAGGGGACACTATCGATGAATGTCGTTCCTTGAAAGACAAGATCCAGACTTTAATTGATAACAAGATTATTGTGGCTAAGGAACCCGCTCCAAATGTCCGCAACAACCCTCTGCCAGACCACAAAGGTGGAGGTGTCCACATGATTGAAATATATGATGATTGGGATCCCGAGGGATCAATCGGTTTGATCGTAGAAGGTGATGACCCAAAGAAGCCAATAGTTACTCTTAATCCAATTATAGTCTAGATTCAACCATCTGGAGGTGTTGAGGTAAATATGTTTATGCCACTTGAATTTGAAGTGATATCCTCTGCAAAGACACCAGCACCAATTGAGGTCAAATTCGTATCTCCGACAAACGCACCCACACCGTTTGAAGTTGCAGTTTTACCACCCAAGGCACATTTTTTGTTCGGAATAAGGGTAGCCATGCCAATCCCAGTGGCGATGTCGACCATGACACCATTCCATGCAAAGGTTGTACCCTAGGACTATACAGCCGAGACAAGGAGGAAATGCAAGGTCAGGTTTGAAGAGACTGTTGCAGCACAGGGTATGACAAGAACTGGTAGAGTCTATACCCCTGAACATCTTGCTGAGTCAAGCAAGCAATTCTCCAACCAATCACCCATCATTGAGACAGGTCCAGACAATCTTTGGAGGAAGATACAGGCCAAGGAGTACTCGGTCATCGTCCAGTTGAAAAAAACACCAGCGCAAATCTCTATTCTTACTTTGCTACAAAATTCTAAGGCACACAAGAATGCTCTGCTAAAGGTGCTGAGTGAAGCATACATACCAAGCAACATCACTGACGGGGTGATGGCTAACATGGTAGGACAAGTGTTGGAGAGCCGTAAGATCACCTTTCATGAGGACGAGCTGCCACCTAAAGGTTTGGGGCACAACAAGGCACTTTACATCACCGTGCAATGCGAGGACTATTTTATCACTAGAATCCTGATCGATGGAGGTTCCAGTTTCAACATTTGTCCACTGGTAACACTTAAGAAGTTGGGTAAAGGACTGCACGAGATAAAGGATGGAGCAATCAATGTGAAATCCTTCGATGGTTCTCAGAGGTCCACCATTGGTGAGATTGTCTTATGCTTACAAATGGGACCAACATGGTTCGATATCAATTTTCAGGTGATAGACGTGTCGGCATCTTACAACCTGCTGTTGGGATGGCCATGGATTCATGTTGTTGGGGCCGTAGCATCAACATTGCATCAGGCAGTAAAATTCGAATGGAATCATCAAGAGGTAATCATTCACAGTGACAATAGTAACCCTATATATAGTCGCCAGACCATTCCGGCAATCGAAGGAAGAAGGAAGCTAGGTGGAGAGACTTACCACCACATTGAAAGGGTAAATGCTGTTGACAAAGACAAATGGTGGGATAATAAAATTGAGAGTATATTAAATTGGATTGAGTACAAACCTGGCAAGGGACTCGAAAAGAACCTCCAAGGAATCGCTAAACCCATAAAACTCAAGAAACATGGCACCAACTTTCGGTCTAGGATATAATTACACCTGGGAAGAATTCAACAACTGATCGCCACCATGGCGGGGTCCTTACTATCCACTAGAGCAGCCAATACCGCATTTGGAGCAGACTTTCCAATAGGCCGACGTTGTTTATGGGTCAAACGAAGAAGAAGCACTGGCGGCGGTGAAGAATTTATTCCTAGAGGAAAATGACATGGACTGTTGTGTTGTTCTCGAGGAGGAGGGGGAGGAAAGCCCTTCCATATAGGCTATGAGCAGAGGAGCATGCCTCAATAACTGGACCATCAGGACAACCAGAGCCCGACGAGCCTCGGGGTAGCAAAGGCTAAAACAAGCATCATGCACTATTTTCATTTACTAAATGATTTTCTTCTCGCATTTTAATTCCCGCAATAAGATCTTCAATGTTCAAAATAGTTATGCAATTTATCAAAGCATTTTGACTTTTCTTATGAATCAACACTCTTTATTATTTTTCTCTTATTACTTTACATATACAGCATTACTATTACTTATCTTGATGAACCAATGACTGTGACATGCAATGAGACAACACAACAAACAGACATTGATTTAGAGGAAGATGACATACCAGATGAGATTATCAAAGAAGTTGAGAATTTTGAGAACAGACCTAAGTCCAACCAAAACGAGACAGAAATTATTAACCTGGGGGATACAGAAAATGTCAAAGAAACACAAATCAGCGTTCACTTATCGCCATCAGAAAAGAAGGAATACACAGGATTTCTAAGGGAATATGAGGACATATTCACATGGTCGTATGATGACATGACTAGTCTGAGTACGTCTACTGTGGCTCACAAACTGCCAACCGATCCAACATGCCCGCCAGTAAAGCAAAAGCTCAGAAAGTTCAAGCCCGATATGAGTTTGAAAATCAAGGAAGAATTCACTAAGCAAGTCAGAGCTAAGGTTCTCATGGTAGTAGAATACCCGACATGGTTATCCAACATCGTGCCGGTAACAAATAAGGATGGGAAGGTCCGAGTCTGCGTCGACTACAAGGATCTCTACCGGTCCAGTCCGAAAGATGACTTCCTTTTGCCGAACATACACATACTGAGAAAATGGCTTTCATTACGCCGTGGGGAATGTACTGTTATAAGATGATGTCGTTCGGCCTGAAGAATGCAGGGGCCACCTACATGAGGGCCATGACTACCATTTTTCCATAATATGATACACAAGGAGATATAGGTATATGTAGATGATGTTATTATCAAGTCCAAGAAGGCCACTGATCACATGGAAGATCTAAGGAAGTTCTTCAATAGACTATGGAGGTACAACCTGAAAGTGAACCCCGCGAAGTGCGCATTTGGGTTCCTGATAGGAAATTACTTAGGTTTACTATGAGTCGCCGAGGAATAGAACTGGATCCATCAAAAGTCAAAGCCATTCAAGAACTACCACCGCCAAAGAACAAGAAGGATGTGGTGAGTTTCTTGGGGAGACTTAACTATATTAGCCGGTTTATAGCATAGTCTACAGTTATCTGTGAGCTAATCTTTAAGATATTGCAGAAGGGCGCCACTACCAAATGGACCGATGACTGCCAAAAGGCCTTCGACAGAATCAAGGAGTACTTGTCAACACCATCAGTCTTAGTCCCGCCCGAGCCAGGTAGACCCTTACTACTCTACCTTGCAGTGTTGGATGGAGCTTTCGGTTGCGTTCTGGGGCAGCATGATGAAATGGGGAGGAAGGAGCAGATCATTTATTACCTGAGTAAGAAGTTCACCCTGTACGAGGCCCGGTATTCTCTGTTAGAGCGCACCTTTTGTGCTTTAACTTGGGTAGCTCAGAAGCTGAGGCATTATTTCTGTGCTGATACTATATATCTCATATAAAGGATGGATCCTTTGAAGTACATCTTTAAGAATCCCATGCCCACTGGCAATCTAGCCAAGTGGTAAATCCTATTGAGTGAGTTCGACATTGTTTACGTAACTCAAAAAGCGATCAAGGGACAGGTACTGGCAGATCACCTTGCTGAAAATCCCATAGATGGAGAATACGAACCCCTGAAAATGTATTTTCCTGATGAAGAGGTATCATTCATAGGAAAAGACATTGCATAATCCTATGATGGTTGGAGAATGTTTTTTTATGGAGCGGCAAATTTCAAAGGAGTTGGCATAGGAGCAGTCCTAGTATTAGAAACCGGTTAGCATTATCCGGTGTCTACCAAACTCAGGTTCTCATGCACCAATAGCATGGCCGAGTATGAAGCCTGCATCTTAGGGCTCAAAATGGACATTGACTTAAATGTTCAAGAGTTGCTAGTAATTGGAGATTCAGACCTACTTATACATCATGTACGAGAAGAATAGGCAACCAAGAACTCCAAGATACTCCCGTATTTGCATCATGTACGGGAGTTGAGGAAAAATTTCACGAAGACGGAGTTCCAACATATTCCCAGAGTCCAGAATGAGTTTGTCGATGCATGGGCTACCCTGTCATCTATGATACAGCATCCAGACAAGAATTTCATTGATCCTATTCCAGTAACGATCCATGATCAGCCAGCTTATTGTGCCCATGTCGAAGAGGAAGCGGATGGAAAGCCCTGGTTTCATGATATCAAGGAATATTTGGCAAAAGGAGAGTACCCAGAGCTTGCAAATCCTACTCAAAAGCGCATACTTCGGAGATTGTCCAACAACTTCTTTCATAATGGAGAAATCCTGTATAGGAGGACTCCTGATTTGGGATTACTAAGGTGAGTCGATGCAAAGGAAGGATCTAGGCTACTAGAAGAAATTCACGTTGGGACCTGCGGTCCACATATGAACGATTTTGTCTTAGCAAAGAAGATACTCCAGGCTGGTTACTTTTGGATGACTATGCAAACGGACTACATCCAGTATGTCCGAATATGCCACCATTGTCAGATACATGCAGACATGATAAAGGTACCTCCAAATGAGCTTAATGCAACAAGCTCACCATGGTCGTTCACCGCCTGGGGAATGGATGTTATCGGACCAATTGAGCCTGATGCTTCCAACGGGCACAGGTTTATCCTAGTAGTAATCAATTATTTCACTAAATGGGTCGAAGAAGCATCTTACAGAGCAGTAACTAAGAAAGTCATGGCACACTTTGTTCGCGGCCGCATTGTTTGTCGATTCGGGGTTCCAGAGTCGATCATTACTGTTAATAGCTCCAACCTCAATAGTGACTTGATGAAAGCTATGTGTGAAACCTTCAAGATCAAACACAAGAATTCCATAGCCAATAGGCCGCAAATGAATGGAGCTGTAGAGGCTACCAACAAGAATATCACGAAGATATTGAGGAAAATTGTACAGAAGCATAAACAGTGGCACGAGAAGTTATCATTTGCTCTATTGGGGTATCGCACCACAGTCCGCACATCAACCAGGGCAACCCCCTATATGTTGGTTTATGGTACTGAGGCAGTCATTTCCACCGAGGTAGAAATTCCTTCCCTAATGATCATACAAGAAGCCGAGCTCGACGACGCAGAGTGGGCGAAAAGTCGTTATGAGCAACTAGCCCTTATAGACGGAAAGAGAATGAATGCAGTCTGTCATGGTCAACTCTATCAAAACAGAATGTCCAGAGCATTCAACAAGAGAGTCAAGCCAAGACAGTTCACACTGGGGCAGCTGGTGTTAAAGAAAAATTTTCTGCATCAAAACAAAGCCAAAGGGAAGTTTTCTCCCAACTGGCAGGGTCCATACATGGTTCACCGGGTTTTGATAGGAGGAGCCCTCATACTTGCAGAAATGGACAGAGAAGTCTGACCAAAGCCGATCAATTCAAATGCAGTCAAGCGCTACTATGTGTAATCTTTATGCTTTCCTTATATGATGTAAAATTGAACTACGCCAGGCCTGATTCCCATTTAAGAGGGGATACGTAGGAAGACCTATGGGTTCGGTCACAATTTAATAAAATTCTCATTTTCCCCGCAATTGGAAACTGGGGCAGAATTTTGAGGAGGACCCTCAAAAATCTGAAGTAAGTTCAGCCGATCATCTCAAGCAACAGTCAGAAGCATCAACCCATCAAACTGGGGCAGAATTTTGAGGAGGACCCTTAAAATTCTGTAGCAAGAGAGGTTACAATGTCCCGAACCACGTCACAGTCGTCGGTTCATCTAAAAAAATTATTACTATGTCATACTTTTACAAAATCATGAATATTACCGAAATTGTTTTGTTTAGCAACGCTACCCCAATGATACATACAGTATCATCAGATCAGAGTCGAGTAGGTCAAGCAAAGCCAGCAGGGATACGAACTAACCTCCCCTTTACAAAACTCACAATTTTTCTTTGGATGCAGGCACTTGAATTGTGAAATCATCAAACATACTATACACTCATGGGACAAACATTATTCAGGAATACAACTCTCAGAATCATTGCACTTACCAACATTTGCTATCCGCACACACTAGTGATGTTCCATATGTCACAATGTTCCAAGTAATCACAATGTCGCAATCTGCTATCAGCTAAGAAAACTCTACTATCATTCGTTATTTTATCTTGCATAAGGCTACTATTCTGCCTTCCGAGACTAACGTTGTCTCCATCTGCATTTCTGCATTACATAAGGCTACCATTCTGCCTTTCGAGACTAAATGTTGTCTCCATCTGCATTATTGCAAAAGGCTACTATCCTGCCTTCTGAGGTTAAGCTCTACCTCCATCTGCATCTGCATTGCATAAGGCTACCATTCTGCTTTCCGAGACTAAACGTTGTCTCCATCTGCATTTTTGCATTGCATAAGGCTACCATTTTGCCTTCCGAGACTAAACACTGTCTCCATCTGTATTATTGCATAAGGCTACTATTCTGCCTTTCGAGGTTAAGCTCTACCTCCATCTGCATCTGCATTTCATAAGGCTACCATTTTGCCTTCCGAGACTAAATGATGTCTCCATCTGCATTTCTGCATTGCATAAGGCTACCATTTTGCCTTCCGAGACTAAACGTTGTCTCCATCTGCATTTTTGCATTGAATAAGGCTACCATTCTGCCTTGCGAGACTAAAAGCTATCTCCATCTACATTTCTGCGTTGCATAAGGCTACCATTCTTCCTTCCGAGGTTAAGTTCTACCTCTATCTGCATTTTCTTCTGCATTCATCCTTGCATAAGGCTAAACTCTACCTCATTGCATCTCACGGCTGAAAGATCGCCTCATACTATATCTGTATGGCTGAAAGATCGTCGCATACTACATCTTACGGCTGAAGGATCGCCTCATACTACATCTGCATGGCTGAAAGATCGCCACATACTACATCTCACGAGTGAAAGACCACCATATCTATATTTGCATGGCTGAAAGATCGCCACATACTGCATCTGCATGGCTGAAAGATCGCCACATACTGCATTGCATGGCTGAAAGATCGCCTTATACTGCATCTGTCTAGCTGAAAGATCACCTCATACTACATCTCATGGGCTGAAAGATCACCACATATTGCATCTCATGGGCTGAAGATCGCCAAACTATCCAAAGGTGTCATCATTCAGAGGCACTATCTTCATATCCCGAGAACACCATGTCATGGCCTGAGGATCCCTTTTAATCTTTTGCATAGCATTATTCAAAGGTGTCATGGTTTGGAGGCATCATCCTCATAGCCCGAGAGTATTATTTCATGGCCTGCGAATCCTTTTTTGTACGCTTCATGACCCAGGACGTCATCCTAACCATCCAAAGACAACATTCATGGTCCGACGGGAATTTGCATCATGTTTAAATTCATGCATAGTATACACTTGTATTGTTTCTAATTGCAGGTACACCGGCGAGCAATGGCCATCCCGGCAGGAGCAAGTCCACTCCAATTCCCGCAGCCATATCAAACCTTAACCATTCTCACAAGCCGCCCACTCACCCCGTCCTGGATATTGCGTTTGTTCTTGAAGAGTCTCCATCGGCATACTCCGCCGACGGATCGTGAACTACATATGACATAATTCCTGTAAAATCAGGGATATGTAGGCAGCTCAGAAGCCAAGGCACGGCCTAACTTCTTCGAACCATTTCGTTTGGTCAAAATTGGTCATCATATCTTTACCCGACAACTTTTTCATCTTTCCCGGGTAAAGAGAGACAACTATTGATACCCAATTTTTCCCTATATATTTTTCAATATGCAAATACCTTTAAAATAGCATATGTATGCATATATAAGTATGTCGAAATATTTTATTATTTTTTCTTAATTTTTAAAGGTTTTTAAACCAATTTATTTCTCTATTTTTATCCATAAAAAACCAATAATTATTTCCAAAATTATAATTTTTGGTGATTCACTTATTGGAATTTTATATTCATGCTAAGATATAGCTAAGGGAATTTTTTACATATTTGTACAAATTTATTTAGTATTTTTTAAAGCTAAATTGCATAATTGCAATATTAGCCTCTTTTATGATTTAATTGTGTTTATATTTATGAAAATTAAGTCAAGTATTTTTAAAATGATAATTATATGTCATAAATCATTTTATTACTTTCAATTTATTTCCATAAATTAATTTACTATTTTTATAATTTTAAAAGAGGAAAATGACTATTTAAATGATAGCCCAACTTCATTTCAATTATAGCCTAATTTGACCCTAATTTGAACCCAATTTTCCCGGCCCAATTCCCACTCAAACCCGACCCCCTAACCCAATTTACACCACCTAACCCGATCTCCCACCTAACCTCTTTAATCTTGGCCGTTGATCATTTAGATCAATGGCCACCATTCCCCTTTACCTTTTTTAACCCCAAACGACCCCTAAACCTATCTTATTTATCACCTACCGCCGCCCTTGAATCCCCCTTCTCTCTTAACTCTCTCTGAAACTCTCATGAACCCTAGCCGCCGCCCTATCACCCCACCCTAATACCTTCCTAATCCATGGCCCATCGTGGACATTTGAGACATGTATCAGCCTCACATGGCTCTTGGGTGTTGGTTTCTGTGGTTTCATGGCCAGTCCTCGAAGGAATCTGGTCCAGTTCTTGCTTGACTTTTGTTCATGGCTTTTCTCCGGTCATCCACAACCTTTCTCCGGCAATTCATGGCCTTTCAAGGCAGATCCTTGACTTTCCTGGTTAGATTGGAAACTTTCAAGGTCTTTCTCACCTTTTCTGGGTTTTCCGAAACCCTAATCTTTAAGATATTTTGATTTTTCTTTCATATCTACTTTAGATCAGTACTTGCTATAAGTGTTTTAAGTGTTTTCTCAAAAGTTTTTTCAACTTTCTTTCAAAACGACCCTTCATCTTCTCCGATTAGGGTTTTCCTTTAAGTTTTGCTTTTCAAAGATATCTTATTTTAACATGTTTGTGATTTTGCTAAGTTTTTCTCATGTCATTCTTCTATCTGTTTCAGCATATTAAAATCGTATTTCCTTTTGTGGTCTCATTCGAGTTCTGAAAATGTTTGTTAGATGTGTACTTGTTTGATTAAGTTCCTCATTCTTATTTGACTTATTTGTTTTATCATCTTTTAAACTCGATTATTGTTGAAAACCCCTAGGTCTTCTTGGTCTGAAACTGTTTGTTTGAGTATGCACTTGATTCGATTAAAGTTCTTTGTTTCCGACTCTCTCTTCTTTATGTGACTTATCTGATTCCGAGTTTTACTATCTCTTCAACTCAACACTTGTTGAAACCCTGATTTTTCAAAAGGGTTTCGTCACTTGTTATTGTGAGACCTTTACTTGTTGTGACTCTCTTCTTCACTTTGGCTATATGTGTGAGCCCTGACTATCTACTGAATCTTATGCTTATTTCTGCTACTATTGTATGTTGTTTCTTTTGCCAATGTGCTTGGCCTCACATGACTGATGTTTTGTTTACTCTATTTATATACTGAGGTGCAGAAGTATGTTTCTTCCTTGATTGATCTTGATCTTGTGACTGATTTAAAAAGATTTTCTTTTATGAACCCTAATTTTACTCGCTTGTTTAAAACTAATTGATTATTTTCCCTTTACTGTGATGTTTTACCTTGCTGATTTCTTTTCCAAAATAAGCATATTTTCGTACTCAGACTTGATTGTTCACTGCATGATTTTACTACCCTTTATATGGCAATAATCAATCAATTCCCAAACTGATTTCTTTCCTTATTTGAACCTGTTACTACCCGTTAAACAATGATTCCTTAATTAAAGGGAATCACTTGTGTAATTGATTCTGACTGGTGATTGTTTCTATATTTGTGTTAAGACTTTATTTATTACCTTATTCCTCACTTGTTTTCAAAACTATAAATACCCACCTTCTTTTCTTTCAAAGACACGAACGAACCATCTGAGTTCAGAACATACACTTGACTCAAAACTTTCTCTTTTCTCTACTAGTATTTGTGCTACTTCTTAGTCTAGCCGGCTGAAATCCAAGGCTAGGCTGTGGAAATTTGCTTACTTTTCCTTTATGCACTTTACTTCTTACTGGTATGCCCTAGTTAATCTTCAAGCATCAACAACAACATGTTTCTTTACTATTTCCTTCACTCTTGCCTGATTCTGCTTATATTTATGCAATCAAGTTTCATTACTAGTCATACTGTAAATTAATGTGTTCCTTTATGTATATACTCTGTCAATCACTTCATTATGTGATTTGCTGACTTATGAATCCCAAACCCTATATCCCCTATGTGTTTGTGTTCTCTAGCTGGTTTATGGGCATGCCAGCATCATCTATTGTTATGCATATCCAAACTTGTCCCCTCCTAGGGTCATATGCTTCATGCAATGTATTCCCAAACCTCTGACCCCTTTGTGCAACTACTGATCCTGTGTAGTTTAAGTTTTACTACTACTATTTTTAAATTACCCTTACCCCTTACTATTCTCAGCCCAGTTTTAAAGAAATCTCTACTTCTGCACTTCCACTATACTCTTAGAACTTAGGATATGCCCCTCTTGTGTGATCTTTTCCTTGGGACCCATGAGCTCCCTCTGAACTTGGACACATAAGGGTTGGCCCTTCAACACTTCACCCATCTCTATCTGGTTATGCAGACCTGGGTGTAAGCACTGCCCGAGGTCCCTTGAGACCCTTAGGGAACTTTGACATACCCAGGTCTAAGAAAGGCTTTGAAACAAGTGGTGCTTGAGGTGGTTTATTCCATAACTCAGAGAGGAAGTCAAGAATCAGGCTTCCTCTGGTTGTAACTTCTTCTTTTATATTTTTCTAATGTAATTCATTATTTGGTCTGTAATAATGTGTAATAAATATTGGGGTTGGCTAGTGAAAAGGGGATGGGTAATATGCATGTTTAGCTATTAGAAGGATAGAGAACATGTCTATAAGACCTATTTAAAATTTTGCATGTTTAACTCTACATTTAGATAACATGCCTATAGGATCTGTTTTAAATTCTGCACATTTTAATTCTACATTTAGATAACATGCCTATAGGACTTGTTTTAAATTCTTCATGTTTTATTACCACGCTTGGACACCATGCTTTTAGGATCTAAACGGCTATAATCATACATCATGTCCATAAGGTTAAAATTAGTATTTTTCATAGAAATCATGCCTATAGGAATTTCAAGTAAATCATGCCTGCTTCATTTCATGTTCAACTAGATATCATGTCCATAGGAATTTTAAAAAATCAGCAATAATAGAGATCATGCCTATAGGATCTGAAACCAGTCTAGTTCAAAATCAGTTTGACTCGTACTATTCTGAACCATTTTTAAACAACCTACTCCTTTTATTAATACGGTTTAGAAAGCATGCCTATAGGATCTCAAATTGCTCGTTTAAAACTGTTAGTACTTTGCTACATTCTGAATCAGTAATAAATATCATGCTTATAGGATATCACTAACACACTTAAGCAAGCCTTATGTGACAACAATAAAAACTGAATCCGCCTTTGTTAATTAGTAACTGCTACAACCAGCAGGCAGGCTTGATTCAGACTTCTTATCTAAGTTATGTAATAAACTGGTCTGCCTCAACAACTAAACTCCCATGCCTTAGTACTTTAAATTCTGACCCTAAATGTGTTTAAGTCATGTTATGTATGTGCTTTACTTGAGGAGGTGTATGTGAGCCTCTTAGTTGCTTACATGTTTCCCCTAATATCCAGTCTTACGTGTTTTGAAGGTCGCCTTAGTCTTTTTACCTTTAAGACTAAGAGTCAGCCTAAAATCCTCCCTCTTATAGGAGTAGTAGTCCTAAATTCCTCCGGGACTGATAGGAATGAGGTGGGTAATAACATGCAATAGAGGTCGAGACTAATCCGCGCTTTAATACTTTAATGGGGTGGGAAGGGTAGATATGGATATGATGACCGGTGCACTAATACCACGTGTATTCCCTCTTCTGAGGAGTGTCATACCGGATATTGCATTGAGGTGATCCATATCATAAATAAACCTAGGACCCCCTTTCATTTTTACAAGCACGTCTAACTTGTAACTCTTTTTCCAAAATCCAAAATTCACCTTTTGAATGTTTTCAAACGTTTATGTGTTTAAACTCAAATCCCCTACTATTTGAGCCTATATTTTTCTATCTGCTAATTGTACAAATTCACAAAACTATCTGGCCGGGAACCCCACTAGTGGATCCTGAGGTGTGCCTAACACCTTCCCTTTAGGATAATTTCAAGCCCTTACCCTATCTCTGGTTATCAAAAGAAACTTGGAAGTGAACCTTATAGGTGTCCTAATGCACCTTAAATCATTAGGTGGCGACTCTTCAAAAATGCAAACCCAGTTTCCAAAAGGAATGAGTTGTCCGATACTGAAAATGTCATAAATTCGATTTTCCGATGCAAAGAGGGAAAAAGGGGGCACGATACTCGTGTTACTGTTGTATGTTTATTTAGTTGCTTCTTTTGCCAATATGTTTGGCCTTGCATGTCTGATACTCTTGCTCATTCTTTTCTATTTATATGTCAAAGTGCAGAATCATGACCCCTTCTTGATTGATCTTGATTTCCTTAAGTTACGGTTTGATAGTAATGTTTTCTTTTAAACCCTAATTTTTACTCATTTGTTTAAGTTGATTTATTCCCTTCCTTTATTTGTTGTGATGTTTTACTCTACTGAATCCTTTTCCCAAATTAAGTATATTCTGTACCTAGACTCAATTATATACTCTATACTTTTACTATCCCTTATATGGTCAGAAATCAATCTTCCTCAAATTGATTTTCTTTCCTTAATTATCCCTATTAGTATCTGTTAAGCAGTAATTCCTTGATTAAAGGGAAGTACTTATATTAATAGGATTGTGATTGTGATTATTTCTATATTTGTGTTAAACATTTACTTGTTACCTTATTTTCTACTCGTTTTCAAAGCTATAAATACCATACCCTCTCTTCTCTAAAGACACAAACAACTGAGTTCAAAAACACACACTTACACATTCAAACTCTCTTTCTTTCTCTACTGCTTGTGCTACTACCTTGTCTAGCCAGCTGAAAGCCAAGGCTAGACTGTGGAACTCTGATTACTTTACTTTTTCTGCACTTTGCTCCTTCAACTGGTATGTTCTTAATTTAAATTCTGAAACTCAACTTTATGTGTTCCCTTGTTTGTCAAACCTTGTCCTTTTCTGCACTAACTTAATGGCTTATGCTGTTAAATTGTACCTTTTGTTTACTGCTTTACTCAGCATGCTTAAAATTCCGCCCTCCTTTGTTCCAAATGTGATCAGCATGTTTAGTTGTTCATGTTTATGTCCCTCAACTAGCATGTCTCCTAATGTACTTGATTCATGACTAATTATGTGTTTCTGATTTGGGTACTCTATGTCCCCAACCCCCCTATTTCCCTATTTGTAACTAATGAAGTTGTACTGTGGATGTATTATGTATGTGTTGATTCCCTGCCCCTTTTCAAAACTATTTTCCCCTAAGCAACTTTTCTGTTGCTCTTACAAATTTACTTCAAACCAATCAGTTTTCAAAACTATTTTCCAAATCAACTCTCTTGAATCTATGTCAAGCACTCTCACATGTACTCTTAGAATACTAGGTTTTGCCCCTTTTGTGTGAGCCTTGCTTTGGGACCCTTGAGCTCCCTCTGAACCTGGACATATAAGATCTGGCCCTTCCACACTGCACTCACTCTCTTGGTTATGCAATCTGGGTGTGAGCACTGCCCGGGATCCCTTGAGGTCCTTAGGGAACCCTGACACGCCCAGATATGAGAAAGGCTTTGGAACAATATTGGCATTTGAGGTGGTTTATTACATAACTCAGAGAGGAAGTCAGAATCAGGCTTCTTATAGTTGTAACTTCTTATTTTTCATTTATTATGTAATTCTATCCCATGGTCTGTAATAACTTGTAAACAAGTATGGGGCTGGCAAGTGAAAAAGGATGGGGTAAATATGCATGTTATAATTTGTTAAGGGTAGAAAACCTGTCATTAGGTTTATATTTCTAGTTGTGCAATAGAAACCATGTTTAGGATCTTGTTCTTAGGACTTATGTTTCTTGCTTCAGCACGTCATTCACTAATCCATGCTTTATGTCTATCACTTAGAAATCCTGCTCCTAGGGCAATAACAACACTGGTATAAAAAGCTGTTATTTCAAAATTCTACAACTCTTGTGTACATTTAAAAATCATGCCTTAGGGATTCTGCTTTCAACAACCTTGCAATTTGCATGTGCATATTAGATACCATGTTCTAGGGTCCTGTTTGCATTTTGTTTAAAAAATGCCTAGTTTACTACTGATTCATGAAAAAGGTAGTAAAGTAACAATTTTCACATTGTGATGCTTTCTGAATAAAATCGGCAACAATCTCTACAACTAGAACAGCATGTTTTAGGTAATAAAAATAATCTCCAAATTGTCTTAATGACTTGGAACAACTGATGCATCTCGCTTTGCACCTAGGCAAGCCTTAGGTAATAACTTAAATAAAATTGGAACTGCCTTTATTTAATTATCGACTGTTAAAATCAGTAGGCAAACCTGATTCGGACTTCTTTTCTGAGTCATGTGATAAATCTGGTTCTGATGTTACCACTTAAACACCCTGCTTTAGGATTTTAAATTCAGACCTTAACTGTGTATGTCATGCTGTCTATGTGCATTATTTGCGAAGGTATACATGAGCCTTGTACTTGCTTATATGTTTTCCCCTCTAAGTGAAGTCTTATATGTTTTGTATGTCGCTTTAGTATTTTTGCCTTTAAACCTGAGGGTCTGCCTAGAACCTCCTTCTTATAGAAATAGGAGTCCTAAATTCCTCCGGGACTGATAGGAAGGGATGGGTAATAGCATGCAATAGTGGTCGAGACCCACCTTCATTTTAATTACCTTCATGTGGCGGGAAAGGGTAGATATGGATATGATGACCGGTGCGCTAATACCACGTGTATCCCCTCTTTTGAGGAGTGTCATACCGGGTATTGCACTGATGTGATCCATATTACAAACAAACCTAGGACACTCCTTTTACATTCATAAGCATGCCTTAGATTATAACTCTTTTCAAAATTTCGCCTTTCAATAATTGTTTTAAAACGCTTGAGTATTCAAATTTAAATCCCCTATTATTTGAGTCCAACTTGTTTGTTTGCTAATTGCACAAATTCACAAAAACCGTCTGGTTGGGAACAACACTAGTGGACCCTGAGGGGTGCCTAACAGCTTCCTCTTAGGATAATTTGTTTGCTAATTTGCTAATTGCACAAATTCACAAAAGCCCGGAGGTGTGTTGGGGTCCATTGACTTATGTACGACTACCTCCGTTGGGATACTTATCATATCCGCATGCGACCATGCAAAACAATCAACGTTAGATTTAAAAGATTCAATAAAGCCAGACCTGAGTTCGGGGTGTAGTCCTGTCCCTAAGTGGGATTTCCTTTCTAGGAATTCTTAACAATGCAACTTGATCAAGCTCCTCCACTATGGATTCTGTTGCATCCATCTCTTCTAGAACCTGTAAATACCTCGACACCTGATAAAATTCTGACATTTTTGCCCCCGGGCTAACTTCATCTAGTTCGGGAGCAGGCGCCGGTTCCTGTAGTTTCAGGGCATGTGTGTCCCTTTCCTTTACTATTAGGGACCGAAATTGTGTTCATCTCCCTTGCTGCCGGTTGGTCACCCTTATCTGTTTAACTCCTCAGACTTTGGAAACTTCAGGAATTGATGAAATGTTGATGGTACAGCTTTCATCTCGTGCAACCATGGTCTTCCCAGAGTATTTTTATATCCCATATCACCATCTACCACTTCAAAAAGTGTTTTTTTTAATTACTCCTTCGGCGTTTGTGGGTAACAAAATCTCTCCTCGGGTTGTCACGCTCGCGAGGTTGAATCCGGCGAGGAGTTTTGTGGCCGGAATAATGCTTCCGGTGAGTTTAGCTTGCTCCAATACTCTCCATTATATGATGTTATCCGAACTTCCTGGATCCACTAGAACATGTTTAATATTAAAATTTAGCACATTTAAAGAAATTACCAGTGCGTCGATATGTGGTAGAAGCAATCCGTTTGTATCCTCCATGAAAGTGATATCATCTTTGACGACTTCCCGGAGCCTCTTGCTGTGGGTTATTGATACTTTCATCTTTTTTGATACCGAGAAGGTGACTTCGTTGATTTCATTCCCTCCGAAGATCATGTTGATCGTTTGGCACGGGGAATCTTCTCCTGCTTTCAAGGATTCTGCATTTTCCCGGTTACGATCATAATTGTTCATAGCTCGGTCACTTAAGAATTCTCTGAAAAGACCATTCTTTAACAATGTTGCCACTTCTTCCCGGAGATGTCGGCAGTCCCCAATCCGGTGGCCATTCGTCCTGTGGTATTCGCACCATAAGTATGGATATCTCTGGCCGCGATCAGATCTCATTGGTTTCGAGAACCATGCTTCTTTGATGTTTCTCATGGATAACACCAACTCTACTATGCTGACGTTGAAATTGTATTCTGATAGCTTGGGGTAGGAAGAATCCCGTGACCCTGACGCTTCTTTATCCTACATCGATCTATTATTCTAACTGCGATCAGTCCTTCTATCGATGGCAAGCCTGTCCGCTGTCTGAAAGCCTCTATCGCAGCCTTCAGCTCGTTTGTAGGGCAAATTTCCCCCTCAAAGGTGGTCTGTCCGTTTTGAAATCGTCTTTTGATTTTTCTCTGTTCTTCTCCCGTCCTTTGGTCGATGATGGAAAGCCAACCTCATCATCTTTGATCCTTATATTTGATTCGTACCAGTTGTGAATGTCCGCCCAAGTCGTTTCTTGAAACTCAAGTAGGTTTTCCTTAAGTTTTCGGAAAGCATCTAAACTTCTCGAATTCAGTCCCTTAGTGAATTCTTCAGCCGCCCGTTTATCTGGGACAGCCAGGAGCAACACACAACTAGAAAATGTCAAATTTTCGACCGTTAAATCGGTCGAAAATCGAGCTTTTTTGAAGGATTACAGACCGAAAAAGGTCGATCGAAAAACACATGGTCGCAAATAATTTGTGACCGAACCAATCGAAAATTGTCAACGGATTTGGTTGCAAATTGAAAATAAGGACGCGCTTAAATATAAGAGATTTGCGACCGAACTGGTCGGTAAATTTTCGACTGAATCGGTTGTAAATTTAAATAATAAATTAAATACATAATTTAAATTTCCGACCGAATCGGTCATAAAATTTGAGAACAAAATAAATTTAAAAAAATCAAAAATTCATAATTTGAGACCGAATCGGTCGCAAATCTGAGAAATTTTTTCCACTGATTCAGTCGCAAATCAGCTCCAAATCTGAAAAAATTTAGCAGAATTCTGTTGTATTTTAACTATACCATTTACCAAATTAAACAACCAACAATCTCAAACCTAGATTTAACCATATTCTACGACAACAATCTAAAACCTAGATTCAACTGCCAAGTTAATATGAAAAGTGTAATAAAAATATAATTGAATGTGAAAAGGCAAACAAATCGGCATTGTTAATTAAGAACTCATGGAACTTACCTGATTCCGAGAGGTTGTGTTCGATATAAGCTTTTTTCGTGCTGTCGGTGTTGTCCAGTTGAACGGGGTCGAGGTCTTCAACGGTTGCCTTGCAGGCTTCTACAACATTTGAGTCTTTGATGGCCTCTATTTGTATGTTGGGTTTGGTTCCCGATATGGCTGATTGCTATGCTTCCGCACTTGCCCCCTTTAGTTGTTGGGTATGTGTGCAATCTTGGGCAATTTGGTAGCACTCTTGGGCAGTGCGTTGCTCGCTTCGTATGTTGAATATTCCCCATGGGGTAGGAAATTGATTACTTGGTAGAAACTTGACGGGACGGCTCGCATTGCGTGTATCCATGGATGCCATATAATAGCGTTGTAGGCTGTTTCTTGGTTCATGACGTGAAACGTCATTTCCAGGGTGACTCCTCCTACCAGAACGGGTAACACTATCTCTCCAGAGGTCTGTTCCACTGCATTATTAAAACTCGTTAGTGTTATGCAGCATGGTACTATCTGTCATGCCCCAAAACCCGAGAAGCACGACCAGCGCTCAACCGAGTAAACCCGACTGAGCAAGCCTGTTAGGTTTCATACTACCCAAATTCGTTTTTGAAAAAAGAGAAAATGTACACCATTAATCAAATTCTATAAACATGTCATTAACAATTTCCATTTCATTTCCATTAGCAACTTCGTTCACAATTTTGAAGATATTACAAGTTTTATACATCATTGCCAAAACATCGATATTTCTATTTTAATTCCAATACCTGACACTACCCACAACCTGTCTACGGAGCCTCTAAATACAAATGAAAAATAATATGAAAATGTCAGCAACAAGGCTCCGGTTATACCTCAAATACAAAGTACATGATAAACGGATAAAACAGGACCCCGAAACGAAGTGGGGCTCACCAAGTCAGCTAAAAGGATGATGTGGCACTAGCTGCGACCAACACTGCCTGCTATAGAAACACCTACATCCATTTAAAGACGTAGCGCCCCCGACAAAAGGGATGTTAGTGCCATCGAATAGCACTTGTATGTATAATTAAACACCATCTCATTAGAAAGAACAACCATACAAGGACAAGAAAATCATAAGGATTCAACAAAAGCTTTAAACAATCACTACATCATCAAATAAAAGGAATCAAAAGTATAACTCAAACACTTTAAATGGTCACCACATTATCAAATAAAAGAATCGTACAATTTTCACATCATTTCCCATAGCATTTAGTTTTGGGGCATTTCATAATGTTCATCATTGTCCACAATACCACCGCTATCTAGAGCGGAGTCCGATCTCGACCCGATCGGCTAGGTTGCCTCATTTGAGACATACACTTCAATCACAAATATAATACCACCATGTGTGCGGCATGGCATCCAATCTCGGCCCGATCGGCTAGGCCGCCTTACCAAGGCGTTTCCCTTTTCCATCAATCATCTCATTTCAGTCTTTGTTTCACATATATCATTTCATAGGCACTTAGGGCCACATCTATCACGTCATATATTTGGAACTAGGCCACATCTCACATCATTCCCAATTTCAATATTAGATTTATAATTTAGGATAATATGTGCACACAAGAGCAAATAGAATTGTAAGCATAGATGAGACTTCGCATAGATGGCACAACATATGTAGCTTCAATCTCAATTTAAGGTCTAATCATTTCAATACATGATTCATATTCCTTGCACCCTTTCAAGTTATCAAGTATAGCACATTGATCATATTGAGACACATCTTTCACGCCTATAAGGTCACAACCCCAAATTCATGTGAAACAACAATCAATGCAACAATTAAACCTTAATCTTACTGTATTCACACAAACACCGACGGAGCTCAATTTCTAAAAGACAGGGTTTTAGCCATACATACCTTGTTTAAGTATTTTTTAAGTTTCTACAATCTACCAACACCTCTAGCAATAACAATCTATAAGGAGAAAGTGAAATCAATTAATAAATTAGAGGGATTTCCCATGGTATAACTCTCTTAGGAATTTCATCAAACACCTAATCATGTGAAATAGACTACAAGGTTCTACAATGAAAATTCCTTCTTCCCTCATCCAATTTCATCAAGAACTACCCAAAATAGTTCATTAATCCCACATACTATAGCTTAGTGGCACATGTATGGCCTATTTCTAACCCCACAATATATTTTTAAATTCATAATCTCATATATGAAATATTAGAAGTAGGACTTACCCGGAAGATAATGAGCTAGAGATTAGCATGCTTGATTCTTGAGGGTTTGTGCAAGATTGATGATTAGGAGGCTAGGTTCCCTCTTTCTCTCTCTAAAATGCTCTCACCTATATCTAGATTTAGTGTAAAATGGTCCCAAATGAAGCCCCAAACCTTATTTTTTAAAGTGGGTTCGGATATGAAAATTTCCAAAAATGACCCCCGAAGTCAAATATGTGGTGCAATTATGTTATAGCATAACCGAAATGTGGGCAGCATTCTTGCAGCATAATCATTATGCGATAGCATAATCGAAAGTATAATCGATTATGCTACAGTATAATCAACATGCGACAGCATAACGTTTTGCCCGACACTGCTTCATTATGCGACGCATATGCGGTCTGCATAGTCGTTTTGCGATCGCAAAACTGGTCGCAAATCCAGCCTTTGGTAATTTGATCATAAGTTTGTTTAGGAATGTCCAAATGATGAACGGTTTAAAGAGATAGAAACTAGACTCGAAGACCTTTCATTTGATAGGTTGTTCACCATATAAAACCTTATATATATTTAGATATGCTCATCCAAAAGATGGACTTGTGAGAACTCATTTGGAATTTTAGCCTAGTATGAAATTTTCCAATTTGACTTAGACTTAGGCCTCCCATTAGACCCCACATTACACATTATAAGACTTATACACTTATTTACCAAATCCAATTGATGCCCATCATGTTAATAGCACATAACATATTATAATTAGCCTACCTGGCACCACGAAATCCTAAAGTACTTGGCGAAATTTCCGGGGCCTTACACTATCTCATCCTCGAGTCTCATCTGTATGAGGACTCGTGGATGAATAATACACGCGCCGCTTTATCCATCCACCATTATTCTTTAGCATCATAGTGAGGGAAATACAAACCGTTGGTATCTGACTTACCGAAGATGATACTATTTTCGAGGTTGTCGTACCGTTCGTGAGTGACTGCCCACTTGAGTATGTGTGTGGTGGTGAATTTCACATAGTTGATTACTGAATCATCGCCGCCACCAATTATCATCTGTATGGTGCAAGCTAGTGAAGGTGGTTTTGGGGGTCCTTGAGGTGGATCGTGTCCGCGAGCGAAGTTAACCCGTCCTCGATCGCTCAGCAGTTCTTTCAGGTATCCCCGATTTAGCATTCTTACCACTTCCTATTGCAGACCTATGCAGTCTTCGGTCTTGTGTCCTCTTTCTTGGTGGAATTCACACAGAACGTTCGATCTTCAGGTGCTCGAATCTGACTTCATCTTTTGTGGCCACTGCACCTTTGTGCCGAGCTTTTCCAGTGCATACACTATTTCTGAAGGAGAAATACAAAAGTTATAAGCAGATAACAGTGGAGGCATACCTCTTTCGTTTTGAGGTGGCGCGGTGTGTTGAGGCGTGGTGTCTGCATGTCGTGGAGTGTCACACCTCCTTCTTACAACCTGAGAGGGTATAAGGGAGTTTTTCTAATTAAAGTGGCATTATTTGAAATGGGATTATTTAATTTAATTAGAGTCACCACTTGGGATAATTTATTTTTGGTGTCCCAAGTCACTAGTTTATTTTTAAATCCCAAATCGAGGAAATTTGACTTTATTTAAAAGTCTGTGAACCAGAAATTCTAGATAAGGAATTATGTTAACCCGGGAGAAGGTGTAAGGCATTCCCGGGTTCCGTGGTTTAGCACGGTCGCTTAAACTATTAATATTGGCCTATTATCTGATTTATTACATGTTTAACCTATTGTGCATTTTTAGCTTTATAACCGCCTTTTAATTATTTTAAACCACTTTTAAGATTTATGGAATTATTTTTTGGACAAGTTACGATTGTCGCACACTTGTTTGTTTTGGAACACGCCGCAAACCGCGCTACATGAAATGCACCCGCGATTCGCGACATGTTTATTTTTAATATTGTTGAAGATTGAAATTAGGTCATATGAAATGTACACCCGGATTTTAGTAATTAATAATTACAACTACGTCACGGGAACCGTACCCGTAGCTATAATGAATTACTTAAATAACGCGCCCAAAGCAACTATGAAGATTCAATTTTCAATAGCAATATTTGTGAGGGCCATGGATGATTTAATTTATTTATTGCACACCTCAAACCTTTTTTTTATAAGTGTTAGTTCTTGAATCTAATCTTATGAGGGCCATGGATTATAAATTTTGTTTGGCATGGCACGCCCCAATTTATTTCAAAGGGTTTTATTATTCGAAGTTGTTATAATCGGGTTACAAGAAATACACCCCCGAAATTGGGAATTAGGTATCATGACTATGTCATGGGAACCGTACTCATAGTCACGATGATTTATTATTAATCACGTCCAAAGTATAGGCCAAATTATTGAGTTCTTTATTAGTAGGCTAGTATAGCAATTAAGTAAAAAAAAGGTCATTGCTCATTATTCAAATGACCTTAACAAGTCATTTATAAGATTCAACGGCATCTTTTAATGATTTAAATCATATTTAACTATATGAAAGGCTAATTATAAAGGGAAAAACAAAACAACAACAAAAGAAAAAAGAATGAAGACAACAGGAAATGACAAGGAAACTAACGCAACAAGAATGAACAAACAAACTTTCATCAGTTTTCTTCCATCATCAAAAATTATCAAAATTTCATAAGCACAAGGTAACGCTAAAACCAAAAAGCCGTGAAAATCAATAAAAATCAGTTTCAAAATGTAAAACAAAATTAACAAGGCAACATAACAACAAATATAGTTATTTCAAGCTATTAAATAAAACAGTAAAAACAAAATGGAGACAAACCTTAAGGATTGAATCTATATATAATTACTTGAAAGAAATTCCAACCGTGTACAAATATTGAAAACGAATCGGCAATCAAACTTGACCAGCAGCCACAACAACACCGGAAGACTCGAACAGAACCGGCGACTCGATACCTCAACGGCCACTTCGAAAATGACCTCCGTTAAACCTCACTGCTGAGCCATTTGGAGTTGTTGTTTTGTGCAAAGACCTTCTATTTTTACTAGGTTTCAGGGGTGTGTGTGCGTGAGAGGCTCTTGGAAATTGGGAATTGGGTAAGGTCGATTTCTGTTTTTGAAGTTGGGGTTTACGGCCAATATTTTTGTTTTCTATTTTGTCCAGGGGTTGGGCGTTCTCTGCTCAGTGGCTGATGATGGAGTTCTTCTGTTGAAGAAGAACGACCTGGGGATCTTGTTTTGAGAATTGCGGTGCTTTTTCAGTCTTAGGGTCTTAGGCTCTTTTTATTGGCGTTACTCCTATTTTTTATGCATTTCCTTTAGCTGATCGTGTATTTTCAGCTCTTTTGCCTTAGGTATTCATTTTTGTGTTTCTTTTTCTTTTCAGAGAAAACGGCGGTCCAATATGTAGAGTCTAGGTCTTAGGTCATTAGGGTGTAGGTCCTTTTATAGTCTAAGTCTAGGGTTTTAGGGGTATTGGGCTTGGGTTATTATGGGCTAGGGAATTATGGACTAGATCCGAAACTAGGCCTAAAAATAGGTCGCTTGAGTCCAAATTTTATTCTTTCCCCGTGAATGAGACTAAAGATACGATCTCATTTATTAATTAATCTTACTTTAGTAAAATAACTATTAAAATAAGACTGATTGTTAAAATAAAACTATTTTTTGTATTTTTTCAAGATTAAAAAATGACTACAAAATATTAATAAAACTATTTTTTTGTAATTTTTATTTTCTTGTAATAAAATAAAGTAAAAGAGTCAAAATTAGTTGAAATAGCGATATTAAGCCTAAATTAAATATTTACATGCTAAAATGGGTGAAATTTCGGGGAGGTTCAAAAATCACATGTCTAC
Source organism: Nicotiana tabacum (assembly GCF_000715075.1). NCBI lineage: Eukaryota > Viridiplantae > Streptophyta > Magnoliopsida > Solanales > Solanaceae > Nicotiana > Nicotiana tabacum. Next base: position 58,254,980 of record NC_134086.1, on the reverse strand, counting down.
AACTGCCCCTCTTTGACTCGAAATGCGAAGAGTTTTCAGATAAAGTACGACGAGACAGGTTTTTTTTGACCCGACCCTTATTTGGAGAAACCATAAACTAAAAGAAAGGAGAATGTCACCGAGCTCTGGTATCTGAGCAGCCTACATATCCTTGACTATAAAGGAATCAGGCCACGTATAGTTCAGAAGTGAATGAGGTGATGGAGTTTGCCGAGGTGGAGAGCCGATTGAGGTGCCGTCGATGTTCCGGTCCGCGGTCCCGTTATTACATCAAAATCAAAAATGAAAAAGACTAACTAAGCCTGTCAGCTACGAGTTACAAGATTCCTATCTATGAGTTTTTTGAAGCTTGATCTTGAGTCTTGGTTGGTTCTTCATGCGGACTCTGATCTGAATCTTGATGCTTGTTAGCTGCAGGTGTTGGTTCAATCTTCTTCGGCTTTTTCAAATCAAGACGAGACATGCAGAGCTTGTGACCTCAGCCATGTCTTGAGCAGCTCACATCTTTCATCAATTTCTGCATTTGGATTCACTTCTTCCCTTTTTTTCTTTTTATTCTGGATTGTGACTAACTTCTGTTGATCATCTCGGACTGTTGACTTGCATTCTTGACTCGAGCTTCTTTTGTTGTTGACTTGAATTGCATTCTGAAGTGAATTCCTTGTTTTCCAAGTGGGCGCCTGATTGTTGAACTTGAACCGTCTTCTCTTGTTACTTGAAATTGTTTTCCCTTGCACCTTGAACCATTTTCCCTTGAAACTTGAACCGCCTTCCTTCAAAACTGCTTTCCCTTGAAACTTGAATTGTCTTCCCTTGTTCTCCAGGTGGGCGCCTGATACCACAACAAAACAAACAAAACAAAATAAATATTTCTGCCCCAGTTTGGTACCGGGAACATCTATGAGTGTTAATCGAATCTTGTTATCCAAAAGAGCTCTATAAATTTAAAAGCTAAATCCCATTATCCAGGAGGGCCCTGAAAACTAAAATTAAATCTCAACTTAAGAGTGAAAATTTGAAAGCTAAATTCTATTTCCTAAAGGTAAAACTTATGCTAAATCTCATTGTTTATGAGGATCCCGAAAACTTAAAACTACATTCCATTATCTAGGAGGGTCCTGATTTCAAGACAACTAAAGATTGATAACTTAAGAAAACTAAAATTGACCCCCTTTTTCTCTCTTTTTTTCTTTTTCTTTTTTATTTTTTTTTCAAATCTAGACTTCCCCTTTTTCAGATTATCCTAGGAGAAAATTCATCAGATTAGGGTTTCTATCTTAGGAGAAAGATTCATCAGACTAAGACATTTATCCTAGGAGAAAATTCATCAGACTAGGTTCTTTTTTTCTTTTTCTTTTTTTTTTTGCTTTTGGTATCTTAGGAGAAAGATTCATCCGACTAAGACGTTTATCCTAGGAAAAAATTCATCAAACTAGGTTTTTTATCTTAGGAGAAAGATTCATCAGACTAAGACATTTATCCTAGGAGAAAATTCATCAGACTAGGTCTTTTTTTCTTTTTTTTTTTTTTTTTTTTTGCTTTTGGTATCTTTGGAGAAAGATTCATCCGAATAAGATTTTGATCCTAGGAGAAAGTTCATCAGACTAGGTCTTCTATCTTAGGAGAAAGATTCATCAAACTAAGATTTTGATCCTAGGAGAAAGTTCATCAGACTAGGTCTTCTATCTTAGGAGAAAGATTCATCAAACTAAGATTTTGATCCTAGGAGAAAGTTCATCAGACTAGGTCTTCTATCTTACGAGAAAAATTTATCAGACTAAGATTTTGATCCTAGGAGAAAGTTCAGGAGACTAGGTTTTCTATCTTAGGAGAAAAATTTACCAGACTAAGATTTTGATCCTAGGAGGAAAAATGTAAAAATCAATGGCAAGATTTTATGCACAATAGCAAGATAAATAAAGGCAAAGATTTAAGAAACTTCCCTTTGTCGGCTCTTCTCTTCTTCTTTTTTTCTTCTCTTTTTTTTGTTTTTTGTTTTTTGTTTTTTGTTTTTTGTTTTTTGTTTTTTGTTTTTTTTTCTTCTTTTTTTCTCTTTTTTTTCTTCTTTTTTTTTGAACCACTTTCCTTGCATTGCTTTGTTCTTGTTTCACACAAAGAAATATTTGTCAGTTTTGGAAATGGTAGTCGGTTTGTGTCCTTGAGTCTTGAGCAGCTTGGCTTTTGCTCGATCAGCCTGACTCGGTCTCAAAAAACTTTTGTTCTGCACCAACATTAATTGTTTCACACCCAGTACCATTTGTGTTTGCAGCTCAAACAGTCTTATCCCAACTGGTGATCTTTGCTTAGGTGACCTTTTCTGATATCTTGAATGACTTCCTGTTTTTAAGCAATTTGTCTGTCATAGAGAATCACCAGTTATCTTTGTTTGCACCAAGTAGGCTGACAAGAGTCTTTAGGGGGAGCCTTTGCATAAATCCTTAAGGCATGTTGACTGTAACAACTGAGTGTGCTAGCCAAATTTACTTTGTGCAACTGAAAAGTTGGTAGCAGATTTTGAAATATTTTCTTGCTTGTTTTGACAAGGACTGACTCAGAGTGAAGGACACAATAATACAAAGAAACAAGTATTAATAAGAAATGCCTCTGTCGTAAGGACAGAAGGAGGAGTATTGTTTTTTTTCAATAACTAGCCTTAATGAATCATGACATGCATTTTGGACTTAATGGCCGATCTATCAAACTAAGTTCAATCTTCCCTTTTACCATTCTTTTGACCTTTGAAGTCGGGCTTGTTTGTGTTAAATCTTTGTATCAGTTTCATGGCTCGCTTTCGACTAGTGGTGCTCCGAGGGATTTTCACCAACAAGCCTCTCTCATTTATTTATTTCTACTTACCGTCGCCTTACAATGCCCGTGAGGGTTTTCACTAGTAAGACTCTCTCATTTTTTCTTCTTTTTCTTTTGATTTCTTGTGCGAGCATCTTGACAGTGTTCTATGTCGCGTGACAACCGTTGTTCATTGCATGCTTCTCTTAGCATTCTTGAAGGCATTTCGGGAGGTCTTCATTTGGAAGGATTTTGGATAGGGTTGGAAAGAAAGGACGGCATGAAGTTTCAAAGTAGACTCAAAATGATGGGTTGTGGACTTACAACTTTTGGAATCGACTCTTTCAAAAATGAAATAAAATCTTTGGCCCAGTTTCAGATACTGGGGATTTTTGGAATTTTTTTTCTTTTTTGAATTCTTATTTGGTTGGACCGAACCGTGAGGCTGCCTACGTATCTTTTTTTTAAGGAATCAGGTCGAACGTAGTTCAAACATCAGACCTAAACTATTTTTCATCTTTCTTTCTATTTTTTTCTATCTTTTTTGTTTTTATTTGTTTTCAAAACAAGTTGTCCCAGCTTCTATTCTTTTGATGACATAGACCTTTGACAATTCTTTTCTTCTTTATTTTTTTTCACTTGAACTTTCTAAGAATTTCCCCATTTTGTATTCTTGGGACATTGACTTTTATTTTCTTTTTTTTCATCATTTTTTTGACTCTTGACTCTAAACTTGATTTCAAAAGAGGGTGGCCAAAGAAAATAACACAGGCTCAAAGGGGTGACAAAGGGTATAAAGTGTTTGGGTAGCAGAAAAAGGGCCTCCCAACGTCGAGAATGTCAAACATAGTATCTTTTCGCGATCACAGCATTGACGAACATGTCTGTCTTCTCGGTGTGTCGTGGTCACAAGATATTTTCCATCCTTTAATGTCAAACTTTCCAACAAACTTCAATTGATTAAACATTCTCAAGCCCGATCTTCACAATGATTTGAAGGTGAATTTTACTCAACCTTAATTCCAAAGTACTTCAACTCTTTATTCATCCTCAAGAGTGTTTTTTTCAGTTATCCAATTACCGATTAAATTAGTTTCTAAGATCTGGCCAAAATTTCCGCATGCATGTCATGTCATTAGAACTAGCGAGAAAAGAACTAGGAACAGAATGACACAAAAGGACAAATTGTATTTTATTGAGTAAAAGGATGAAAGGGTTTGACAACAAGACAAACAACCTAAGATCCGAGTTACAAACCTAAAATAACTCGGATAATGAAAATAGCAACAAAACAGACAGGCATGACTCACACAAACAGAATAGAAGGATAGAAAGGTTTGACTCAAATAAACAAATAAAATCTGGATCACAACTCTGAAATAACCCAGATAACAGAAAAAACATCAAAACAAGCTACCAAGATTCCTTCGTAGTGGGGAGAGAATGACTTTTCAATTGCTAAGCTTGACATTTAGCCACCCATATGCTCATCAGAATCATCAGGGTCTTCTCCAATTTCAATCAGTTTTTCCTGGATCATCCTTTCTATTTCTCTTTTCAAATCCCGACAGCTTTCAACATCGTGCCCCTGGGCATTGGAATGGTATTCACACCTTTTAGAAGGGTCAAAGCTTCTTGCACGTGGGTCCACATGATTTGGAGGAATAGGTGCAATCATGTCATAATGCTTTAACTTCTCAAATAAGCTTGCATAGGACTCTCCTATTAGTATAAAATTATCTTTCAACCTTTGTTCCCATTTATACATCTGGCTTGGATGTGGGTTATAGGGCACATGAAAATTTTGTGGAGGCTGGTGGAGATTTTGTGATGCTCGTGTTTGCTTTCTGGGGTGTTTTGGTGACTGGACAACATACTGAGGTGGAACGACAGAGTATTGTGGGTTCTGAGGGGGATAGTAATGCTCAGGGGAGTCATGGAAAACCTGAGAAGGCTGCTCATTCCTTCGAGATGTTCTCCTGGGACCTATTCTTGACCATGATGTTATCGTAATTTCTTCAACCTTCTCATTCGTGTCACTAAAATTATCATATGCAATTTGGACAACCTGAGTTGCGGCTTTGAGAACTGCTTGACTTATAATTCTGCCTGTCTTAAGACCATTTTCAACTATTTCCCCCATTTTGATTGCTTCTGAGAAGGATTTACCCACTGCAAACATCATGTTTTGAAAGTAGTCTGGCTCTTGTGCCTAAGGAAGACAGTGATTAGCTCATGGTCATCCATGGGTGGCTTAACTCTAGCTGCTTGCTCTCTCCATTTAATGGCATATTCCCTGAAACTTTCAGTTGGCTCCTTCTTCAGGTTTGAAAGGGAATTGAGGTCTGGGGTAATGTCGATGTTGTATTGGAACTGTTTGACAAAGGCCTGTGCCATGTCATCCCAGACATACCAGCGAGACGTGTCTTGATCCATAAACCATTCAGATGCTACTCCCATAAGGCTTTCCCCAAAATAAGCTATTAGCAATTCTTCATTTCTTCCCGCACCCCTTAGTTGATTGCAATACCTTTTCAAGTGGGCTATGGGGTCTCCATGTCCATCATACTTTTCAAATTTGGGAGTCTTGAAACCAGTCGGCAAGTGGACATCGGGGAACATACATAGATCCTTGAAGGCAATACTCTTCTGACCTGCCAACCCTTGCATGTGTTTCAACTGTTGCTCTAAGCTTTTCATTCTTTGGGTCATTTCTTCATATGCCATCTTTCGGGCAGGCTTCTCAATGTTTGCAGGAAGATCAAACAAGTACGAGTGGTACTTAGGAGAGTGGTACTGCTCTTGCTGGGTAGCAAATTGTGACTCACGACAAGGCTGTCCTTGGTCATTGGCCCATGCTTGACACATTTTGGTCATTTGTTGTTTCAGTATTCTATTTTTCTCAAACACAGTAGACTCTTGTCGAACCCTCTGACCCTGAGTCTCTTGAGCACTTGTAACAGCTTCGATGTCAGTTATCATTTTTCCTTGGATCTTGTGTTGTCTGCTTACCACAAATCGACCACCTCAACTTTCTTCACAATTCAAAACAAGACATGTTAGAATGGACTCAATCGGTCCTTATTATTATCAATATTTTGTCACTTTTGTTTTTCATTTTTTTTTCTTTTCATTTTTTCTCATTTTTCTTTTCAATGGTTGATCGAACCTAATGTGGGTTGCCTACGTATCATGTGGGAACATGAATCAGATCTTGCATAGTTCGGGAAGATCAGGAATAAAGTAAATAAACTAACTTTTTTTTTTTGGATTTTGAATTTTTTTTATTTTATTTTTTTCAAAAGAAAGACTTACAAAGAAGAAAGAGAATATTTTTTTATTTTGATTTTTCTTCAAAATATTTTCAAAGAAAGACTTTTAAAGAAGAGAGATTTTTTTTTTGAATATCGACCTCTTTTTTTTTTGGAATTCCGAAAGAAAAACTTCTAAAGAAGAACGAAAATATTTTTTGGTTTTTGGAATTTTATTTTGAATTTATGAAAGAAATGCTTCTAAAGAAAAAGAAAATATTTTTGAACCTTGAATTTTCTTTTCAATTTTTGAAAGAAGAATAAAAAATATTTTTGGATTTTGAGAAGAAATTAAAAGAAAATATTTTTATATTTTTTTTAAAAAAATTGGGGTCTAAAAGAAAGACTTTATATAGAAGAAAGTAATGAAAAATCTTTTTGAATTTTTTTTTTAAAAATTGTGGGCCGGAACCGATGAGGTTTGCCTACGTATCTCACATCCGGTGAGAAGCAGACCCGTGTAGTTCACCCAGTTTTGACGGAACAAGGGAAACATGACACTTGAAAATTTTGGCTCATTATGAAATGACTTTTCTTTTTCTTTTTTTTTTTTAGAATTTTGCCAGAGCTTCAGGATTTTCAAATACCTACCTCACTCTTGTTTTTTTTTTTTTAATTTTCTTCTTCTTTTTTGATTTTTTTTGCCTATTCTAAAAGTCAGTCAACATGCTAGCCGAAACAAAAAGATACGCAAGTAGCACATAAGATGCATCAGGATGGTCTTTTAATTTGGGTACACTTGTCCAAGACAGACCCAACCCCTGTGTTGAGTCCCCAAAGTCAAATGTACGTGATGCAAACAAGCGTTCCTACTAGGGATCCGGCATGAGACTATATTATTCTAGGTTTAAAAACCTGGGTTTATTTGTTCTAGACCTGGCTTACCCGAGCTGACAGCTCGAGCTGAGGGGAGGCAGCGTACCGGGAATACAGAAGCTTCATCGGCTTTGCAACTTGTTTGAACCTCATTTTAAAATTGGGATATGAATCTAACAGAAAAGAAGTCACACGAAGTTCACACTTCCCAGATGATTTAGAAGACTCAGAGAGAAAAAGGGTTTTGTAATAGTTTATATACAGTCCAAAAAATATAAAAGCGGTAAAAAAGCGGCATTTAGCACATTAGGCCCAAACATATAAAAGTCAGATAATAAATAAAGCCAAGTATAACAGTTATTCTAAGCTCGAATTCTGAACCCTGAACCAGAGATTTTGGGTTCTTATCCCCAACAGAGTCACCAGAGCTGTCACACCTCCTTTTTACAACTCGAGAGGGTATAAAGGAGTTTTTCCAATTAAAGTGACATTATTCGAAATGAGATTATTTAATTTAATCAGAGTCTCCACTTGGGATAATTTATTTTTGGTGCCCCAAGTCACCGGTTTATTTTTAAATCCCAAATCAAGGAAATTTGACTTTATTCAAAAGTTAGCGAACCAGAAATTCTATATAAGGAATTCTGTTAACCCGGGAGAAGGTGTCAGGCATTCCCGGGTTCTGTGGTTCTAGCACGGTCGCTTAAACTATTAATATTGGCCTATTATCTGATTTATTACATGTTTTAAACATATTGTGCATTTTTAGCTTTATAACTGCCTTTTAATTATTTTAAACCGCTTTTAGGATTTATGAAATTATTTTTTTGGAAAAGTTACGATTGTCATACACTTATTTATTTTGGAACACGCCGCAAACCGCGCTACATGAAATGCACCCGCGATTCGCGACATGTTTATTTTTAATATTGTTGAAGATTGAAACTGGGTCACATGAAATGTACACCCAGATTTTAGTAATTAAAAATCACAACTACGTCACGGGAACCGTACCCGTAGCTATGATTAATTATTTAAATAACGCGCCCAAAGCAACTACGAAGATTCAATTTTCAATAGCAACATTTGTGAGGGCCATGGATGATTTAATTTATTTGTGGCACACCTCAAACCTTTTTTCTATAAGTGTTAGTTCATGAATCTAATCTTATGAGAGACATAGATTATAAATTGTGTTTGGCATGGCACGCCCCAATTTATTTCAAAGGATTTTATTATTCGAAGTTGTTATAATCGGGTTACAAGAAATACACCCCCAAATTTGGGAATTAGGTATCATGACTATGTCACGGGAACCGTACCCATAGTCACGATGATTTATTATTAATCACGTCCAAAGTATAGGCCAAATTATTGAGTTCTTCATTAGTAGGCTAGTATAGCAATTAAGTAAAAAAAGAAGGTCATTGCTCATTATTCAAATGACCGTAACAACTCATTTATAAGATTCAACGGCATCTTTTAATGATTTAAATCATATTTAACTATATGAAAGGCTAATTATAAAGGGGGAAACAAAACAACAACAAAACAAAAAAGAATGAAGAGAATAGGAAATGACAAGGAAACTAACACAACAAGAATAAACAAACAAACTTTCATTAGTTTTCTTCTATCATCAAAAATTATCAAAATTTCATAAGCACAAGGTAACGCTAGAACTAAAAAGCCGTAAAATCCGATAAAAATCAGTTTCAAAATGTAACCAAAAAAAATTAACAAGGCAACATAACAACAAAGTGATTTCAAGCTATTAAATAAAACAGTAAAAACAAAATGGAGATGAACCTTAAGGATTGAAACTATATATAATTACTTGAAAGAAATTCCAACCGCGTACAAATATTGAAAACGAATCGGCAATCAAACTTGAACAGCAGCCACAACAACACCGGAAGACTCAAACAGAACCAGCGACTCGATACCTCAACGGCCACTTCGAAAATGACCTCCGTTAAACCTCACTGTTGGGCCATTTGGAGCTGCTTTTGTGCAAAGACCTCCTATTTTTACTAGGTTTCAGGGGTGTGTGTGCGTGAGAGGCTCTTGGAAATTGGGAATTGGGTAAGGTCGATTTCTGTTTTTGAAGTTGGGGTTTACGGCCAATTTTTTTTCTGTTTTGTCCAGGGGTTGGGCGTTCCCTGCTCAGTGGCTGATGATGAAGTTCTTCTGTTGAAGAAGAACGACCTTGGGGGGGTCTTCTTTTGAGAATTACGGCGCTTTTTCAGCCTTAGGGTTTTAGGCTTTTTTTTTGGCGTTACTCCTATTTTTTTTTGTGTATTTCATTTAGCTGATCGTGTATTTTCAGCTCTTTTGCCTTAGGTCTTCATTTTTGTGTTTATTTTTCTTTTAAGAGAAAACGGCGGGTCCAATATGTAGAGTCTAGGTCTTAGGTCATTAGGGTGTAGGTCCTTTTATAGTCTAAGTCTAGAGTTTTAGGGGTATTGGGCTTGGGTTATTATGGGTTAGGAAATTATGGGCTAGATCCGAAACTAGGCCTAAAAATAGGTCGCTTGAGCCCAAATTTTATTATTTCCCCGCGAATGAGACTAAAGATACGATCTAATTTATTAATTAATCCTACTTAAGTAAAATAACTATTAAAATAAGACTGACTGTTAAAACAAAACTATTTTTTGTATTTTTTTTCAAGATTAAAAAATGACTACAAAATATTAATGAAACAATTTTTTATTTATAATTTTTATTTTTTTTTGTAATTTTTATTTTCTTGTAATAAAATAAAGTAAAAGAGCCAAAATTAGTTGAAATAGCGATACTAAGCCTAAATTAAATATTTACATGCTAAATTGAGTAAAATTTCGAGGAGGGTCAAAAATCACATGTCTACATGGAGGAGGTGTGTTGGATGTTCGGATATAGGGCTGATGCCTTTCTCGATTGAAACAGGATAGTTGGTCCCTCTGACCATCATTGCGACGATCTCTCCTTGTTTCGGTTTGGACCGATGTTAGCCGTTGGATCGAGCCATTTAATTTAGTTCATCCTCGTCTGCCCTTACTTCAGCACAATATGCATTATGGATTTCTTCCCACGTAGTAGGAGGGTACTTCATGAGTCTACTTAGCAGCTTTTTGGCTGCTTTTGACCCATTTCTGTTTAACCTATTTTGGAAGGCTGCTACCGTCATCCCTTCTGAATTGGTAGGCTCATTCTTACCCTGTTGAATTAGGCTAGGAAATCCCCAAGTCCCTCGCTTGTCGTCTGCCTGACGGCGAAGATGTCATTTACCCTGGCCTCTGCCTTTTTCGCTCCCGCATGCGCGGTGACGAATTTATCTGCCATTTCTTCGAACCTTGATATCGATCGTGCTGGTAGTTGGGAATACCATGTCAACGCTCCCCCTATCAAAGTTTCGCCGAACTTTTTCAGCAGCACCGATGACACATGTTCTTTCGATAGACCGTTGCCTTTTACTACAGTGACGTAGTGGATTAAGTGATCTTCCGGGTCCGTGGTGCCATCATATATTTTCAAATATGGCGGCATTTTGAAGGTTTTCAGAATAGAGTGGGGAGCTGCCCCTTCACTGTATGGTTGTTCGACGAATCGGCCTACATCAAGTTTTGGTAGCAACTTCGGAGCGTCCAGTATTTTATCGACCCTTTCCTAATGCTCCTTCATCTGATCGCGGAGCGTTTTGTTTTCATTTTCCATCTCTTCCATTTTCTTTAAGATGGCTGCAAGTGCATCGCTGCCTGCATCAATGACAGTATGAGTGTTACCTGTGCGTGGAATTTCTGGCTCATCGGCGACAGCTGCGGTTTCTGCGTGTACTGCGCCTCCGGTATCCCCTTGAACAGGTTTGTCGAGTATGCTGCTCAAGGTGTTTGTCAACCACTCTTCTAATAGCCTTTTCACAGCCGATGGTGCTTCTCCTGCTGCGGATGTTGAGGTTTCCCTCTCGCGCGAGACAACCATGCTTTCGTGCAGGGGGGTTGAGGCATCTCCCTCATGTGTAACGCTTGGCGTTACGTTTTCATTGTCTTCCCTGCTGGCTTCGTTGATGGAATCCAGAAGTTTGTTCGTGACACCTACTATTGCTTTTAATCTTGCTTCCCCTTTCCTGCCATTGTTGTTCTTTTTGAGGCCAAGAAGAGGTGATTATCCCTTTCAAGGATGTAGACGAAACTAAAATCTCAGCTATAGAAATCCCCACAGACGACGCTAAATTGTTTGACTCAAAAGATATTGGAACTTTTTTGAATGAATCAATAAAAGAAAATGAAGAGATAAATCTTAGCTAAGTATAATAATCTCTAGAACAAAAGGTATACAAGGTGAATATAGAGGGTAATATTTCTTGACCTTATCAAGATGAATGATCGAACAACAATGATATTAATCGTTTATTTAAGCAAGTGTTACAGCGAGTGTTCTTAGTTGGAAAAGCAGAAGAAGAGCCCCCTACAAGGTTGTTTTTATGCTATATATAAGGGACAAACCCCTTCTAAGCGCTAAAAGATAAATCGTGGAGAATATTTTAAAGAATATTCCTAATCCCCCCTAATGGACCTACACTACTGTAAAAGTCGTACAGTCTTTTGTTCGCTTGTCTGTCATCCTCCGTAGAACGTCGAGCTACGAGGATCTCATCGCTTATCGTATTTATCAATGATCGTGGTCGTCCAAATTTTAACCCATACAGTTACACTTCTTTAAATTGAGGTAGTTAAACGTAAGAAAGTAGAACAAAGGGATGGAGAAGGAAAGCAAGACAGAATCTGAGAACATGTTATCTTACGTAATCGATTGTATCTAAATTATTAATCTAATTTAATGCAATTTAAAATAAAGTTGATAAAGACAGAGTAGATGAAAGTGAAATTTCATTTTCTAAGATGGAATTTACCAATAAGAACACTAGACTTTTGCAAGCTGGTGATAGAGACGCCCATGGTTTTGGGGACAGCCCAAGGTTATTTTGCGTGGGCTTTCTTATTTTCCCTTTTTTCAGCTGTCATAACTTTCTTTCATTTATATTCTCCAAAATATTATCATAATATTCAATTTAGGTGGTTTTCATAAATTGCTTAGTCAATATCATGTGGCTTCTGATTTATGGAAGAACAAAATTGTCGATGAAAATTGAATGCATAGTACTAGTAAACAAATTGTTTTGGCTCGTTGTTTGGCTTTAAACACTTCATTCCAAAAGGAGTTAAAGCGAGGAGTTATTTGTCTAAACTGTCAACGGTTTTTAAAATTAAAAGCTACTCAGATTAAGGAGAGAAAGAATCTATTTATAAGGGTGTGTTTGGGACGTAGGAAGATACTTTTTGTCAATTTTTTCATGTTTAATTGGCTTAAGCATATTTTTATCGTAAACTCATTTTCCTTCAATTGGAGGAAAATGACTTTCCTACTAAATTAGAAGAAAACAATTTCTCTACTAAAAAGTGAAAAATATTTTTCAAAACTCTTTTTTAACATTCATTACCCTATTCTCCACCCCTACCCCTTCACTCCCCCACCCCAACCCCAACCCCAAACCCTACCCCCATCCCCAACCCCTTACTCTTCCTACCCCCACCCCTACCATTACCCCCTCCATCTCCCTCCCCTACCCCGTGGACCCCTAGACTCGGACCTACTATCCTTCCTCACACTTTACTTAACTTATATATTTTCAAAAAATGATATTTTCTGTTATTTAACTGTACACCAGAAAATAAGTAAGAAAATCGCTTTTTTTTTCAAGAAAATACTTTTGAGAAAAATATTTTCCTTCACATCACACTCACCCTAAGACCATATTTATTTTCTTCCTACCGTTTTTCGAGGCTACTTGAACGAATTGTTCTTCACTTATTCATATGATCTTTAAATAGCGAAAAAACCATAAGACATTGTACGGGGGCGACATCTACCCCAGTATCGAAAGGCTAAGAAAGTTGGTGGCTAGATGGCAAAGCTCCTAGAATAGTAGTTGTAAGCCAGCAACCCTTTTATGTAGTCGGTGCTTGCACCAAATCGAATAATTAATTTTAATTGTTACGCATTTAAGCAATAATGCATATTAAATAATAATGATTCATTAAAAAAATCTAGTTTATTTAAAAAAAATACGTCATTAAATTGTTGATCTGATGTTTTAGTCTGGACGTATTATCGTTGTTGTGATGATCTTCTTTTACATTATAACAGTTTAGAGCCTAATTACCGTGCATAGCTACTGTTTGTCTAATTACTATTTGTAGTTATTGCTCAATTGTTACCAGTTTGTATCATCTGTATTCATTCGTGCTACAACTAAGGCGAAACACATACTATATCATTGTATGTGACTTCATAATAGAGAAGAGAGGAAAGTTCTTCGAAGATGACTTCTTCCGGCCAATCAAAACACTATATACAATGTATTTACTATATCATTGTATGTGACTTCATAATAGAGAAGAGAGGAAAGTTCTTCGAAGATGACTTCTTCCGGCCAATCAAAACACTATATACAATGTATTTATACTCAAAATGGAGACGAACAAAAATCATCCAGATCTAAGAATACATTATATACAATGTATTTACCATTTGAAAATTCAGCCAGATATGAGAATGAGGCTTGCAGGCTTCGCATCACCAAAATCTAGCTAAATCTAAGAATACATTGTATTTACTCTGTATTTACCATAAGAAATTCGGCTAGATCTGAGAATACACTGTATATACTGTATTATTGTATATGACTTTATAGAAGAGGAGAGAATTTTTTTTGCAAGAGATGGCATCTTCCTGCTAAGCAAAAACACTATATACACTGTATTTACACTCAAAATGGAGACAAAAGAAATCGGCAAGATCGAAGAATATAATGTATAAACTGTATTTTGCCATTAAAAAAATCTGGCCAGATCTGAGAATAAAGCTTCCAAGTTTCGCGTTATCGGAGACGAAGGAAAATCCGGCCAGATCTAAGAATATAGTGTATTTACTCTATATTTTATAATGACCCGGCCGGTCGTTTTGAGCATTTGCACTTATCTCGGTAGTTTGAAGGCATGAGTACCTACGTATGATGTGTAATTACTGGTGTGAATCGTCGATTTTGGTTTTTGAGGTTATTCGGAATCGATTTTGAAGAATGAATTTCATGATTTAAGCTTTAAGTTGGAAGAGTTGACCAAGTTTGACTTCTGTGAATTTGACCCCGAAACGGAGTTTTGATGGTTTCATTAAGTCCAGATGGTAATTTTAGGCTAGGGTGTATGCCCGAATTTGTATTTTGATGTTCCTAGAAGGATCCGGCACTAATTGGCGAAAGTTGGAAATTTGAAGGTTGGGAAAGTTCATAAGTTTGACCGGAAGTTGACTTTGAGGATATCAGATTCCGATTGTAGTTTAGGAAATTGGAATAGCTTCATTATATCATTTGGGACTTCTGTGCAAAATTTGGGTTCATTCCAGGTTGATTTAATATGTTTTGTTGCGAGTTTTGGAAGTTGAAAGTTCAAAGTTTGTTTAAGTTCGAAATGAGGTGTGATTTGTCGTATCGATGTTGTTATCTGTGATTTGAGGTCTCGAGTAGGTCTTTGTTATGTTATGAGACTTGTTGGTATATTTGAACGGGGTCCCGAGTGGTCCGGATGAATTTCAGACGAGGTTCAGATCATTTTCATTTCATGTTGAATTGTTGAATAGGAGCTAGTTTTGGTGTTGCGCACCTGCGATTGGTTTTGCGCAGGTGCGGTGGCCACTGAAGCGAAGGAATTATAGTATCTGCGAAGAAGGCTAGGATGTGGAACCATCGTAGAAGAGGAGTAGGAAGCGCACCTGCGTGCGCGCAGAAGCGTGATTATTGGTGCAGAAGCGGAGTCCTGGTCTAAGAGCAAAAGTCCGCAGGAGCGGCATTTGGGGTGCAGAAGCGCGACCGTAGAAGCGGAGTGATGATCGCAGAAGCAGGAACTGCTGAATTTGGGCATGTTCGCAGAAGCGAAGGCTGGGTCGCATATGTGATTCCGCATAAGCGAAAGTTTGTTTGAAGATGTGAAATTGATGGGCAGAAGTTATCAAAATCGAGGCTTCGGTTCTTTTATCATATTTTGAGATTTGGGGCTCGGATTTGAGCGATTTTGGTGGCAAATTTCATCACAAGGATTGGGGTAAGTATTCTATACTTGGTTTTGGTTATATTTCGTGAACCTTTCTTCATTTTTGGCAATTGGTTAATGAATTTTAAAGAGGAAATTGGAGGTTTTTGTCTAAAACTTCATTAAGTGAATTTTTGAGTTTTGGACATCGATTCGGAGTCGGATTTGAGTGAAACTAGTATGGTTGGACTTCTATGTCTTTTACGTACTGATTTTCATGCCTTACATACTCAGTACATTTTTCGTACTGACGCCCTATTTTACGGGGCCGGCATTTCATGCCCGCAGGTGCAGGTAAGCAAGTTGACGGCCCCTCTTCTTAGGATCCCTGATCAACGAGAGTTGGCATGCTCCACTTGATCCAGAGTTGCTTTTGGTTTTGGTACGACATGTGTGTGTGTGTGTGTGTGTGTGTATATATATATATATATATATATATATATATATATATATATATATATATATATATATATATATATATATGGGTATGATGTGGCTCAGTCCCATCTTTGTACAGTTGTATTTCTGTTAGAGGTCTGTAGACATTTATGTACAGTTGGATAGTATGTGGCCTTATCGGCTTTTAGTTTTGGGTATATAGTTGTCTATCGCGGCCTTGTCGGCTCGCCCTTTGTAATCCGCACATATATGTATATATGTCTTTTGGACAAGTTTTCCTCGCGCATGTTATTCTCGTAATTCAGCAGATATTATTCATGTTTATATCTTAGTCGCATGCTTCAGGGTGTTCGACAGGTAGGACTCGGGCACTCGTCGCGGCCCATCGGTTTGGGTCGTGACATCTTAGCTTGCTCGGTATTGGATTTTTCTTGTTCGAGGTAAGTAACACTTCTAAACTTGGTGCTAAGGGTATGAAACTCCGAATTGTGTGTTATGTGTTTGGTGTGGGGGTGACGCACATGCTAGGTGACGGGCGTGTCGGCATGCACCGTGTGAACTGTGACTCCGTTATTTCTGTGGTACTGTATAGTTACCTGATCATATCTTTAACCATGAAATCTCTACGTACTAGAGCTATTGAGATGTGATCCATATTAGAAACTATGTCTAGGCTACATACGTATTCTGTTTGGACTAACTGGGGTAATTTCTGCTGTTGAATTATTTACTTATATTGCAATTACATACTCAGTCGTACACATTCATATGCATATCATATATTAGTCTCTGTTACCATTTATTGATACATCACATTATTATTTTTGGGTTGATTTTCATGACATTGTGAGCCCGAGAGACTGGAGAGATTGATGGCTGAACAAGGACGAGGGCATGATTGTGACGATATTGATGGGATCGGGCTGCACGTCGCAACAAGTATTTATTGATTTATGATAGGAGTGGGCTGCACACCGTAACGGATGTTATTGATTTACGCCATGATTGGCGTATTATAGAGCTTGGACTGAAAGATCCCCTACGGAGTTTGCACACTCACAGTGAGTGTATGTACCTACTGAATGCGAGTGCCGAGAGCGAGTGCTGAGTGACTGTGAGGAATGAGTAACTAGAGGACTGAGTGACTGTGAAGACTGAGTGAATTGATACTCTAAGAGTGTGCATATGATTTTATCACTGAGTTGCATCGCATTCGACATGCACACTTGACATACAAGCATAGAGATACATTTTTCTCATGATGTACGGTATCACATCACTCATGACTTCTCATACACATTGACATGTAGGCGTAGAAATGTAATTTTATCATGCCATTTGATAATGAAACATCTTATCTATTGTTGAAAAGTTTTGAAAAAAATCACAATTTTACAAACTTACTCATATTTTAGAGATTTCGATAAAAGAATTGGGTTTTCACTGTAAAGCATGCTTATTTTTCTGGAACTGTTAACGAGTTGAGCATCTTATATCTAAGTATGTTTCTTGTACCATTATTATTATTATTTTTTATGAACTGTTGTTGGCAATTGGTGTTAGACTCCGACCTATGCTTCAGCTCGTCACTACTTTGAACATAAGGTTAGGTTTGTTACTTATTGAGTACATGGGATCAATTGTATTCATACTATACTTCTGTACCTTGCGTGCAAATTTGGATGCTGACATTGTTGTGTATGATGGGAGCTAGCATTGAAGACGTACTTGCGGTCCAGTTATAGCTGCCTCTTGTTCATGGTAGCTCTAGACTTATGAAAAATCTGTTTATGTAATTCAGACAGATGATGTATTTATTTTACACTAGCTTTATAAACTCTAAATCTTAGAAGCTCATAATTTATACTACCAGTCCTTGAAAAATTCTTGTATAAAAGTAATTGTATTATGATTTCTTTTCTTGTTATATCTCATTAATTGGGATAGTTGTCAATTAGCTTACCTAGCGGGTTGAGTTAGGTATCGTCACGACTAGTTGAATATTGGATTGTGACCTATTTACCATAAGAAAATCCGGCCAGATCTGAGAGATCCTTCGTTGTAGCCAAACATTGGCCAGTAATGGCCGTTGGCCGGAGAGGACGAAGCTTGGCCGGAGCAAGAGAGAGGGAGCACAGCCGAAGTTTGGACCTTTAATGCCGATAGAATAGAGGTTATCGATATGGGGCCTTAGCATTATTGGCGTAGGGAGAGAAGAGAAAAAGTTTGATGAGATATGTGGGTGAATTTGCTATAAACTCAATAGTAGCTATGATTGGTTGTTTTTTCAAGTGTATTTATATATGCAATCAAACCTCTCTTAACAATATCCTTATATAGCAGCTATTCACTATAAAAACTAAGTTTTTCTCAAAATCGATTTTTTAAGATATATTTTACCTATCTATAATAGCTTTTTACCTATAATAACTATATTCATATTTATAGCATAACACTCTTTGTAAAATTACCCTTCTATAACAGTCATATAGAATCTTTAAGATTACTAATAATAATTAGTATTAGTACCCGCGCGATGTGCGGATAAATTATTTCAAATTGCAATGTATGTTGTTTGAATCATGTACAAATAACCTTAAAATATATATCTCTCGGATAAAAATTATATAACATGAGAATTTAATTATGAAGCAGGATATGAAATTATTTATCAAATCTCGTAGTAGACAAACAATTTTTTTAACATATATTTGTAGCAACCTAACCCCTTGATTTTAGTACGTGCATTTCGTTCTGTTGTCGATATTAAAGAATACTAAACATATCATATTGTGATCTGTCTTGTTCGAGCACATTAGATCATATTATTTTAATAAAATTCTTACAATCACTTTATTTTTATCAGGAAGTCAAATATGTCTTATTCATCACATCATTTTTATGTAAATTCTTTTTTTTTTTGTTCTTTTCTTATAGTTATTGTATTATTTAATATTTCATATTATTATACCATCATATAATTGTTTGTTAGCTTATAATTAAATTAATATCTTTCTTAGTATCCTTTTAATAGTATGTGATAAAAATAAATATTTTATTCTCGAAATTTGATATATTTTTATGCTTTTATCCTCTTATTCATAATATTTTAATTATTTAAATTTGTCAGTAATATTTTTAAATATAATTAATTATTTTATTTTATCTATATTAAAATTAATTTAAAGTATTAGTATCCTCACACTACCTCTATTTTCTTTTTAATATACATTCTCTTTCCTACTATAAATGTTAGTTAGTTTTATATTAATATTTTACCTATAACCAAAATAATGTCATATTTTATTTTAAATTGTAACTTTTAATTAGTCTAAAATATTAATACATAAGTTATTTGATTATCAT
Organism: Nicotiana tabacum; assembly: GCF_000715075.1. Classification (NCBI taxonomy): domain Eukaryota; kingdom Viridiplantae; phylum Streptophyta; class Magnoliopsida; order Solanales; family Solanaceae; genus Nicotiana; species Nicotiana tabacum. The sequence continues at coordinate 58,236,172 of NC_134086.1, read as the reverse complement.
GTTCCAAATGTATTGAGTTTTCTTATAATTAATTTTGTATTAGATGCAGTTAAATTTTCTTTCTTTTTTATCTATAAGATAAAATTTAATTTTAATTTTAATTTTCATTGTCAAGATTACCAATATTAGAAATTTATTTTGTATTTTTAAAAATTTATTTAATCATAGAAAAAAAATTCTTAATTTTATGAACACATTATTTCTATATATTGTAATAATATTTTTACTATCATTTTAATTCTTTACGTAATATTATTCTTTTAAAAAATTTCATCTCAAACTCAAATAATTCTTATCATTTAATTTTCTAAACTGGATCACATTTTAAAAGAATTATGCTATGCATTCAAACACAAACTAACTGCACTCGATTTAGATATTAATCATAAGTCTAAAATATTAATACATAAGTGATTTGATTATCATGTTCCAAATGTATTGAGTTCTCTTATAATTAATTTTGTATTAGATGCAGTTAAATTTTTGTTCTTTTTTAGCTATAAGATAAAATTTAATTTTTAATTTTCATTATTAAGATTACCAATATTAGAAATTTATTTTGTATTTTTAAAAATTTATTTAATCATAGAAAAAAAATTCTTAATTTCTTGATCACATTATTTCTAAATATTGTAATAATATTTTTACTATCATTTTAATTATTTACGTAATATTTTCAAAAAAAAATTTCATCTCAAACTCAAATAATTCTTATCATTTTATTTTCTAAACTGGACCGCATTTTTAGAATAATTATGATATGCATTCAAACTCAAACTAAGTGCACTTGATTCAGATATTAATCACAGAAAAATATTTTCTTAATTGTTTGAACATATTATATCTAAATGTTGTAGTAATATTTTCACTATCATTTTACTTCTTTACATAATTTTTTTTTTCTTTTTTTAATTTTAAGATACAAACTTAATTTTTGTAAAATTACCTATATTAGAAATTTATTTTATAATGTAAAATTTTATTTTTTATTATTATTTATTTTTCATAAATAAGACTTCAATTTCGTGGTATTATTCATAATTTGAGTATTCGCATCGTAGTTTTAAGAACTTTCTAATCTTAAATTCAAATAGTCTTTTCTTTTCATTTCTAATAGTAAATTTCTAATAAGTTAACATAATTTTCCTATTTTTTAATCTAATATATAGTCTTATTATGTTTTATGTGGCTTTTCATTAACTCGTAACTTTATTTAATATCATTCTCAGCTACTTTTCTTTAATAATATAAGATATATATAATCTTTTAATTATAAAATAAATATTTATTTTGTTTCAAAATATTATTCGAAAAGTTTAAATTATTTAAAATTTAATAATATTTTAAGTATTGTATATTTACTTTATATTATTTTCTAAACTTATGATTTATAAATGTCCTTACATTATCTCTAATTTATTTTTATTGTTCAATATTTTTAATTTTTATTTTACTATTAGACTTGAGTTATGTGGACTTATATTATAACTTTTCTTATCATAAAATAAAAAACTTTCTCATATCAAATTTAAATAAGTTTTACACTTTTTACTATGATAAAGAATCTTAGTTTTTTTTATTTATTCTTTATTATTGATTTTATATTATTCAATATCTAATATTATTACATTGTCATGTGAATTTTTATTAGCCTGTTTGAATTTAATATCTATTTTTACCGCACTCATTCTAATATAATATAGATAAAAATTAAAATACTTTCTCATCTCAAATTCAAATAATTTTTATCATTATATTTTCTTAATTGGACCATATTTTCAAAAAATTATGGTATGCTTTCAAACTTAAACTAACTAAACTCAATTCAAATATTAATCATAGAAAAATATTTTCTTAATTGTTTGAACACATTATATCTAAATGTTGTAGTAATATTTACGTATAAAATATTCGTTTGCACGATTTATCAATATTAATATGAATTTATTTTTCTTGTTATTAAAATATCTTTTGCTGATTATTTAATTTTTCTCTTACCTTATAATTAATTTGTATACTTTATGTAAGATCTTATTTTGCTGCTTGAATTTATTTAGTTTTTAAACTCAATAGATTTTTAATATCTTAAGTAATTTTTAGTTTTATTTTATATTTTAACTTACTCCAAAGTATAAATAGTCATAGGTTATCTCAATTTACGTCTTTATATGTATTTTTTTCTATTATAGTTTTTAATTAATTTTTCACCTCCATATTTCTAGCTAACATAGAAGAAAATCTATGAGTGGATCAATATATAGATATAAATATAGATATAGATATAGATATTGATACAAATATACATATAAATTTAAATATAGATATATATATTAGATATATATATATATATATATATATATATTAGATATGTATATATTAGATATGTATAAGATTCATTAAACTATCTCCATTAATTATGTTTCTATATATAATTTCTAATTATTAATGTTGTCCTAAAATTGCCAAGTGACTTCATTTTAGCTTGCCACTTGGCTTAACCACAATGCATACTACTCTCCTTTTAATATAACTAGTAAATTCACCTCTATTTTCACCTTTGCATAGCTTGGTCTTGTATAATTTTGAGTGGCTAAATCAACATATAATGGCTTCCCTACTGCCCTAGCTAAAGAAAAAACAAACACCTTCCCAAAAAGGTTATGAGGCAAATCTTGAAACGAAATCCAAGCTATTGCAATAGGTGTTTCTTCATTAACGTTCCACCATGAATTCCACTTGGTGCATCGCATCTGCCACATCTCATTCTGGATCTTCAAGTAATAAGCAGGCTTGGACAGTAGATGAATATAATCCTCCATTAACGAAAGCTTGATCAAAACATGGTTGTCCTCAATAAGGCCAACTGAGCATGGGCCTTTTAATTCACATTGTATAGGCAATGCTTTACGTAAATCATGAATTCCAGGCTTCCCATAAGAAAAAATACCCAACACTGCCAGGTTCAAGCCTTGTTGTGCGATGGACTGCCTTACTTCTTGCTTCTTCCATCTCACGATTGGTTCCCCATGCAGATATTCAATAGGTTTTATGGCTACATTAGGAACAATTTGCATGTGAGCATTTAATGCATTAGGTTTAAGGAGATTTGCGTAATTTTGGATTGGATTTGGGATTGTAGATGGTTGGGGGGATGTTATAGGCGGGGAAGACGACTGCCCAACCTCCATTGAAGGCAGGGCAGTGGCCGGCGTGGCCATGACAGCTAGGTTTAGGCGTCAAGTTTTAGGGTTTTTTAGGAGAGAGTATAGGTTTATGTGTTCAATATGTATTTCGAATGTTTTTATCTTATTGTGTTATCCTTCTTATAGGTTATCTCAATTTACGTCTTTATATATTTTTATTTTTATTTTCTATTATAGTTTTTAATTAATTTTTCACCTCCATATTTCTAGCTAATATAGAAAAAAATCTATGAGTAGATCAATATATAAATATAAATATAGCTATAGATATAGATATAGATACAAATATACATATAAATTTAATTATAAATATATAGATTAGATTTATCTAAGATCTATTTAGATTATGTATAAGATTCATTAAACTACTTCCATTAATTATGTTTCTATATATAATTTCTAGTTATTAATATTGTCCTAAAATTGCCTAGTGGCTTCATTTTAACTTGACACTTGGCTTAACCACAATGCATACTACTCTCCTTTTAATATAATATAGATTATGTTTATATATATAATTTCTAGTTATTAATGTTGTCCTAAAATTGCCTAGTGGCTTCATTTTAACTTGCCACTTGGCTTAATCACAATGCATACTACTCTCCTTTTAATATAATATAGATATAGATTTTAAAAATATGCACACAGTCCTTTCGCTAAACAAAGTTTCTATTTTGCATAAGATATAAGATTTGAAGATGTGCACATGATATCTTTTCCATTGGACAAATTTCAAAAAAAATTTAGATAAAAATTTAACTATTAAAATCTTAGATTGTCTTCAAGTAAAAGCTATTGCATATCTTTTTGCTGAAAATTTGGATACGAATCTTCGTCAATTCAAGCGTTATACCACTATTAAGAGAATGAAACCTATAAATCCAAAGTTCTTCCATCAATCTTTAAAGAATTTATTTTTCTACGTAGCTTTAAAATGGTTGCCTTAGAATTTAAATCTTTATACATTAGGTATGAATTTATTAATAATATAGCTTTTTTTAATATTTAACTAGTGAAATATGCATATTTTTTAAGATTAATATTTGAATAATTCTTTACCTTTTAAATGTAACCTTAAAAAGGAAAAATAATTAATTTTTAGATAATATTTATTTATAACAGCCATAAAATATTTAAAAGCCAAATATTATTATAGATGTATAACAACTATTTACTATAAAAATCAAAAAATATCGAAACAAACGAGACTTTTATAGAGATAGTTGAGTGTATTAAATATAGTGTATAAGTTAGTTATATGAAGTAAATTTTCCTTATTAGTTTATCCTGATACAAACGTGTAAATTGGAGTGATATACAATCCAGGCACATAGTTTTGGATTATTATATTTTCCTCCCCAAGAGTCTTTCTTTCGTCAATGCTTCGTAACTAGGTATGAAATAGCCTCTCCAATTGTATTTTGATTTTTAAGTTATGGTTTACCTTAGATCAACAGGGTCGGATTGGATTATCATTAAACACCGAGAGAAATTCAAAAATAGCCAGATTTACAACTGGTCGTTTAAAAATAGCCCAGTTTCAAAAGTAATCGAAATTTAGCCACTTTTCATGTAAAGATAAATCTGAGCGAAAACACTGTTCAAAACCCGAAAAATATGCAAGTATATTATACTGGAGTTCCAGCATAAGTATGCTTGAACTCCAACATATTATACTGGAGTTCCAGGATAAATATGTTAGAACTCCAGCATAATATGATGGAGTTCCAGCATAACTACACTAGAACTCCAGCATAAAATACTGGAATTCCAGCAAGTATAATTGTCAAGTATAATATACTGGAGTTGGGAGCACCGGTGCTCCAGTCTCCAGTATATTATACTGGAATCAGCAAAGTATACCAGTCCAGCATAATATGCTGGAGTTCATACACATGTGCACCAAACTCCAGTGTATTATGTTGGACCGGTCTCTGTTGCAGCAAAATAGTGACTATTTTTTATTGACTTCGTAAACACTGGCTATTTTTGAATGACCAGTCCAAAACTGGCTATATCGTACTATTTTTACTTAAACACCTCCATTTCGAAATTAAAGATAGTAAATTCAAAAGGTTAATTTTTCTCTCGTTACTTAAAAGAAAATAAATGACCATTTTAGGAATTAACTCCTCCTTGCTGTACTTAAAAGAAAATAAAGTGAAATTGTTGTTTAAACTCTAGAACTGGTTTACATGTGCGGGAGAGTGTTAAAGGGTAGTATTATATTTGCCCTTCATCAGTGGTGTAAATCAGGGGCGGATGCACGCTTAAAAAAGCGGTATCACGCGATACCGCTTCGTAATTTTTTTTTTAAATATATATATTAATACTGTAAGGAAACGGATAAGTAAAAAAAAATGATACCACTTTACATAACTTGTCTCTTGGTGTTTCGGTTATGTGCTTTATTTTGCTTTAAAAGGTAGCCTCAACTAGCACATTTTTTTTGACAAATATTTGAAAAAGCTCCCGTGGTTAAAATTGTGATGAAGTAGAATTGAATTCAAGACCTTTTCTAACATAAGACTCAACAAAATTTTTAAACTGAGACTACTTTTTTTTTACAAGTATGATAATTAAAATTATTATTTCCATTCTTTTATAAATTTCTTCATCGCTTACAAAATTCTTGCGTATGTCCTTGGTGTAAAAATATTCAAAAGACTTTAAATTATCGTAAACTACTTTATTCATTGCCTTAAATTTTTGAATTGGATGATCAGATTTTTTGAGAGTACGTTTGTATTCTCTTTACCTTAATGGTTCAGTGGATCAAATTTCTATCGTTGTACAATTTGAGTTTAGAATAATAAAATCTTAAGTCTCAATTCGAGGACTTGTCGAAGTATTATGAGCTTGTCGTATGAATATGGGGAGATGGGACATACAAAATTACAGCAATATGATTAAGACTGGAACAACTGACCTTTATATTAAAAAAATGTTAGGCAAGTGACAGCCACACTATTTTAATTTGTTTGTTTAATCTTTCCATTGATGTGGGTGCAGAAATATCCCAATAGCAATTTTCTTGTGCAATAATGGTCCATAATTGTTGGAAAGGATCGGAGGACCATCTGATATTTATCTTTTCGATTTCTGAAATATTCAACCGTCTCTATCCTCGTTTTAAAGGTTATTTCTTAAATTTAAAATTGTAAAGGAACATAATATACAAATAGTACCATTGAATTATTTTTTAAAATTTAAAAATTGTAAAAGGGTCTAATGTACAAATAGCACCATTTTAAGCCCCTATTTCTTTTTCACTTTGATGATAATGTTGGCGCGACTTAGGGTTACTGAGGACATGGTCCTAAACAGGGAATTGTGGAGATCGAGCATTAAGGTTGTAGGTTAGGGAAATTGTGATGTCTTTTTACAGCGCACTAGAGTGAGACTAGCCAGTTAGGAATTAGTCTTAGAATGCCATTGATCAACTACTGATGATGGGCTTTATCTTCTGTGTATTAATACCTTACATCTTTCTCGTATTTCCTATATCTCTTATATTGCTGTTACTTTGTTTTTTATGGTATTTATGTTATGTTATGGATTTTATGGTATTTTATGTTGTTTTATTATGAGTATATTGATAGTACTAATATAATGTCTCTTGTTGCCTCTTCGAGCCGAGGGTCTCCTGGAAACAGCCTCTCTGCCCCTCGGGGTAGAAGTAAGGTCTGCGTACATATTACCCTCCCCAGACCCCACTTGTGGGATTACACTGGGTTGTTGTTGTTGTTGTTGTTGTTTGATGATAATGTAAGGTCTGCAATTCTCAAATATCTAAGTAAACTGTAAGAGGAAAAAAGGAGTTGATTACTTCACCATCACTGTATTTTGATATTGTACAAAAAATTGATTACATTTTTAGGTACAATATTTCGAAAATTCTTGGACATGCATGCAATGTCTAAATCTTTAGGAATATTGAGCCAATGCAGCGTTCATGGATAATTAGGAAGACAGATTGGGGCTTCATGTCCAATCTTAGATCAGTTTTGAGTACCTTTTCTATGTTTCTTTAGTTGTAATTTTTCACTTTTTGTAATAAAATTGTTTTAATTACCAAAAAAAAAGGAATAAATTTTACAATAAGATATTTCTCGAGTATATATTAAGCCACTCTTAAAGGTATTTCTTGAAACTTCTAAGAGATTCGTTTGTATCTTTCCTTTATTTCTTTCTTGTCTAGAAGTAGAGAAATAGTCGGCATACCCAAGATCGGTATGTATTTGCAAAAATTGTCGCAATTCTCTTAATGATTTCAGATGTGATGTGTAGCTCCTAAAGAGTAGGAAATCAAGTTTTTCTTTGTTTTTTCCCCTTCTCGAGAGCAATTCTTTTAGTTTTTTTTTCTCTTTTGGGAGGGAAAAAATACAAGGGAACTTACAGAGTCGGCTGCTCGGCCAAAAATATTAACAGCTCCAAGTTAAATACATAGATTATACAATAATTATCATACACAACATTTAACAGTTATCTTTTTATGGGTGACTCTTTGAGTTAATTTCTCTTTTAAAATAACAAAGGTAACTTCATGCAAAAAACAATAATGCTACTTATATTTGAATTAGCAACTACAAAAGGGATCATGGGTCACGGTTGAGGTAATCAATAACCAATACTATATTGTCCAAAAAATTACACTTCAATCCTTCGTGGAACTCCAACTTTATGTCAAATAAAATAGTATGTTTACACATTTTCATTGCCGTCTTCCAGGGAACTATGGACAATGACAATATTGTTAAAAAATAAAAGTAATGCAGTAAAATGTAAATAAGAAGAGATAGAAAGAAGGGAGAAGGGTTTTCTTCTTTCACTTTGGTGTATTTTTCCATTACAATTACATGATTTTTTATATGCATAAAAAGTAAATATGATGGACATAAAGTAGGAAATTTAATCTTTAAGTTATTCACAACATGTGCATCCAATGTAGCATCCAATGTAGTATCCAAAGTAGTATCCAATGTACAAACTATTCATAACACTCCCCCTTGGATGTCCATGTAAGATAATGTGCCTCATTAAAAACTTACAAAAAAAAATATTGGGATGTACATAGTTATTTATAATATGCATTGCTTGCTGCCTCATTAAAAACCTTACCAGGAAAACCCAGTGGGACAAAACCTTGGTTAAGGAAAAGAGTGCAGCGTGTAGTTACTCCCCCTGATGAAAAATCACTTAATGTCTCGAAGACGACGCATTCCAATCTTATATATCAGCTTTTCAAATATTGAGGTTGGTAACGCCTTAGTGAACAGATCAGCCAAATTATCACTTGAACGAACTTGTTGTACATCTATTTCACCATTCTTCTGAAGATCATGAGTGAAAAAGAATTTTGGTGAAATGTGTTTTGTTCTATCTCCTTTGATATATCCTCCTTTCAATTGAGCTATGCATGCAACATTGTCTTCATACAATATTGTTGGAATATTCTCTTTCGAAGAAAGACCACATGTTTGCTGAATGTGTTGAGTTATAGATCTTAACCAAACGCATTTTCGACTTGCTTCGTGAATGGCTATTATCTCGGCATGATTTGAAGAAGTAGCAACCATAGTTTATTTTGTCGAACGCCATGATATGGTTGTACCTCCACTTGTAAATAAATAGTCTGTCTGAGATCGACCTTTGTGTGGATCAGACAAATATCCTGCATCTGCATAACCAATCAATGATGGCTTGGATTCATTTGAATAAAATAAACCCATATCAATGGTCCCTTGGAGGTATCTGAATATATGTTTAATACCATTCCAGTGTCTTTGTGTTGGCGAAGTACTAAATCTTGCCAATAAGCTTATTGAGAAAGCTATATCTGGTCGAGAATTATTGGCAAGATACATTAATGCCCCAATTGTACTAAGATATGGTACTTCGGCACCAAGAAGCTCTTCATCATTTTCATGAGGTCGGAATGGATATTTCTTTATATCAAGTGATCTCACAACCATCCGGGTACTCAATGGATGTGCTTTATCCATATAGAATCGCTTTAAAATCTTTTCGGTGTATGTTGATTGATGAACAAATATTCCATCTTTCATATACTCAATTTGTAGACCAAGACAAAATTTTGTCTTTCCAAGATCTTTCATTTCAAATTCTTTCTTCAAACAGTTTACTGTTTTTGGAAGCTCCCCAGGAGTTCCAATGATATTTAAATCATCAACATACACGGCGATTATAACAAATTCAGATCCAGTCCTTTTTATAAAGACACAAGGACAAATTGGATCATTCTTGTACCCTTCTTTCAACAGGTATTCACTTAGGCGATTGTACCACATACGACCTGATTGTTTCAATCCGTATAAAGATTTCTGAAGCTTTATTGAACAAGTTTCTCGAAAACTTTTATATGCTTCTGGCACTTTAAATCCCTCAGGTACTTTCATAAAAATTTCGTTGTCTAATGATCCATACAAATAGGCTGTAACAACATCCATTAGATGCATATCAAGTTTTTCTTGCACTGCCATATTTATGAGATACCTGAAGGTGATAGCATCCACTACAGGAGAATATGTCTCCATATAATTAATTACAGGCCTTTGGGAAAACCCTTGTGCCACAAATCGCGCTTTATATCTAACGACTTCATTTTTATCATTTCGTCTTCGCACAAAAACCCATTTATACCCTATTGGCTTTATGCCTTCAGGTGTTCGAACTATGGGTCCGAAGACTTCACGTTTTCCAAGTGAAGTTAACTCTGCCTGGATAGCGTCTTTCCATTTTGGCCAATCATTTCTCTGTCTACATTCATTGACAGATTTTGGTTCAAGATCCTCATCTTGTTGCATTATTTCAACAGCAACATTATAAGCAAAAATGTTATCGATAACAATATTATTTCGGTTCCATCTTTTCCCGGTTGAGACATAACTTATTGATGTCTCTTCATTTTTATTATTTTCAGGTACCTGGACCTCTCCTAAGGTCTTATCATTTGTTACGTCTTAGGGCTCTTCTTGAGCCACTACCTCTGTGTTATGTTCACTTTGATCACTTGCTCCTTTTCTTCTTCGAGGATTTTTATCTTTAGAACCGATTGGTCTACCACGTTTCAAGCATGACTTAGACTCATTTGCTTTAATTAATTGTCCTGCCGGGATATCAACTCGAATTGGAGCATTAGCAGCTGGAATATGTGACTTAGTCACCCTTGGTAGGTCAGTGAATGCATCTGGCAATTGATTTGCAATATTTTGTAAATGAATAATCTTTTGAACCTCTTGTTCACATTGATTTGTTCGAGGATCTAAATGAGACAGTGATAATGCATTCCAATCTATCTTCTTTTTCAGCTGCTTATTTTCTCCCCCTAATGTTGGATATACTGATTCATCAAAATGGCAATCAGAAAATCTTGCCGTAAATAAATCTCCAGTCATCGGCTCTAGATATTTTATAATAGAAGGAGATTCATATCCAACATATATCCCCAACCTTCTTTGAGGACCCATCTTTGTGCGTTGTGGTGGAGCAATTGGAACATATATCGCACAACCAAAGATCCTAAGATGGGAAATATTTGGCTCTTGACCAAAAGCCAATTGCAATGGGGAGACTTTATGATAACTTGTGGGCCTTATCCGCACAAGTGCTGTTGCGTGCAAAATAGCATGACCCCATACTGAAATGGGAAGTTTTGTTCTCATAAGCATTGGTCTAGCAATTAATTGGAGGCGTTTGATCAATGATTCTGCTAGACCATTTTGTGTATGAACATGAGCAACCGGATGCTCAATTGTTATCCCAGTTGAAATACAATAATCATTAAAGGCTTGGGATGTAAACTCACCAGCATTATCAAGACGAATTGTCTTAATTGCATAATCTAGAAATTGTGCTCTTAGCTTTATTATTTGAGCCAACAATCTCGCAAATGCCATATTGCGAGTTGATAGTAAGCACACATGTGACCATCTTGTAGATGCATCTACCAAAACCATATAATATTTGAATGGTCCACATGGAAGGTGAATGGGCCCATATATATCACCCTGTATACGTTCCAGAAATGCAGGGGATTCCATCCTAACTTTAATAGTTGATGGTCTAATAATTAATTTTCCTTGAGAACATACAACACAAGAGAATTCCTTAAATTGAAGAATCTTCTGATTCTTCATTGCATGTCCATGTGAATTCTCAATTATTTTACGCATCATATTAGAACCAGGATGGCCCAACCGGTCATGCCAAATAATAAAATTATCTTGATTAGTAAACTTCTCGTTTACTATGGCATGTGTTTCAATCCTGCTAATACTTGTGTAGTATAAGCCGGAGGAAAGAGCAGGTAACATTTCAAGCACATATTTCTTACCGGACATTATTGTAGTAATATAAAGATATTCAATCTTTTCATCATTTGTAGTCTCAATATGATAGCCATTTTGGCGAATATCTTTGAAACTTAATAAGTTTCTTTGAGATTTACTACAATATAGTGCTTCATCAATAGCCAAATTTGTTCCTCCTGGTAGTAATAAATTGGCTCTTCCAGAACCTTCAATTAATCTTGTACTACCGGATATTGTATTAACATTCGCTTTTTTCATTACCAAATAAGAGAAATATCTCTTATCTTTTAAAATAGTGTGTGTTGTAGCACTATCCAGAAGACATATGTCATCTTTATTAATCTTGAGTCCAACTGAAGATTGGGGAATTTTCATATTCTTCATAAAAAAAACAAATAATACATCATAAGAAATATGGAAGACAAGCGGAAAAAAAAACATTAAGAAATACATTAGGAATGTAGAAACTAGCAACACATGATGCATTAGGAAAATACACTCAAGAAAAATAAACTAGTTGCAAACATAAAAATAACAACTTTTATAGCTTCATTCTCCAGTAAGATGATTAGTTCTTCAGTCAATATCCTCAAAGAAGTCTCCAACTTCTAAATGAGTAATATTTGTTAGGCCTTCAAAATCATCATCTTTATATGCAAGATGTGCCTTAGAATCATATTTATTTGAGGGACCTGCTTCATCATCATTATTTTGAAAGGTCAAGTGTGCCTCCACATTATTTTCTTTTTTCTTGAGGGAGGCTTGATAAAGTTTGACAAAATGTTCTGGCGTACGACAAATGCGTGCCCAATGACCTCTCATACCACATCGGTGACACATACTAGCTTTACCTTTTGAATGATTAATTTGAGAACCCTTATTGTTCTCCAATTTATTTCCACCATAATGACGATAATTGTTTCGCCCCCTGCCACGTCCACGTTTACGACCATGTCCACGACCACGGTAATTATTTTATTTTCTTTCAAACTTATCATATGTTGCTACAACATTCACTTCCGGAAATGGAGCTGACCCAGTTGGACGAGCTTCATGATTTTTCATTAATAGAGTATTATTCTGCTTAGCCACAAGTAGGCATGTGATTAACTCAGAATATTTCTTAAAACCTTTTTCACGGTATTGTTGTTGTAGCACCACATTTGAAGCGTGAAAAGTAGAAAATATTTTTTCCAATAAGTCCTCATCTGTGATAGTGTCTCCACATAATTTTAATAGAGAACTTACTTTAAAGATAGCAGAATTATACTCACTTACGGTTTTAAAGTCTTGCAACCTTAAATGTATCCACTCATACCGAGCTTTCGGTAATACCGTAAGTTTTAGGTGGTCATATCGATCCTTCAAATTAATCCATAATTCAAGTGGATCTTTTACAGTTAAATATTCAGTTTTTAACCCTTCATGTAGATGACGACGAAGGAAAATCATGGCCTTCACTTTATCCTGATTTGATGTTTCATTTCCTTGTATAATAGTATTTCCAATACCTTTAGTGTCAAGGTGAATTTCAGCATCAAGAACCCATGATAAATAGTTCCTTCCGGTGATGTCAAGTGCCACAAATTCAAGTTTTGATAAATTTGACATAGTGAAAACTATCATAAAAGATGAATAAGTTAGAAAAATAATTATAATAATAAACAATTAATGAAAACAAAACGATTAAGGTAAAAGAAATGAAAATAGAGCTATATCATGTTAACAATCTACTATTTCATTTTATTCTTGCCATAAAGTAGAAATTACATACTTGTTTCATTTCACTTTATATTATTGATATATATGTGTTAATAGAATTGAACGTGACTAACATTATTTATATGTTCCAATAAATATAAAGTAATTAAAAAATTATTGCTTGTCAATTCATTTCTCACAGTTCTTCAAAATGCCTTAAAGATATGTTTTGATCCAGGGAGTCCATGACATTAGTGCATAGCTAGTTTGATGACTTTGAGGTCCTCTGAGAGTTGAGCACGGAAGGAAATAGTTATTTAATCACTGCAATGTACTTAAACTATTTAAGATGCCCAAGCGCACAAGTAATCTGCAAACAGTGAGCATATGATATGTACTGCCATAAATAAGATGATTATAATGATACATACCTTAATAAAATATGGCTCAACTTAGCGGGAGTTAAGAATAAAATTAGAGCTTCGTGCTGATAACGTGTTATAAAATAAAAGTAATGCAGTAAAATGTAAATAAGAAGAGATAGAAAGAAGGGAGAAGTGTTTTCTTCTTTCACTTTGGTGTATTTTTCCGTTGCAATTACATGGCCTTTTATACGCATAAAAAGTAAATATAATGGACATAAAGTAGGAAATTTAATCTTTAAGTTATTCACAACATGGACATCCAATGTAACATCCAATGTAGTATCCAAAGTAGTATCCAATATACAAACTATTCATAACAAATATGTCTTTGTCTTCATTGTTTTTGGAACTCTTCTTTTGTGTTATTTGATCTTTTAACATATAAGCCAGTTTGTTTAGTGAAAAACTTTATGTTAACACGTCATTTTCTTGCTCAATTTGAGGAATTACATATACAAATGCCAAGGAAGAAAAAGGTTTTCCCCTTTCTCCATTGGAATTTCCAATTTAATATGTGGATGGTGAATTATGAAGCATTATTTTAATTTTTAATTTACGAGTTAAATTAGTGCCCAATAAAAGAAGAAAGAAAAAGAAATAAATCTATGTCTATATCTATATCTATATATCTATATAAAGGAGGGACTTGACAACGTGATGTGGCATCTCTTATAGACTAAAAAAAACATTTATCTAATTTCTCAATTTTTTGAGTTTTTCCCTTCTATTAAATTTATTAAACCAGGTTTTAATTGCATCTACTTGGAAAGAGAAAGACACCGTTTAAAAAAAAACATTTTAATTGCACCTCAACAATAAGTGAGTCAGAATAAAAAAGGCACACTCAAAAAACACAATATTAAAGATACCGTTACTACGTTCATTAGAAGCCAAACGGCACAACTTCTTTTAAATTTGTTCTGAATGCTGTTAATGCTATACCGACAATACTCGAAATCATTGATGCTGAATGAGAGAACATTTAAGTGCAAACTTCGTCAAGTCATTTGTTTGTTTTCTGAATGAAGGTTAGTAAATTTAATTTGTTTTCTAATTGTCTTAACTTCTCCTTGTGTTTTCTTCTATCTACATTACATGATTGCAGTAGTAATATTTTGAGATATATTAGTTTCTTACAGCAGTAGTTCATACAATAATATAAAGACAGAAGGTTGGAGTTTCTTGCATTGTGACTGGGGCATCTCCAAATTTTGTATGTTCTTATCAAGTGCAATTTTTTAAGAGAAGAGAAAGAAATATATGTTTTTTTTGAAGGTGATGCGTGTAATGAGAAGGGTCAAGTGATAACCATTTCCCACGAAGTTACGCAAAAGCCTTTTTCAAAAACAGTTGCACTATAATTCCTCTTATGGAGAGATGCCGAGAAATATTTCTAATTTAAAGGAAGAGGGATGAAAGTGTCCACAAGAAAAGAAGAATTATTTGGAGAAATAAACAATGAATTTCACTACAAATTAAGAGAGATTTGAGAGGAAATATTATTCCAGTATTATTACATAACCGAAGAAGGTAAAGATTTGAGATGAAAAATGGAAAGAAGAATAAGGAAAGAATAAAATGAAAAAAAAAAAAAGAAAAATATGAAAGGAGAGGTAACAGAAATAGCAATTCTTAGAGTATGTGCTATCGTTATTTACTTCCTTTTTCGAATTCCTTTTTTTTTATTTTTTCCTAAAATTATTTCTGTTTCTTTTTTTAATATGTAAATGTACTTTTATTAGTAAGTGTGCATAGCATTATATTTAGGATGCTAATTTTTTAGTTTAGTTGGAGTAGCTAACCGATGAAACAGATGTTATTGATAGTTTTCATCCACAAACCAAAAATCTCCATCTCAACTAATAGGAGACAAAGAAGAAATGTATCATAATTATGTTTATCACACCTCCTTTTTCACACCTACACCTGTAAGGGCGTAAAAGAGTTTTTCCATTTAAAGGACAATCAGAACGGGATTTAATTATTAATTATTCAGAGTCGCCACTTGAGAGATTAATGGTGTCTCAAGTCACCGGTTGAATCCCGAACCGAGGAAATTTATGACTCTGTTAACAGTCCGCGTACCAGAAATCCGAGTAAGGAATTCTGTTAACCCGGGAGAAGGTGTTAGGCATTCCCGGGCTCCGTGGTTCTAGCACGGTCGCTTAACTGTTGTATTTGATTTTATCTGATTTTAATACATGCTAGCTTATGTGCCTTTTATTTGTAAACCGCTTTTTATCATTATTTATTTTAAAAGAATTGCAACGTCGTGAAAATGCGTTTCGAACCACGTCGCAATCAATGCACCCGTGGTTGTCAACACGTTTCGACTTCGCCGAGATTTGGATTTGGGTTGCATCAATGCGCCCCCGAGTTTAAGAAGGTACTTAAATTAAAATCGCGCCTAAAGATTCTAACGTAATATCATTTTGGGGAAGTCCGTGGAGTTCGCTAAATGGCCATCCCAAATTCTAAACATTTTTAATAACCAATTGTTGACAGCCCGCATACATGATTTTTGTTGGGCGAAGTTCATTTCTAACATTTAAAAAACCCATTTGAGAATAACTACAATTTCTAGCGATCAAATATCCCTAAAAGAAGAAAGGGAACTTAATTAGATGTAAACTAAATAAAATTTATTAGTCCAACCTCCACAACGGGCTGGACCACTGATGGGCCTCAGAAACGGCCCAAAATCTGGTCAGGCAAACGAAAGGGAAGCCCAGGCGACAGACCTCAGCACCTGGGATCGAATCCCTTAAGAAGCCCAAACTCATGAAGGCTGCTCACGTGACAGCCTGAGATGGCTCATCGTTGAGCCCATCGAGGCTTTGATTTGCTTACTCAGACAACCCTTTGAAATTATCTCTAAGCTATTGCAAGTATTCAATAATCAGCCAAGGGGAAATAGTACACATCTACTTAACTTAGAAGGAAATTAATCAATTGAATTCCAACTTCATATACAGGCTAATTCATCTAATGACATTCTGGTGAGTTTCTTAGACATCATCAAGGTGAATACCAAGCTATAAACACAATCTCAATAACATAAAGCAGGCAAGCTATTTCTGAATCAATTCATGCCAACATTACTATCAATCTATCATGCAATCAACTAACACTGGTGTTCACTTCATAGTACTCACATGACTCTAAAATATAACAGTTCATATAGTCCATTTAGCACTAAAGCAAACAAAACTTTAAACAATATCCATGAATTTGAACACTGAATACGTAGATCTGGAAATTAGCTAAATCAGAACTCAATTCTGCATGTAATATTCTTCACATAATTCAGTTCTGCCTATCTGAGCTCACATTCATCAGGGGTACAATTGTGTACCTGGATAAAGGAAAATATGAGAAGGAAAGGAGTCAGTTACTTTGAACAGCAACAACAACAAACTCAACAATATACACCACAGAACATGCCAGGAACTGCTTTTGAAAACCAGAAATGCAAGCAGACTCCACAGATCAATTCAACACACACTTCAAATGCACTCCTAGCCCTCACAGCTGAACCTAAACACCTCTGCAATACTGCTAAACCCAAAACCCAACTGAAATCCAAAACTAATAATGAAACTGTAAGATTGTTTTTGATTTCTTCATTTTTGATGTTTTTATTTTTTGAATACTGGAATGGAAATACTAGCTGGAATTGAAAGCAGGGAGGAGAGCCTTTTGCGGGGATTTTCAAACTTAGAGCTGAAGGAAGAAGAAGAACCCCCTTTCCCAAGGCATTTCATGCCCTTATATAGGCAACAAGAGAGAATAGATCAGATTTTTGATTTTCTTTTTTTAGTCCTTCCCTTATTTCAGTTTAGTCCCTCTATTCTTGACTTGCTAAACAAGTAAACACCCCTATTGTGCTGAAATGTGCACTAAAATCCTATTCTAGAAGGCCCTAGGGTATTCTTCTACCCATACAATACCTATACTGCCCTTTCATATGCTTTGAAATTACTATTCCTATCAGAACTACCCTTTTCCATACCCAAACTACCCCTGAAGGCTTCTCAAAGTTACTGATCCTACCCTCATCCTTAACAGCTATAACCAATCCCCTAAGTTAATCAAAAACTAACTGAAACTGATTAATTAGCACTCAGAGATCAACTAATCAAACTAACCAATCTAAATTGTTTAATTACACCAACTCAATCAAACTAAGAAAAACCAGAAACCAGGATTGATCAAAGCAGAAGCTACTGATCAATATTAAATGAAATTAAACTAATTCTTAACCAATAAACTCACAATCGACCAAACAAATATCAAACTCAGAACTAACAGCAATTGACAAAATTATACTAATACACAAAATAAATCATAAATTTAACAGAACACTTAATGAAACCAAGACTGTAACTAAAACTTCAACCATACGAGTAAAAAGAAACAGGAAAGACTCACAGAAGCACGAGGAACTCCGGCCAGTCACTGACGTCCGAATCCTTTCAGATTTTTGACGCGTAACATCCCTGACCATGTGTTCTTACAAGAGAACACATGGTTAAGGATACTACGGTTCGAAATCACAAAGATTTTGGTTTAGGGTTTTGGCCAGAAATTCTTAGATCTGAAATTCGAGCCGTTTCACAGAGATTTGAAGGAAGATAATTATGGATTAGTGTTGAGGGACGACCGAGGATTGTGTGGTGTGACTTTGGTCTGGTTTGGGTAAACCTGTGATCTGACCGGAAACTTCAGTCGAAGATTCGACGAGCTCCGGCCTTATTCGAGGGGAACCAGTGGGTGGAATGGAAAAAGGGGAGTGAGGAGGACGAGTGGAGTAGTTTTGGGCTTGAACGGTGCAGGTGACGTTCACCGCCAGCGAGGGATTTAGGGGCGGCGTGGATTAGGGTTTGAGAGGATAGGCGGGGTGAGGAAGACGAGACAAATAGGGTAGGGGGGAAGTTTCGGACAATTATATACCAAACATCCTAGTTAGATCCGGACCGTTGGATTGATGAGATCCAACGGTCGTGATTGGGGCTGGGGAAAACGACGCCGTTTCAACGCCTGGGAGAAGGACCGGGTAAGGATTGGGCCTGGTCCAGTTTGGAACGGGTTTAGGGCGTTTGGGCCTGAAAATTTCCAATAAATTGGCCCAAATTTTGGGTCTTTATTAAGACCAAATTTCTACTCTTATTTTCTTTTTATTTTCTTTTCTTACTTTTACAATTTTTATAATTTTTCTAATTTTTATGGAGATGTAAAACTAATATGAAATCCTAGTTATTTCAAAACGAAGACTAATTAATTCTTAAAATTGTTTGAAAAATATTTCATGATGAATTCCCAATAGAAATCATTAAAATGCAAAAATGAACTAATTTTGTGATTTTCATGTTTTGTTCTAAACAAATTAAACTTTAGTTGATACTAAAAAACATAAAACTAAAACCTAAATGCAAAAATGCATATTTTTGTATTTTATAAAAATTAACATGCACAAATAGAATGCAACAATTATCAGAAAATGATACCGAAATGCACAAAAATTGTAAAAATAAAGAAAAATTATTTTGTTTGGGATTTTGGGAATAATCATATTTAGGGCAAAAATCATGTGCTCACAGCTGCCCCTCTTTGCTTGAAAACATGAAATGTTTTCGGGCAAATATAAGTGAGCAAATACGAGCGATTTTTGCCCGTTTGAAAATTCCGTGTGAAGCATTTTTGAAAAGTTTGACCGCATCCTGCTTCGGAGGTTGCCTACATATCCTGGGCTAAACAGGAATCAGGTCAGTGTAGTTCGGGAATGTCTGGTAGCTGGGACTACCAGGAACTGTGATTGCACTGCGCTTGCTGTTGTTACTGCTGCTGTTACTGCCTGCTGACCTCCCTTATTACACCCCGTTAAAGATAAAAGAAGCTAAACTAACTATGCTCTATGAATTACAAAAATCCTATCTAAATTCTTCAAACTTGCTCTTGTACTTCTTTTCTGCCTTGTTGTCTTGTGTCTCCTTGTTGCCTCATTGTCTTGTTCTTTCTCGATAAAATTCCCTGTTGCTATTCCCCTGGTGACTTGAGATGTTATTCCTTCTCTCCAAACTGCTGAACTTGAATAAACTCGAACTCGAAGGTATTCCTCTATTATCTGGGCGGATTCCCAACTTCTGAAACTTGAATTGTATGTATTCCTCTGTTATCCAGGCGGGCTCCTGACTTCACAACACAAATACAACAACGAAAACTTTCTGCCCCAGTTTGAAAACTGAGCACATGTTACTGGATGAGATTTTAAAACTAAAACTTGAATTATAATACCTCTATTCTCCAGGCGAACTCCTGACTTCAACTACAACTTAAAATATAACAACCTCAATTTTCCAGGCAGGCTCCTGACTTCAACTATTTAAAAATTTTAATACCTCCATTCTTCAGGCGGGTTCCTGACCTCGACTACTTAAAATTTAATACCTCCATTCTTCAGGCGGGATCCTGACATCCGAAACTTGAATTGTATGCCTCTATTCTTCAGGCGGGCTCCTGACTTCAAAATAGACAAAGAGATTGATTGAAAACTGAAATTGAATTATATCACCTCTGTTCTCCAGGATATATGAATTACGTCCTATTATCCCGGAAGGTCCTGACAACTTGCACTTATTCTAATCATCCAAACTTTGCAACCAAATTACATTCCCCTTATGCTATTCAGGATTTGTGTTTAATCAAACCGCACTTTGTGATCAAACCTGATTACTGCTTGTTTTTTCCTTCTTGGAGAATTCCTTCTCAACGGCTAACTTTCTGCCCCTGTTACAATCAAAGAAAATTTCGTCAGTTTAAAACGGTGGTTAGTTGATGGCCTTCTTGCTGAAAAATCCTTCCACTGCCTTGCTTTGTGTTGACTGCCTTCCACGCACTGACCCTAAACCGCTTGACTTTCTGACCAACTTTTAAATTTCCCAACATCCGGCGACCTAAATGTTTTACATCCACGTTGTTATTTCATTTTTCTGACCTTTTGTTTAAGCTTTTGCCTTTCCCACGACATTCCCCAATCATTTCACCGATGAAACTTCCGTTAATTCCCTGTATTCCCCTTGACATCAAGTTGTTTTTGACATGCTCCGACCATGTTGTGCTTTACAATTCCAGAAGCCGGTGTCACACCTCCTTTTTCCGCCCCGCGAGGGGGCAAGGGGAGTTTTTTCCAATTAAAGGACAATCGAAACGGGATTGGTTTATTTATTTCAGAGTCACCACTTGGGAGATTTAGGGTGTCCCAAGTCACCAATTTTAATCCCGAATCGAGGAAAAGAATGACTCCATATTACAGTCTGCGTACCAGAAATCCGGATAAGGAATTCTGTTAACCCGGGAGAAGGTGTTAGGCATTCCCGAGTTCCGTGGTTCTAGCACGGTCGCTCAACTGTTACATTCGGCTTGATTATCTAATTTTATACAAATATGAACTTATGTGCAAATTTTATCTTTTAACCGCTTTATTATTATTGTTTTTAAAAGAAATGTGAACATCGCTTAAAACACGTCTTTGGACTGCGTCACATGAAATGCACCCACAATCCGGAACACGTTTTATTTGATGTTTTGGGATTTGGATTCGGGTCGCATGAAATGCACACCCAGGCTTAAGAAAGTAAAATATTAAACACGCGCCTAAAGAGACTATCGCGTTATTATTTTGGGAAGACCGTGAAATTCGCTAAACGGTCCTTCCGAATTCTAATTAAACCATACATTTTATGAGGGCCCCGCAATCTATACGTTTTATTTGGCGAGACTCGTCTCATTTTTATTTTAAAAGGATATCCTATAGCAACTACGTTTCTTGTCGCGTTTGTCTCTACTAATTGAAAACAGAGATAGCCCTAGTTAATTACATGCTTGCAGGTTATTTATAGCAGGATTCAAAATGCTTTTACAGAACAAGAAAACGTGGCTATGCGCATGGACAGCTAATCGAACATTATGGGCCCAAATCCAGCTCATGCGGGATGGGCCAGACCTGGGCTACTGTTTATCCGATGCGGGCCTGCCCGGTCTGTTTCGACCTAGGCTCGCCCCCGTGAGGTCGAGGAACGCAGACTTGTGCTATTTGTTATAAGGGTGTGGTTCGACAATTATAATGAGACAGTTTATCAAAAGGAAACGAAATTAACTAACATGAATAGTTTTATGTTTTGACATACATTTAAGGACATGCCAATCACAAAAAAACACAACTCATTTCCAGGTTATAGCCTATTATACTGCCAATCCTCTTATCTGTCAAATTACACACCATATGATATTAAATTATCCTACATTTACATTCACTATAAGAAATGACCAACTCCAGTACCCAACAAGAATGTAAACCAATACACTCTACATGACTCTCGATATAACAACTATATGTGGACCTAAACATCTTCAAATCTTCTCTTTTGTATTCATGCTCAACTTTCAAGTTACATGGACAGTATTAGTCATGTACCTGGTATAGAGGAACAAAAGCAGGAGAAGAAGAAAGGTGTCAACAACAGGCAACCAAACAACAACAACACAGCAACAACAACCAACAGAAATAACCAGCCACAATTATGAGGCCCTCAAGTGATAGAGCACCAAGCAGAAAATTCCAGAAAACAGAGTAGAAAAACAACAGCAGGAAGCCCAGAATATTGAATGTAACAGCGCCAACAGTTTAACAATTACACACAGTTCAGCAAATAACAGCAATTGGCCAAGACAACTTGGCCAGCTTAAATTCTTATGCTGTTTTCAGACAGTCTTGTTACAATGTTCTGAGATTTCTTTTTGTTTCTTTCTTTCAGCTTTTTTTTTAATAAAACTTTCTCCCCAGGCTCCAAAAATAAAATCCCCTTTTTAAACGGAAGGTCTGCCTTTTTATAGCCTTCCCTCAGCACTGTACAGTCTGCTGGACAACTCAGAATTCCCCCTCCCTGCATTTTTCCACTCAGTTATTTTAAATAACCAGACCTCTCATGAGATCCCTGACAGCCCCTCTCTATTTTTGTTGTTAAAGTGTCCTAATCTCTTATTTATTTAGCCAAAGCATGGGCAGCAGGAATATAATCTGATAGCACATGCTGTCCAATTATTTTAATTCCTTAACAGCTAACCATACACATGCTGCCCACAATCTAAACCAAGAGAACATGTTATCCATTTAAAAATCACAGCCTGAACTGCAACTATAACACACCCTCAAATGTTTTTTTGATTCAATTTGAACAAATCTCAGGCAACACACTCAGTTCCTAATTGAATTCAACAAAATCTCAGCAGGCAAACCAATGACAAAGATCAGATTATCGCCATTCCAAACTGAACTAATTGACGACGTATATCGACTCGACTATACTAATTGTAATACATACAGTCGAAACCAATGATCATAAATCCAAAAGTATCAGCATGTGATTCAAATTGTACCGACATAAACCAAATTGTATTGGGGACTAATTAATCGATCAAATTTAAATTCAACTAACTGCACAGCTTACAAACACACACAAAAATGAAGACGGGCTTGACCAAACACAGAAACCTTGGGCAAAATGGACGAGGCAGTCAGAATTCACAGCAAATCAACTACAGACAATTAACCATACAAACAGACCTTTAACTATAACAAAACACATGAACCGATAAAGTAAAAATACCTGGGAGTCTTGGAAAAGGAATCAGCAAATCCTAACTCGGATTTGAATCGATCTTTATTGGGGTTGAACGGGCTTTAATCAAAGTGTTCTCCACTGAGAATACTTCGATTAAGGTCCATTAGACCCTAATCGTCTGGTTCAAATGGACACCGACCGGACATCAGGATTTCTAGGGTTTCTAAAGGCGGATTTGAGATTTATACTTCCCTGGTTAGATTCGGACCAAACCAAGCCTGGTTTGGTCACGAGAGAGGTCTGGGGAGTGTCTGGTACGAGTATGGTGTGGTTTGGTGTAGGTCATAGTTCGACTCGAATCTTCAAATGAAGATTCGAGAAGCTAAGGACTGGTTCGAAGCAAAAGGATAGCAGATCCATGTTCAAGACAGTGAGGTGGTCCTAGGGTGTTCAGCAGGTGGTCACCGGCGTCCATGCCACCGGCTTTAATGGCGAGGGAGATGGGGCGGCTAGGGTTCCTAATGGGAGGTCTGGATTCGAGCTTGGGGACGACGGGAGGGGGGTGCTTGTATAGGGGGCTGGGTAAAGGTTTAGGTTTATATACGTAAAGAGTAATTAGATCCTGGCCGTTGGATGCATCGAGATTGATGGCCAAGATCTTTTACTTAAAACGGAATGACACCGTTTGGCCTCGGTTGGGGGGTCGGTTCAGACTGGTTTCTGGGTCGGGTTTGGAAATGGGTTACTGAAAGGGAATCCTGGGCCGTTGGATTGGCCTGGACGGATGGCTCAGATTAGATGGCCCATACGGCGTCGTTTTGGGGTCTTGCCTGGGCAAGATTGTTTGGACCGGATGGTGGACGTGGTTTGGGCTTACTGTTTTAACTTTTGGCCCAATCCGAGTATCCTCATTTTCTTTTGCTTTTTTTATTTTAATTTAAACACAAAATTCCTAAATAAGACAAAGTAAAATTATATACCCACAGATTAACATTTAATAAAAATCAACCAATGATAAGAAACATTTATGCATATATTTTTGATTTTCTTTTCTTTTGGAGTAATTCCCGTGAAGCAAAAATCACGTGCTTACAGCTGCCCCTCTTTGCCCGAAGACACGAAGGGTTTTCGCGCAAAGATAAATCGGACGATTTTTGCTCGTCCGAGTACTCCGTGTGAAGCATTTTTTGAAAAAGATTTCACCGAACCTTTGCTTCAGAGGTTTTCTACATATCCTGGGCTGAACAGGAATCAGGTCAATGTAGTTCGGGAAATTTTGGTAGCTGGGACTACCGTATGACTGTAGTGTTCGCTGCTGTTGTGCGCTGTTGCATGCTGCTGTAGGATGCTACCGCTCATCGATCTCCTTGTTACATTGTTCTGAAAGGGAAAACAAGAAGCTACGCTAGACTAGGGATCATGAGATCTCATCTATCTTCAACTTGTTCTTGTCGCCTTGCTTTCTTGTCGGCTAGCGCTGTCCTCCTATGCCTTTATTTTGTGAACTTGGGGGGATGATACTGGTCTTTTGCTTTTTGTGAATGCCAGTTTTCATCATTTCTCTTGGTCTGCTAGGGACATGGCCCTCTTCCTTAAGCCTTTCAATGGTTTCTTCAGTGGTATGACTTTCTTCATCAAAATTGTTATGCTGGGCATGCTATAACGTTCCCAAACTGCTTCTTTCAAGACGCATCCCTTCTTCCTTTTGCATTGCACGCTTGCCTTTGCAGCCTTCTTCTTCTTGGTGCTGGGGATTTTATTGTTTCCTGCCTGGGGATCTCTGTTGTAACCTTCCGCCTTCTGGTGGGGTTACTGATTCCAGAATCTGTAATATAAGATCAAAAAAATTGCTTAAATGCAAAATTATGAAATGCATGCCCGCATTTTACTAGTGGGCGACCTAGAGCTGAAAAAGTATTCCCGCATTTTACTGGTGGGCGACCTAGAACTGAAAAGTATTCCCGCATTTTACTGGTGGGCGACCTAGAACTGAAAAGTATTCCCGCATTTTACTGGTGGGCGACCTAGAACTGAAAGTATTCCCGCATTTTACTGGTGGGCGACCTAGAGCTAAAAAGTATTCCCGCATTTTACTGGTGGGCGACCTAGAGCTGAAAAGTATTCCCGCATTTTACTGGTGGGCGACCTAGAGCTGAAAAGTATTCCCGCATTTTACTGGTGGGCGACCTAGAGCTGAAAAGTATTCCCGCATTTTACTGGTGGGCGACCTAGAGCTGAAAAGTATTCCCGCATTTTACTGGTGGGCGACCTAGAGCTGAAAAGTATTCCCGTATTTTACTGGTGGGCGACCTAGAGCTGAAAAGTATTCCCGCATTTTACTGGTGGGCAACCTAGAACTGAAAAGTATTCCCGCATTTTACTGGTGGGCGACCTAGAACTGAAATGTATTCCCGCATTTTACTGGTGGGTGACCTAGAGCTGAAAAGTATTCCCGCATTTTACTGGTGGGCGACCTAGAACTGAAAAGTATTCCCGTATTTTACTGGTGGGCGACCTAGAACTGAAAAGTATTCCCGCATTTTACTGGTGGGCGACCTAGAGCTGAAAAGTATTCCCGCATTTTACTGGTGGGCGACCTAGAACTGAATGTATTCCCGCATTTTACTGGTGGGCGACCTAGAACAGAATGTATTAAAATGGTTTCCTCGTTCTTCCGAGAAATTTTTTGACAATCGGCAGAAAATTTTCTGCCCCGGTTTTGGTGATTTCCCTGGCATCGCGTCCTGCTGCCATCATCAATCCTTTGTTTTCCTGCAGCAGACAAAAAGGATTTAGTTAGTTTAAATCATGGTGGGAGGAGGTGCCTTTCCGGTGGATGATTTTTCCTCTCTTTCCTTTTTCTTGCTCTGTGCCCCCCCATAACTGGTTGGTGGACAAAGTTGCTTGCTGGGGGTTTCCGGCCTGCTGGGGATTGGTTTTCAATTTATCCCCCTTTTCTGCTTTCTCTTTACTGTACATGCTGTGGGAGTCTGCTTTTACTCCCGAAACCACTCCCTTTAGGAGTTTACTTCCTCCAAAACTGCAGGGCACAACATTGCATTGCCTGGGGCTAGCCTTTAGGACTGTTGGGGTTACCCTGCATCGGATGAACCCCCTTTCGGTCTCTGGTAGTAAGCTTTGAAAAATCCTTTTCAAGACAAATTTTTAGAAAGAGAAATAAAAATATAGAAAAGGAGAAAATCTTTCTGAACCAATACTTGGTGGGAAAAGAAATCCAGAAGAACTTATCTGGATGACATGACTGGTCCCCGTGATCATGACGTGCACCATAGATTCCCGACCCAGTCTATTTGTATCAATCGACTTGCCCGATGGTCTGACTTGCTGGGGATAAATGAGTGTCCATTTCTTTGCGAATGTGGACCCTTTTGTTGATCTGTCTTGTCGCCTCATAGTGCCCTTCGAGGGGTTTTCACTAATGATACTCTCTCTTTTCTCTCAGCTCCCGGCGCCTTATGGTGCCTGTGAAGGTTTTCACCAATAAGACTCTCTTATTTTATATCTCTCATCTTACGTCGCCTTTCGGTGCCTGTGAAGGTTTTCACCGATAAGACTCTCTCATTTTATTTCTTCATCAAGGAATTGGGGTGTTGTCGATACGACCCTCTCTTCTGGAGATTCATTTGACCATCAATTCATTCCCAGTCTTATGATCCTCTTCTTTGCTGGGGATCGGTGTATTATTCTCGGCTTTATTTGCCTGACTTGGCATCTCTTGGATATTGATCGGGAGGTCTTTTGGACGTCGATGTTGGTTTTGGTGTGGGGGCTAGAAGAAAGGCTTATCAAAAAATGAAATAATTTCGACGGGTGATCTGCTACAACTTTTGGAATCAAACCTTTGTTGGAATTTTAAAACATAGCCTCTGCCCCAGTTTTCTTGCTTGGGGGATTCTATTTTTTACTCTATGTTGAGCTATATGCATTATGTACACTGTGCCTTATTATGCGTATTTATGTACACTATGCATCCTATATACACTATGATGCACACTATGACCGAGCCGTGAGGCGCCTACGTATCCTCTTTGAGGAATCAGGTCAAACGTAGTTCCCACGGTTTGTGGTTTTTATCTTCTTCTTTTTTTTTTTTAATTTTTCCTTAAAAATTTTCTTTTCTTCTTTCTCTTTTCATATATTTTCCGTTAGTGATTCCAAAAGACACATCCTAACCCGACACCTGATGCCTCAAAGGGGGAAACAAGGGTTAAAGTGTTTGGATAGAAGAAAGAATTGCCTCCGTCATCTCATTATCCAATAAATACCAGATACAAACAAACAAACCAAAAATTGCCATAATTAAAGAAATTACGCATAATATCTCTTGACTGCATCAGAATTGATAGCCATGTCGACACATCTCCCCTCGATATCTGTCAAACACAAAGCACCGTTGGACAGCACTCTGGTTACAATATAAGGCCCTTGCCAATTTGGGGCGAATTTGCCTTTTGCCTCGACCTGATGTGGGAGGATCTTCTTTAATACTTGCTGCTCCACTTCGAACTTCCTGGGGCGTACCTTCTTATTATATGTTCTCGCCATCCTCTTCTGATACAGCTGACCATGGCACACTGCTACCAATCTCTTCTCGTCTATCAAGCTCAACTGTTCCAATCGAGCTTTGACCCATTCCTCATCATCAATCCCGACTTCAGCGACAATCCGGAGTGACGGAATTTCGACCTCTGCTGGTATTACGGCCTCAGTTCCGTACACCAACAAATAAGGAGTTGTACCTATGGAAGTCCGGACGGTAGTGCGGTAACCCAACAAAGCAAAGGGTAATCTCTCGTGCCATTGTCTGGACCCTTCCACCATCTTTTGCAGTATCTTTTTGATGTTCTTATTGGCTGCTTCGACCGCCCCATTCGCCTTGGGACGATATGGGGTGGAATTGCGGTGTGTAATCTTGAATTGTTGGCATACCTCTCTCATCAGGCTGCTATTAAGATTCGCACTGTTATCCATGATGATTACTTTTGGGATCCCAAATCTGCAGATGATATGGGAGTGCACAAAATCCACCACTGCCTTTTTAGTTACCGACTTGAAGGTTTTAGCCTCAACCCATTTGGTGAAGTAATCAATGGCTACTAGAATGAACCTATGACCGTTGGATGCTGCCGGCTCGATAGGTCCAATGACATCCATGCCCCATGCCACAAACAGCCAGGGTGCTGACATTGTATGTAACTCTGTTGGCGGAGAATGAATCAGATCTCCATGTATCTGACACTGATGGCATTTTCTCACAAAAGAGATACAGTCATGCTCCATGGTAAGCCAATAATACCCTGCTCAAAGGATCTTCCTTGCCAGTACATATCCGCTCATATGTGGCCCACAAACTCCAGCTTGTACCTCTGTCATAACCGTCGTGGCTTGACCGGCATCTATGCATCTCAACAATCCCAAATCCGGGGTTCTTTTGTACAAAACTCCTGCACTGAGGAAGAAACCATTTGACAAACGCCGAAGGGCTCTTTTTTGGTCTCCAGTGGCCTGTTCCGGATATGTCCCCATTCTGAAGTATTCCTTGAGATCATGAAACCAGGGCTCGCCATCTGCTTCCTCTTCTACGGCGTTGCAATAAGCGTGCTGATCACGGACCTGGATGTGCAGAGGATCCACATACATTTTGTCAGGGTGGTGCAACATTGATGCTAAGGTGGCCAATGCATCCGCAACCTCGTTATGAACTCTCGGGATATGTTTGAACTTCACCGATCGAAATCGCTTGCTCAGATCATGCAAGCATTGTCGATATGGTATGAGTTTTATATCCCGCGTTTCCCATTCACCCTGAATTTGATGTACCAAGAGGTCCGAGTCTCCCAAGACCAAGACGTCTTGGACATTCATGTCCGCAGCCAATCGCAGACCCAAAATGCAAGCTTCATACTCGGCCATATTATTGGTGCAATATAAGCGTAGTTGAGCCGTAACAGGATAATGGCGTCCTGTTTCAGAAATGAGTACTGCTCCTATTCCAACCCCTTTCGCATTTGCAGCTCCATCGAAGAAAAGCTTCCAACCCGGTTCTTCGGGTAACTCCAGCTCATTTGTATGCATTACCTCTTCGTCGGGAAAATACGTTCTTAAGGGCTCGTATTTTTCATCAATGGGATTCTCTGCCAAATGGTCGGCCAACGCCTGAGCTTTCATGGCTGTCCTCGTCACATAGACGATATCAAACTCTGTGAGCAGAATTTGCCATTTTGCCAACCTTCCCGTGGGCATAGGTTTCTGAAAGATATACTTCAATGGGTCCAAACGGGATATGAGATAAGTAGTATACGAGGACAGGTAGTGCTTCAACTTCTGAGCTACCCAAGTTAGGGCGCAACATGTTTTCTCGAGTTGAGTGTACTTGACCTCATGTACTGTGAATTTCTTACTAAGATAGTAGATGGCCTGCTCCTTCCTTCCTGTGTCATCATGTTGCCCCAGTACACAACCAAATGAATTTTCCAAGACCGTCAGATAAAGAATTAAGGGCTTCCTGGCTTAGGCGGGACCAATACGGGTGGATTACATAGATACCCTTTGATTTGGTCGAAAGCCTCTTGACACTCTGCCGTCCAACTTACCGCAGCATCCTTTTTCAGCAGCCGAAATATGGGCTCACAAGTTGCTGTGAGTTGAGCGATGAACCTGCTGATGTAATTGAGTCTACCCAGCAAACTCATTATCTCTGTTTTGTTCTTTGGCGGCGGCAAATCTCGGATGGATTTGATTTTGGATGGGTCTAACTCAATCCCCTGTCGACTGACGATGAATCCCAACAACTTTCCTGATGGAACCCCGAATGCGCATTTGGCCGGGTTAAGCTTGATATCATACCTTCGGAGTCTTTGGAAGAATTTCCTTAGGTCTGCTACATGGTCCTCCTGACGCCAAGACTTTATGATCACGTCATCTACGTACACCTCAATTTCTTTGTGTATCATGTCGTGAAACACAGCAGTCATTGCTCACATGTACGTTGCCCCGGCATTCTTCAGTCCGAACGGCATTACCCGATAGCAGTAAGTTCCCCATGGCGTGATAAATGCTGTCTTTTCCGCATCTTCCTCGTCCATTAGGATCTGATGATATCCCGCATAACAATCCACAAATGATCCGATCTCGCGCCCAGCGCAGTTATCGATCAGGATATGGATGTTGGGCAGTGGAAAATTGTCCTTGGGACTTGCTTTGTTGAGATTGCGGTAATCGACGCACACCCTGATTTTCCTATCCTTCTTTGGAACTGGTACCACATTGGCCAACCACTCGGGATATCGAGTGACCCGAATGACCTTCGCCTGCAACTGCTTAATCACCTCTTCTTTGATCTTTACACTCATTTCTGTTTTAAATTTCCTTAGCTTTTGCTTGACCGGAGGGTATGCCGGGTCAGTGGGCAATTTGTGAACCACTAAATTGGTGCTTAATCCCGGCATATCATCATATGACCATGCAAAAATATCTTTGAATTCCACGAGGGTTTTGATCAATTCTTCCCTGACACTTGGCTCAATATGGATGCTGATTTTGGTTTCTCGGACATTATCAGCGTCCCTTAGATTCACAGCCTCAGTGTCATTTAGGTTAGGTTTGGGTTTTTCTTCAAATTGGCACAGTTCTCGGTTTATCTCTTCGAAGGCCTTATCTTCGTCATATTCAAATTCATCGTCGCAAACGACCTCTTGCATCATTGAGTCGGATTCAGATTGATTTATTAGACTAGGTCGAAGATCCGCTGTGCATGCCATGTCATTAGAACCAGTAAAAAGAGTACTGTTCAGAAAGAAAAAGAACAAAACAAAATTAAAATGGGACAAAAGAAGAGAACTTTATTAAACTTGCGGGATAAAAGGGTTCACACTTTTACAAAACCAAAAGTAAAATTTGGATTACACCCTGGAATAATTCGAACAAAACAAAACACACAAAACATAAATCAAAGCCTACTACCAAGACTCCCCTCGGACAGGAAGAGGAGTAACTGTCCAATTGTTGGTTTTGGCCTCAGGCCCCACAAACTGTATCTCTGTTCTGCTAGAACCTTCTCCAGCTTCTACCATACTGACATCAGCGAATAGCCTCTCGAAACTCTGATTCAGGTCCCCATTCATACCAATCAATGGTCTTAGAATCTTTGGGACTGGTGGCCCTTTGGCGCTTGCTCTGACAAAAGATCTTGATAGTCGTGGCACCGGTTTGGGCAGAAACCAGACCCTCTTCTTCATTTTTCGCGCCTGCTTCCTATCTGCTGCGGTCGGTTTGAACCCCAATCCGAAAGTTTCCAGATTTTTAGGCAGGGTGACAAGTTGGACAATCCCCTGAAGCTCGACTCCCAGGCCCTTTCCCGGCACAAATCCATTACCCAGCATTTCCGACACCATCATGACTGTCGCAGCAGCTACCCTAGGGTGCGGGATGCTTTCTCCCTCAGCAACTTTGTTTGCTGACCCTGTATCGAAAATCTGGTAGACCCAAGGACCTTTGTCATCAGCGGTCTCTATGAAAGGTACAATGGCGCCACCTATGGTGCACGCCGTGTCCTCGCCGTGTAGCACGACCTCTTGTCTTTCCCACTCGAACTTCACCATCTGATGTAAGGTGGAGGGCACTGCTTTGGCTGCATGAATCCATGGCCATCCTAACAGAAGGTTATAAGATACTGTGGCATCTAACACCTGGAACTCCATGGTAAATAGGACAGGACCGATGGTCAATTCAAGTACAACATCCCCCACAGTGGCTGTTCCGTTCCCGTCGAACCCTCGGACACAGATGCTGTTCTTGTGGATTCTTCCGTGGTCGATCTTTAACTGGTTCAGGGTAGATAGTGGACAAATATTGGCACTTGAGCCGTTATCCACCAATACTCGAGTTACCACCGAGTCTTCACATTTGACAGCTAGGTATAGAGCTTTATTATGCTCCGTACCTTCCACCAACAGATCATCATCTGAGAATGTCACCCTGTTCACCTCGAAAATCTTGTTGGCAATGGTTTCCAGGTGGTTTACAGAAATCTCATTGGGTACATGAGCTTCATTCAATATCTTCATCAAGGCCCGACGATGCTCCTCAGAATGGATCAGCAATGACAGCAGCGAGATCTGGGCCGGTGTTTTCCTCAGCTGTTCGACCACAGAGTAGTCCTGCACTTTCATCTTTCTAAGGAACTCCTCCACCTCTTCTTCGGACACAGGTTTCTTGGTTGCAGCTGGGTTGGTTCTCCTTAGCTCCACCGGAGCAAAACATCGACCTGATCGAGTCAGCCCTTGCGCTTCACAACTAACTTCTTCCACCTGTTTTCCTTTGTACATCACCACCGCCTTTTCATATTTCCATGGCACAGCCTTGCTATCAATCATCGGCAGCTGGACTACAGGCTTTATGGTGACCAGTTCTCTATATACCCCCTTCAATATAACTGCAGGTGCGGGCGGAATCCCTGATATTACCAACTTGTTTGGCTCGGGTTTGCTTGTTATGGCGGACGAGCTCCTTCCCAATATCACTACTGGCTTGACGCCTTCTCCCTGCGACTATACCCTCGTTCCCCCACTGGTTGAGACTTCTTTCGGGGCGGCCTGGATCATCATCACTGTCTGTGAGGGTTTTCTCAACTCTCCTCCCTCATACACCAACTCAATCATGTGAGTCTCGTGGTGCGCTGGCAGTGGGTTCTGGTTGATGTTAGGAGCCTCCGGTGTCTGGACCTCGATCTTATTGGTGTCAATAAGATCTTGTATGGCTTGCCTCAATTTCCAACACTTTTCGGTATCATGCCCGAGCATCCCTGAGCAGTATTCACAACTTATTGATCGATCCAAATTCTGGGGTGGGGGATTTGGTTCTCGAGTCTGGACAGGACTAACCAAACCCAATTGCCTCAGTTTGTGGAACAAAGCGGTGTAGGTTTCTCCCAACTCCGTGAAAGTTCTGTGTTTCCGCAACCTGTCATTCCTAGCATCTGGATTTCCCTGAAAGCCTGCCCCTGGAGGGTTTCTATACGCCCTCGGTGGAGGATATGTGTGTTGTGGTGGTGCATATATGTTCTGGGGAGCCGACGCGCGCCATTTCGGGCGAACCAGAGGCTGAGTGTATGCCTGGGCCTGGTGTACGGAGCAATGTGGTTCTTGAGGCGGATAGAAATGTTGTGGTGGATTGTATGGGTAGTTTGGCCTGTGAGGCCTGGGTTGGTTGTAGTGTGGCTTGCTAGCCCTGGACCAACTGCCTGCCTCGATCGTGGCAATTTCTTCTTTCTTTCTTCTTCCCAACGCACCTCTGGTGCCACTCTGAATAGCTTGGGTCGTGGCCTTGAGTGCCGAATAATTCAAGATTTTGTCAGACCTCAGACCTTCTTCTATCATGACCCCTATCTTGACCACCTCGTTGAAGGATTTTCCAACCGTTGTCACTAAGTGACCAAAGTAGGTTGGATCCAATGTTTGTAAGAAATAATCCACCATCTCTCCCTCTCTCATGGGAGGATCGACTCTAGCTGCTTGTTCTCTCCAGCGGAACCCGAACTCGCAAAAACTTTCCCCGGGTTTCTTCCCAGTTCTTAATAATGTGAGACGGTCAGGGACTATCTCGAGATTGTACTGGAAATGACCTGCGAAAGCCTGCGCCAGATCATCCCAAGTATACCACCTACTGGAATCCTGCCTCGTATACCATTCTAGTGCAGATCCGCTCAGACTTTGGCCGAAATAAGCTATTAGCAGCTCATCCTTGCCGCCTGCCCCTCTCATTTTGCTATAGAATCCCCGCAAATGTGCCATGGGATCACCGTTCCCTTCATATAAATCAAACTTAGGCATCTTGAACCCAGCCGGGAGTTGGACGTCTGGGAAAGGGCACAGATCTTTGTATGCTACGCTGACCTGGTTGCCCAAACCGTGCAGGTTCCTGAAGGACTGCTCCAGGCTTTTGAACTTTCTCAATACCTCATCCTGTTCAGGGGCTTTAACCGGCTTTTCAATCTCTGCCGGTACCTCCAAGTGTGGATTGTAAGCATGTGGTTCGGGGGCATGGAATGTAGGCTTAGGGGGATAGTATTGCGTATCGTGAGCCTGAAACAATGGCTCACTGGTCGTTCTTTGCAAGGGGGCTGATGTGGGTCCCACAAAAGTGGGAATATTAGGTGTTGGGGGAGGTGTATGAGGTGGTGGAGCTTGGGAATCGTGAGTGCTTCTTTCTTGATGATAACGGGGGTTTTGGAGGCTTGTTGAAGGGCCGGAGTGAGGGTATTCCGGCATGTGCCCCAGTGGCTCAGGGCTCTTTTGTGCTTTGGTTAGGGCTAGCTGCATTGCATTCATCTCTAGTCCCATCCTTTCAATCTTTTCCATCTCTTCTTTTAACAACTGGCTCATCGGCCTTTCTTCCTCATTACTATTCTCTGAAGTAGTCATGCTTGTTTCTACCGGTCCTTTGGATCTGGTTTGGTAGGAGTGTGTTGCCAGAGTTCTTTAACAACTAACTTGTCTGGTATCAGACAACAACAAACTTTGTTAGCGTTAGAATTTAACAGATTTGATCACAACACATAGAGGATGCAATGCTCCTAGGCAGTTAACCGTTTCTACATGCTTTGCTTCAAACAACATGCGTCATCCCGGCTTGCTCATTTGTCCCTTTTTAAAGTACTTTGGGAAACCCTGCGTTTTATTTTATTCTTTCTTTATTAAAAGCGGTCGAATCTTATGGGGATTGCCTACGTATCACGTCCCCGCGCGAATCAGACCAGGCGTAGTTCTGCCACAAAGTAAAGACACAAAAATTCTTCTGGAGTCACTTCATTTCATTATCAAAATTTGCTATTACACATTATTTCAAACAAAAGTAGCAACAGTACAGACCCCACAGTTTTTAACTTGATTTGACTAAAAGAAAAGAAAACAACATATGGGAAAACAAAGCCAAATAAACAGGACTTGAGCAAGGATTAATTTTCCAACTTAAGGGCCCGCGAGGCATCATTCGGCCTTTTCGCGGCTCTAGGTATGAGGTCTCTCTGCAAGCCTTTCAATTCATTCATGATCCGGTAGACGCAGCCCATGATGGAATCAAGGAGGGTTTTCCGAGGCATTTGCTCGCATTCTAAGCATCTCATGTAGATGTAATGTCCGATCTCGTCGATCCTTCCTCGAATGCTGTCCCTTTCAGTGAATAATTGCTCTATTTGCTGGTTCTTTAATCCCAGTGCTTGAGCATTGTTAGCAAGTCGATCCTGGAACAACTCCATTTGTCTTTCCATGCAGGCCATTGCATCGTAACAATGTCTTCTGTCTGCCTGGCATCTCGTGCTTGTTTGATGATCCGATCATGTAGGGTGGAGTTCGTTTTCCTTAATATCCCGACGCTCATTTCATAATCCCTTATGACCTGTTGCAGACGCTGCCTCCGGGCCATTGTGCATTTTGCCCATCTGTCCTTCATCCTGGCCACGCGAGCTTCTGATTGCTCTAATTCTTATTGGCTTTGGACGACCTGATTTTTTAAACCCGCTATCAACCTTTCGTCGGAGCGACGTCTCTGTCGGTCAATGTTACTTTTGCTGGCTTGGTGAAGGCGGGCCTTCAGGGTTTGGTTTTCTTGGGTTAGCTTGTTTCTTTCAGCCTGCTCCGAGGCAACTTGCACGTTGTTCTCAAATACAAGCCTTTCAACTTGTTGCTTTAGTTTCCCGATTTCAACCCTGTAACCTTCTTCCCTTTTTAACCATCCCCATTGCTCCTGTGAATCATCCGTGAATTGTTGGATGTGAGCTCTTTTAGCAGGTCTCTGCCGAATCTGGAATCTTCTTTCGAACCAAGCATCGTACTTTGGGTCTACCTCACCTTTAGCTAGTTCTCGCACCATGGTCTTGGGTTCCAAGAATCTACATTCGTGCCACAACTTTCTAATCTTTCCCTCGGGAAATATGACTCCCGGGCTTAGCTCAATGGCGTGCTTGCTCAGGTCTTCATCAGTAGGGATTACTTGAAACCTGCCTAGCTGGCGCAATACCCGATGAGGAGCATATGGCTGGATGCTGCGAAGTCCCATTAAGAGAACATGACATTCTTCAGCTGCCATGTATATTACATCTGTATCAACCAACCAGCCGAATGCCCATTCAATTTGGTCAGCTGTTGTTGACCTTAATCGTGTAAACCATGCTTCGACACCTTCAGGAAACCTGACGCCTGTCATGCGCTTCTCGAAGCCGCTGATACAATTCCTCCCGGTCAACCCGTGATTCATGTATCCTACTCGGTGATGGAGGTGCTCTTGCATCCATAGCTAAAGTAACAGATTGCAACCCTGGAAGAACTTGCCTCCTTCTCGGCATATCGTCAAGGCTCGGTAGATTTCGGACAAAATCAAAGGAATAACAGTACTGTCGGTTCTTTTGATTGCAACGTCGGCCATCCCTACAAGGCCTATCTCTATCTTTTTATCCTCCCGTGGACAGACCACGACTCCCAAGAATGCTGTGATGAAAGCCAAAGTACGTCTTGCTTCCCATTTGTTTCTGTTCCCGCCATGAGTTAGTCCAAGGTTTGGTTCCTCGAAGCCCTGCGGAGCCCCGTACCGCTGATACAAGAAATGGAGATCACAACATCCTCTCGATAAATCATCATGTTGTACCTTCCGACTGATGCTTAGTAGATCCAGAAACGCATGCGGAGACACTGGCCTCGGCGAAAGTAAATATTGCTCTCTTAACCTCTCATTCAATCCCGCATATCCGGCGACTTCCTCAAGTGTTGGTGAAAGTTCAAAGTCGACAAAGCGGAATACATTGCGGGTTGGGTCCCAAAATGGTATCAGAGCCTCAAGAATATCTGTCCTCGGCCTAACACCCAACAGATTGACAAAACCTCCCAATACTCTTCCCACTATCCCTTTGCTATCGGCTTCCAAGTCATTCCACCACATGTGGAGTTGTAGAGGGACCTCGCTGAGGGCAGAGAATGGTTCATTTGGCTCTGTGCTCATCCTGCACATTTATTAAGGCATTTTTTAGGAGAAAGCAAAAATCTTTATTTTGATTCCAAACAAAAATCTTTGAAAAAAAAACAATATATGTATATATATACATGTGTATATATATATATATACATATATACTTTATTATATCTTTATTTGGTAAAAACGAAAAAGGGAGTTGGACCCGATGAGGGTTGCCTACGTATCCCACATCCGGTGAGAATCAAACCGACGTAGTTCGGGTAATAAACTAAATAGTTTATAACTTGAAAATAAAGAAAATTAAAAGAAAAACTCATTCCTCATTATAAATTTATAACTTAAAAATAAACTAATTTTTTTTTCTTCAGTATAACAAATTGTTAAAATATACCCAATTTCTCCTCTATTTGAACTTTGTCATTTTTTTTATTTTATTTTTTTTATTTATTTTTTTATTTTTATTTATTTTATTTTTTTGTAAAATTTTCCCAACATTCACAACCGGTCATCATGCATGTTCGAAGCAAATAAATGCACAAGCAGTGAGCAGGATGCATCAGGATGGCCTTTTTTGTTTCAGGTTGCTATTCCTAGACGGACCCAACCCATGTGTTGAGTCCCCTAAGTCAAAAATGCACATGATGCAAATAAGCGTTCCTACTAGGGATCCGGCATGAAGTTGAGTTATTCTAGGTTCAGAACCTGGGTGTTTGTTCTAGACCTGGCTTACCCGAGCGGACAACTCGAGCCGAGGGGGGGCAGCGTACCGGGAATACAAAAGCTTCACCGGCTTAGCAACTTGTCCGAACCTCGTTCTAAATTGGGATTTGACACTATACAGAAAAGAAGCCGTACGAAGTACGCATTTCTTCATGATTTAGAAGACTCAGAGAGGATATGGGTTTCGGCACAATTTATATACAGTTCACAAAATATCAAAGCGGTAAAGCAGTTAGTTAACACATTGAGCACAGATGATGTAACAAAATCAGATAAAGCTGAATATAACAATTTATTTAAGCTCGAATTTCTAACCCTGAACCAGTGGTTCTGGGTCAGAATTCCCCAGCGGAGTCGCCAGAGCTGTCACACCTCCTTTTTCCGCTCCCGCGAGGGTACAAGGGAATTTTTTCCAATTAAAGGACAATCGAAATGAGATTGGTTTATTTATTTCAGAGTCGCCACTTGGGAGATTTAGGGGGTCCCAAGTCACCAATTTTAATCCCGAATCGAGGAAAAGAATGACTTCATATTACAGTATGCGTACCAGAAATCCGGATAATGAATTCTGTTAACCCGGGAGAAGGTGTTAGGCATTCCCGAGTTCCGTGGTTCTAGCACGGTCGCTCAACTGTTATATTGGCTTGATTATCTGATTTTATACAAATATGAACTTATGTGCAAATTTTATCTTTTAACCGCTTTATTATTATTGTTTCTAAAAGAATGTGAACATCCCTTAAAACACGTCTTTGGACTGCGTCACATGAAATGCACCCACAATCCGGAACACGTTTTATTTGATGTTTTGGGATTTGGATTCGGGTCGCATGAAATGCACACCCAGGCTTAAGAAAGTAAAATATTAAACACGCGCCTAAAGAGACTATCGCGTTATTATTTTGGGAAGACCGTGAAATTCGCTAAACGGTCCTTCCGAATTCTAATTAAACCATACATTTTGTGAGGGCCCCGCAATCTATACGTTTTATTTGGCGAGGCTCGTCTCATTTTTATTTTAAAAGGATATCCTATAGCAACTACGTTTCTTGTCGCGTTTGTCTCTACTAATTGAAAACAGAGATAGCCCTAGTTAATTACATGCTTGCAGGTTATTTATAGCAGGCTTCAAAATGCTTTTACAGAACAAGAAAACGTGGCTATGCGCACGGACAGCTAATCGAACATTATGGGCCCAAATCCAGCTCATGCGGGATGGGCTAGACCTGGGCTACTATTTATCCGATGCGGGCCTGCCCGGTCTGTTTCGACCTGGGCTCGCCCCCGTGAGGTCGAGGAACACAGACTTGTGCTATTTGTTATAAGGGTGTGGTTCGACAATTATAATGAGGCAGTTTATCAAAAGGAAACGAAATTAACTAACATGGATAGTTTTATGTTTTGACATACATTTAAGGACATGCCAATCACAAAAAAACACAACTCATTTCCAGGTTATAGCCTTTTATACTGCCAATCCTCTTATCTGTCAAATTACACACCATATGATATTAAATTATCCTACATTTACATTCACTATATGAAATGACCAACTCCAGTACCCAACAAGAATGTAAACCAATACACTCTACATGACTCTCGATATAACAACTACATGTGGACCTAAACGTCTTCAAATCTTCTCTTTTGTATTCATGCTCAACTTTCAAGTTACATGGACAGTATTAGTCATGTACCTGGTATAGAGGAACAAAAGCAGGAGAAGAAGAAAGGTGTCAGCAACAGGCAACCAAACAGCAACAACAAATCAACAACAACCAGCAGCAATAGCCAGCCACAATTATGAGGCCCTCAAGTTATAGAGCACCAAGCAGAAAATCCCAGAAAACAGAGTAGAAAAACAACAGCAGGAAGCCCAGAATATTGAATGTAACAGCGCCAACAGTTTAACAATTACACACAGTTCAGCAAATAACAGCAATTGGCCAAGACAGCTTGGCCAGCTTAAATTCTTATGCTGTTTTCAGATAGTCTTGTTACAATGTTCTGAGATTTCTTTTTGTTTCTTTCTTTCAGCTTTTTTTTTTTTAATAAAACCTTCTCCCCAGGCTCCAAAAATAAAATCCCCTTTTTAAACGGAAGGTCTGCCTTTTTATAGCCTTCCCTCAGCACTTTACAGTCTGCTTGACAACTCCGAATTCCCCCTCCCTGCTGTTTTTCCACTCAGTTATTTTAAATAACCAGACCTCCCATGAGATCCCTGACAGCCCCTCTCTATTTTTGTTGTTAAAGTGTCCTAATCTCTTATTTATTTAGCCAAAGCATGGGCAGCAGGAATATAATCTGACAGCACATGCTCTCCAATTATTTTAATTCCTTAACAGCTAACCGTACACATGCTGCCCACAATCTAAACCAAGAGAACATGTTATCCATTTAAAAATCACAGCCTGAACTGCAACTATAACACACCCTCAAATGTTTTTTTGATTCAATTTGAACAAATCTCAGGCAACACACTCAGTTCCTAATTGAATTCAACAAAATCTCAGCAGGCAAACCAATGACAAAGATCAGATTATCGCCATTCCAAACTGAACTAATTGACGACGTATATCGACTCGACTATACTAATTGTAATACATACAGTCGAAACCAATGATCATAAATCCAAAAGTATCAACATGTGATTCAAATTGTACCGACATAAACCAAATTGTACTGGGGACTAATTAATCGATCAAATTTAAATTCAACTGACTGCACAGCTTACAAACACACACAAAAATGAAGACGGGCTTGACCAAACACAGAAACCTTGGGCAAAATGGACGGGGCAGTCAGAATTCACAGCAAATCAACTACAGATAATTAACCATACAAACAGACCTTTAACTATAACAAAACACATGAACCGATAAAGTAAAAATACCTGGGAGTCTTGGAAAAGGAATCAGCAAATCCTAACTCGGATTTGAATCGATCTTTATTGGGGTTGAACGGTCTTTAATCGAAGTGTTCTCCACTGAGAACACTTCGATTAAGGTCCATTAGACCCTAATCGTCTGGTTCAAATGGACACCGACCGGACATCAGGATTTCTAGGGTTTCTAAAGGCGGATTTGAGATTTATGCTTCCCTGGTTAGATTCGGACCAAACCAAGCCTGGTTTGGTCACGAGGGAGGTCTGGGGAGTGTCTGGTACGAGTATGGTGTGGTTTGGTGTAGGTCATAGTTCGACTCGAATCTTCAAATGAAGATTCGAGAAGCTAAGGACTGATTCGAAGCAAAAGGATAGCAGATCCATGTTCAGGACAGTGAGGTGGTCCTAGGGTGTTCAGCAGGTGGTCACCGGCGTCCATGCCGCCGGCTTTAATATCGAGGGAGATGGGGCGGCTAGGGTTCCTAATGGGAGGTCTGGGTTCGAGCTTGGGGACGACGGGAGGGGGGGTGCTCGTATAGGGGGCTAGGTAAAGGGTTAGGTTTATATACGTAAAGAGTAATTAGATCTTGGCCGTTGGATGCATCGAGATTGATGGCCAGGATCTTTTACTTAAAACGGAACGACACCGTTTGGCCTCGGTTGGGGGGTCGGTTCGGACTGGTTCCTGGGTCGGGTTTGGAAATGGGTTACTGAAAGGGAATCCTGGGCCGTTGGATTGGCCTGGACGGATGGTTCAGATTAGATGGCCTATACGGCGTCGTTTTGGGGTCTTGCCTGGGCAGGCTTGTTTGGACCGGATGGTGGACGTGGTTTGGGCCTACTGTTTTAACTTTTGGCCCAATCCGAGTATCCTCATTTTTTTTTGCTTTTTCTATTTTAATTTAAACACAAAATTCCTAAATAAGACAAAGTAAAATTATATACCCACAGATTAACATTTAATAAAAATCAACCAATGATAAGAAACATTTATGCATATATTTTTGATTTTCTTTTCTTTTGGAGTAATTTCCGTGAAGCAAAAATCACGTGCTTACAGCCGGTAGTGAGCTTTGAAGTCCTTTCTGCTTGCATTGACCAAGACTAGTACTGAAACATCTCGACTAGATAAAACCCTCAAAAGAAAATGAAATGCGATGATTTTTGAGTCAAGGATAAGAAGAATCCAAAACCAGATGGCTATTTTAAAAAGAGAAGTAAAAGAAACTTATCTGAGCGAGACAGCTGGTACCAATGGTTATGACATGCATTTTGGATTGATCGGCCCAATCTGTCCAAATAACCAATTTTCAATTGCCATACTTATGTTGCCCAGAACTTCCATCAATTGTTTGAATTACCCAGACCTTAACCTTGCTTTCCTGCGGTACCTCGAAACATTTTTCCACCCACGGACCTTTTTCCATTTAAACATTTTCCAACTCACTTTCGCCTCAAGGTGCCCGCGAGGGTTTTCACCAATAAGACTCTCTCATTTATTTTCTCTCAGCTCCCGTCGCCTTACGGTGGCCGTGAGGGTTTTCACCCATAAGACTCTCTCATTTTTATCTTTTGTTTTTTTTCTTTGAACCAGAATGTTGCCACTGCCACAAATTACCGTTACCTGCTTGATTTTGGCGTTTCCTAAAATTGATCAGAAGGTCTTTCTTTGGACCATAATGTAGGCTTTTGGATTGGGTTAGAAATAAAGGTATGCGAGGCTCAAAACAATTCAAATGGGTTCAAATTACAACTTTCGGAATCCAATTTCCACAACAAGCACAACTTCTGCCCCAGTTTCTTGCTTGGGGATTTTTGGATTTCTATTTTGGTATGACTGATCGGAGTAAGGATGCCTACGTACCCTTTCGGGATCAAGTCAAACGTAGTTCACTGTATTATAATTAACTTTTGTTGTTGTGTTTTTCTTTCTTTCCTTTTCTTTCTCTTTCTTTTTCTTTTCCTTTTCTTCTTCTTCCTTTTTCTTTTTCTTTTATTTCTTTTCTTTTTCCTTTGTTTTTCTCCTCTTTCTTTTCTTTTGATTTTCTTTCTTTACCTTTTCTTCTTCTTCCTTTTTCTTTTTCTTTTCTTTCTTTTCTTTTCCTTTTGTTTTTCTCTTCTTTCTTTTTCTTTTTGTTTTTCTCTTCTTTTTTATGTTCGGCACCTGTGTTCCCTGATAATGCCGTTGATTCCGAAAGAGGGGTATGAAAAATAAGTAAGGCTCAAAGGGGATAACAAGGGATAAGAGTGTTTGGATTGCAGGACAAAACGCTTTCATCATTTCAATCTTTATGATATGCCAAATACAAACAGATACATTCAGAAAATAAAGAAATCATACATAATATCTCTTGACTGCATTAGAATTGATGGCCATTTCTATACATTTTCCTTCCACATCTGTCAAATACAATGCTCCGTTAGACAACACTCTGGTTATTACAAATGGTCCCTGCCAGTTTGGGGCAAATTTTCCTTTTGCTTCAGCCCAATGAGGCAAAATCCGCCTCAGTACTAACTACCCGACTTCGAATTTCCTTGGACGCGCTTTCTTGTTGTATGCTCTTGCCATTCTTCGTTGGTACAGTTGGCCATGACACACTGATGCCAATCTCTTCTCGTCAATCAAACTCAACTACTCAAGACGGCTTTTTACCCATTCATCATCATCGATCTCAGCCTTTGCAACGATTCGCAGAGACAGGATTTCCACCTCTGCGGGTATTACTGCCTCAGTACCATATACCAATGAATAAGGAGTCGCCCCCACCGAGGTACGAACGGTGGTGCGATATCCTAACAATGCGAAAGGTAATTTCTCATGCCATTGTCTATATCCTTCAACCATCTTCCAGAGTATTTTCTTTATATTCTTATTGGCTGCTTCAACCGCACCATTTACCTTGGGACGGTATGGAGTAGAATGCCTATGAGTAATCTTAAACTGCTCACATGTCTCCTTCATCAAATGACTATTAAGATTAGCCCCATTATTTGTGATGATTACCTTTGGAATCCCAAACCGACAGATGATATTTGAATGCACGAAGTCGACTACAACTTTCTTGGTCACAGACTTGAACGTCTTAGCTTCCACCCATTTGGTAAAATAATCTATAGCTACCAAAATAAACCTGTGCCCATTTGACGTTACTGGATCAATTGGCCCAATAACATCCATTCCCCACGCAACAAAAGGCCATGGCGCGAACATCGTATGTAGTTCTGATGGTAGAGAATGAAT
This sequence comes from Nicotiana tabacum, assembly GCF_000715075.1. Taxonomy (NCBI): domain Eukaryota; kingdom Viridiplantae; phylum Streptophyta; class Magnoliopsida; order Solanales; family Solanaceae; genus Nicotiana; species Nicotiana tabacum. The sequence goes on along the minus strand of NC_134086.1, from coordinate 58,192,059 downwards.
CAAATCTCCATGCACTTGGCACTGATGACATTTACGCACAAAACTGATACAATCCCGCTCTATAGTGAGCCAATAATAACCTGCTCGGAGAATCTTCTTTGCTAGAACGTACCCACTCATATGCGGTCCACAAACTCCGGAATGTACCTCAGTCATGATAGATGTGGCCTGTCTTGCATCCATGCATCTCAACAACCCAAGGTCTAGAGTTCTTTTGTACAACACTCATCCACTAAAGAAAAACCACTTGCCAATCGTTGAATCGTTCTTTTCTGATCACCGGTGGTCTGTATCGGGTATACTCTCGTCCTGATGTACTCTTTGATATCATGGAACCACGACTCGCTGTCGATTTCCTCTTCTATCCTGCTACAGTAAGCATGCTGATCACGGACCTGAATCTGCAATGGATCAACATAAGCCTTGTCTGGATGATGCAACATCGACGCCAAAGTAGCCAAAACATCGGCAACCTCATTATGAATCCTTGGAATGTGCCTGAATTCTATGGCCTGAAACCGTTGACAAAGCTCATGCAGACACTGCCGATACGGTATAAGCTTCAAATCCCGTGTTTCCCATTCTCCTTGAATTTGGTGTACCAGTAGGTCTGAGTCACCCATGACCAAGACTTCCCATACACCCATATCTACAGCTAATCTCAATCCCAATATACACGCCTCATATTCTGCCATGTTGTTCGTACAGTAGAAACGAAGCCGAGCTGTAACAGGGTAATGCTGACCTGTTTCAGAAATAAGTACCGCTCCTATTCTCATGCCTTTCATATTTGCAGCCCCATCAAAGAAAAGTTTCCATCCCGACTTCTCAGCTTATTCCAATTCATCAATGTGCATCACCTCTTCATCAGGGAAATAGGTTTTTAAAGGCTCATAATCTTCATCGACGGGGTTCTCAGCCAAATGATCGGCTAAGGCCTGTGCTTTCATTGCAGTCCGTGTCACGTAGATAATGTCGAACTCTGTACGCAAGATCTGCCACTTTGCAAGCCTCCCTGTGGGCATGGGTTTCTGAAAAATATACTTCAACGGGTCCAAGCGAGATATAAGGTAGGTAGTGTAAGATGACAAATAATGTTTCAACTCCTGTGCCACCCAAGTTAGGGCGCAACATGTCCTTTCCAGATGAGTATACTTAACCTCGTAAGATGTGAACTTCTTGCTGAGATAGTAGATAGCCTGCTCCTTTCTGCCCGTAACATCGTGCTGCCCCAGTACACAGCCGAATGAACTATCCAAAACTGTCAGATATAGAATCAAAGGCCTCCCTGGTTCTGGCGGGACCAACACGGGTGGGTTCGACAAATACCCCATTATTTTATCAAAAGCCTCCTGACATTCATCAGTCCATTCGACCGCGGCGTCTTTCTTTAATAATTTGAAAATTGGCTCACAAGTTGCCGTGAGCTGAGCAATGAACCTACTGATATAGTTCAATCTTCCCAACAAACTCATCACCTCGGTTTTGTTTCTTGGAAGTGGCAATTCCTGAATAGCTTTGATCTTCGATGGGTCTAATTCAATACCCCGTCGGCTGACTATAAACCCCAACAACTTCCCAGATGGTACCCCGAAAGCACACTTTGCAGGATTGAGCTTAAGATTGTACCTGCGAAGCCTTTGAAAGAACTTTCTCAAATCTCTGACATGGTCGGATTGCTGTCTAGACTTCACGATCACATCATCCATGTACACCTCGATTTCCTTATGTATCATATCATGGAATATGGTTGTCATAGCCCTCATATAAGTTGCCCTAGCATTTTTCAAACCAAACGGCATGACCCGATAACAATACGTTCCCCACGGCGTGATGAATGCCGTCTTTTCTGCATCTTCCTCGTCCATTAGAATCTGATGATAACCCGCATAACAATCCACAAAAGAGCCAATATCATGTTTGGCACAATTGTCGATCAGTATATGGATGTTGGGCAATGGGAAATTATCTTTTGGACTTGCCTTGTTAAGGTCTCGATAATCGACGCACACCCTGGTCTTGCCATCTTTCTTCGGTACAGGCATGACATTAGCTAACCAAGCGGGGTATCGTGTAACCTGAATGACCTTTGCCTCAAACTGCTTGGTAATCTCTTCTTTGATCTTCACATTTATGTCCGTTTTGAACTTTCTCAACTTCTGCTTGACAAGGAGGAGTGCCGGATCAGTGGGTAATTTATGAACCACCAAATCGGTGCTTAGACCTGGAATATCGTCATATGACCATGCAAAAACATCTTTGTACTCATGCAATACTTTAATTATCTCCTTCTTGAGTTGTGGCTCCAGATGAACACTTACTTTAGTTTCCCGCACATTGTCTTGGTCCCCTAGATTAACTGCTTCTGTGTCATTTAGGTTAGGTTTGGGTTTTTCTTCAAAATGACTTAATTCTTTACTAATTTCCTCATAAGCTTCATCGTTGTTACAATCCACCCCATCATCATACTCGTTTTCTTGTATTATTACTTCCGAGCTAGACTGGCTTTTAAAACTGGGCCGAAAATTCCTCATGCATGTCATATCATTGATATCAGCATAAAAAGAACTGTACAAAAAGAAAAGAAAAGAAAATGGAAAGAGAATTAGGAACGAAGAAAATTGCATTTCATTGAATATAAAGATAACAAGGTTTTAACTCATCCAAACGGACGGAACATAGCAACTGGATTACAAACCCTGGAATAATCCAGGTGACAAAAGGAAAACAAAACCCACTACCACGACTCCCTCCGAATTGGAAGAGGAGTAGCTTCCCAATTGTTGATGTTAGCATGTGGTCCGATGTACTGTATATCTGCTCCGCTTGACCCTTCCCCGGCCTCAACCATGTTTACTTCAGCAAATACTCTCTCGAACACCTTATCCAAATTCCCCTCTGCCCCAATCAATGAACCTGACATTTTTGCCAATGACTGTTTCTTGCTACCCGGCTTGACGAAGGACCTGGACAATCGTGGAATTGGTTTGGGAAGAACCCAAGCTTTCTTTTTCAACTTACGGGCCCTTCTAACATCTGCCGCTGTTGGTTTGAACCCTAATCCGAAAGTGTCCAGATTTTTGGGCAGGGACACAGGTTGAATAATGCCCTGAAGTTCAGCCCCCAGACCTTTCCCTAGCACGAACCCGTTATTCAGCATTTCTGATACTACCATGACGGTCGCAGCTGCCACCCTGGGACATGGCATGCTTTTAACCTCGGGCACTCTACTCACTGGGACCGTGTTGAAGACCTGATAAACCCATGGTCCCTTATCATCTTCAGTTTTTATAAAGGGCACAATGGCATCACTTATGGCGCATGTGGGATCTTCCCCATATAACACAATTTCTTGTCTGTCCCACTCGAACTTGACCATTTGGTGTAGCGTGGAAGGCACGGCTTTGGCTGCGTGAATCCATGGTCGACCCAACAAAAGATTGTAGGATACTGTAGCATCCAACACTTGAAATTCCATATTGAACTCGACTGGGCCAATAGTCAATTCGAGTACAATATCCCCTACTGTGTTTGTTCCTCCTCCGTCGAACCCTCGAACACAAATGCTATTTTTTCGGATTCTATCCTCATCGATCTTCAACTTGTTCAACGTGGACAACGTGCAAATATTAGCACTCGACCCGTTATCGATCAGTGCCCGAGTAACCATTGAACCTTCACACTTGACCGTCAAATAGAGAGCTTTGTTGTGTTCTGTGCCTTCCACAGGCAGTTCATCATCAGAAAATGCTACCCAGTTCACTTCAAAGATCTTGTTGGCAATTGTCTCCAGATGGTTCACTGAAATTTTGTCGGGCACGTGAGCCTCATTCAATATCTTCATCAAAGCTCGGCAATGCTCGTCAGAGTGAATCAATAACGACAACAACGAGATTTGGGCCGGTGTTTTTCTCAATTGTTAAACAATGTAATAATCTTGCACTTTCATCTTTTTCAGAAACTCTTCTGCCTCTTCTTCCGTCACAGCTTTTTTGACTGGCACTGTATTGTCTTTAGCGCCCTTAGCCTTTCTCAACTCTTCGGGAGCGAAACAACGTCCCGACCGAGTTAGTCCTTGTGCTTCACAACTCTCTTCCTCAATTTCCCTTCCTTTGTATGTCAACACTACCTTTTCATATCTCCACGGTACGGCTTTGCTATCAACCATGTGTAACTGGACTACCGGTTTTATGACAACCGATTCTACGTAGGCTCCTTTCACAACCACCACGGGTGCAGATGATGACCCTGGTACTACTAACTTGACTGGCTCTGGCTTTATTGCAGCCACAAATGGTCCCTTTCCCATTACCAACACTGGCTTGTCTTTTATTGCTTTTAACTGAACCACTGGCCTTGCACTCACTGTCTTTTCTTTGGCTTCCGTAGAACGAATCACCATAACCACCTGCGAAGGTTTTTTAGGCTCTGTCCCCTTATGTATCAGTTCGATCATATTGGCCTCATAATGCGCTGGTAACGGATTTTGGTTGATGTTTGGGGCCTCTGGAGCCTGTACTTCAATACGGCGATTATCAATGAGCTCTTGTATCGCGTTTTTCAACTTCCAACATTTTTCAGTATCATGCCCCGGCATCCCTGAGCAATACTCGCAGCTAATAGAATGGTCCAGGTTTCTGGGAAGTGGGTTTGGTGCTTTGGATTCAATCGGGGTCAACATTCCCAACTGTTTCAATCTATGGAAGAGAGCGGTGTAAGATTCTCCCAGCAGAGTAAATGTTTTTCTGTTTGGGGCCTTCTCACTTCTAAAAGCTTGGTTTGAGCGGAAGTTGGTTCCTGGTCTGTTTGCCCTTGGAGGGGGATAAGTGTTTTGCGGGGGTGGATGTGTGTTTTGGGGATTCGGGGCACGCCATTGCGAGTGCACCGGGGGCTGAGTGTAGGTCTGTGCGTGGTGGATAGAAAAGTGTGGTTCTGGTGGTGGATAGTAGTGTTGCGGTGGGCCATATGGGGTATATTGGTAGTTTGGGTGGTGGTGTCTGGGTTGATTGTAGTAGAGTGGAGGGTTATTGGGCCTGGACCAAGCACTAGCTTCAACTGTAGCAACTTATTCCTTCTTCTTCTTTCCAAGCACACCACCAATACCGCTTTGGATGGCCTGGGTGGTTGCTTTCAATGCCGAGTAGCTCAAGATTTTGTTAGATTTCAATCCTTCTTCAATCATGGCCCCCATCTTTACCACCTCATTAAACGATTTTCCGACGGACGTCACTAGATGACCACAATAGGTAGGCTCCAATGTTTGCAAGAAATAATCTACCATCTCACTCTCCCTCATCGGAGGATCAACCCTCGCTGCTTGTTCCCTCCAGCGGAAACCAAACTCTCTAAAACTTTCCCCAGGCTTCTTTTCCAGCTTCAACAATGACAGACGGTCGGGGACTATCTCAAGGTTATATTGAAAATGGCCAATGAATGCTTGTGCCAAATTATCCCATGTATACCATCGGCCGGGGTCCTGTCTCGTGTACCATTCTAGCGCTGACCCGCTCAGGCTTTGACCGAAATATGCTATCAACAATTCATCCTTTCCCCCAGCACCTCTCATTTTGCTACAAAAGCCACGCAGATGGGCTACTGGGTCACCGTGCCCCTCATATAAGTCAAACTTCGGCATTTTAAACCCCGCAGGCAACTGAACATCAGAGAAAGGGCATAAATCTTTGTATGCGACGCTGACTTGGTTACCTAAACCATGCATGTTCCTGAAGGATTGCTCCAGGCTTTTGACTTTACGAATCACTTCCTCATGTTCTGTATTCTTAACCGGTTTCTCAACCTCTCCGGGGATTTCAGAATGGGGAGAATAGGTATATGGCTCGGGCGCTTTGAAAGTGGGTTCGGGAGGGTAATATTGGGTGTCGTGAGCTTGGAATAGCAGCTCACTGGACGATCTATGTAGTGGGGCTGGGGGAGGTGCCACAAAGACGAGAACCATGGGTGGTGGAGGGTTCTGTTTAGGGGGTGGAGCTTGGGGAGCGTATGAAATGGTACCATAACCCTGGGCATGATAGGGGAAGGCTGAAGATGCGTGGGAAGTGGTAGGATCCTGAGCTTGAGCCAGGGGTGGGATGTAAGATGGATTAGCAGGATATAGTGGTGCCGGATGTCCCTGAGACCATGCCCGATGCATTTCGGCCATTTGTGCTTTTAATTTCCCCATCTCTTCTTTCATAGCACCCACATCTGTTACCTCAACTTCATTTGAAGGGTCTACGATGCTGATTTTCGAATCCTGCCCTGTCATTTTTACTTGATCTTTCGACCGGGTGTTGTATGGGTGAGTTGCCAGAATTGCCAATCACCTAACCACCTGCCTGGACTTACACACTTAGACAACCACTTTGTTAGCGGTTAGGTTTTAATAGATTTAACAACCGCACGTTGGCATAAATGCATTTATACAATTAATCATTTCTATTATGCATTTGCTCGATCGCATGCGTCATCCCAGCACTTCGTCCCTCGTTTCTTTTTACCCTTCTTTCAAATTTCATCACCTCATCCCTTTCTTGTGCTCTTCTCTTTCTTTTGTTTCTTTCTCTTTAGTGTTCCCGCTCATTTCTCTTTTGTTTTTCCATTCTTTTCTCTCTTTCTCTCTTTCCTTGGTTTTTCTTCTTTTTTCTTCTTTTCTTTTTTTCTTACGATTACGGTCGAATCCTATGGAGATTGCCTATGTATCGTGACCCCGCAAGAATCAGACCAAGCGTAGTTCATGAAAATAAATGCAAAAATAAAGGGTGGAAATAAGATTTTTTTTTGAAATTTTCAATTTTCATTACTAAAACAAACTATTACAAACTCAACACTTTTCGGAATGAAACTAATAGACGCAAATTAAAAGCAAATACAGACTCTAAGACTACAGACGTACTTGACCTGGCAAGATAACAGACATACGAAGGACTGACTCAAAATGGTAAAAATTACAGACACGGACTATGCATATTCTAGTGCTTCAAACTTAGGTGTCCGCGGGGCGTCGTTCGGCCTCGCCGCGGGCCTAGGATCCAAATCCCTTTCAAGCTGCTCTAACTCATTCATGGTTCGCTTCACATAGATCATCATTGCTGAGACAAAAGTAGTATGGGTCATGTCTTCACAAACCCGACATCTCCTGAAAATGGCATGAGCAATGGCTCTAATCCTGTCTTTTGTTTGCTTCTTTTCTATGAGCAAGCGTCTTATCTGATCGCTGCACGTCTTTAGTGCTCGAGAGTCCTGCAGGTGTTGGTCTTGCAGCCGTTGCACTTCTACCTCCATTTGGGCCAACAAGTCGTAACAATGTCCACTTTCAATTTCAAAATCTCTAGCCTGCCTAACCGTTTTACCCTCAAGGGCAACCACTTTTCTCTTTAAATTGGCAACAATTTTCTCATGGTCCCTTTTCAACTGATTCAAGTACTGGCGACGCTCCTCTGTTCTTGTAGCCCACTGTGCTTTAAGTTCTGCCATGACATTCTCAGATTTTTCTAATTCATCCCGCCATTCCCTGACTTCGTTTTCCAATCTTTTTATCAATTGCTCATCGGATCGGCTCCTCGGTTGCTTATCGACGGTTATCTTCAATTGCCGGATTTGGGCCCTAAGTGCTTCAGTTTCTCGAGCCAGTCTATTCTTTTCACCTTGATCCGCGGCAACCTGTACATTGTTCTCGAATTTCAGACTCTCAACTTGCTACTTCAGTTTACCAATCTCAACTCGATAGCCTTCTTCCTTTGCTAACCAATCCCACTGCTCTTGGGACGACTTGGCGAAATCTTCGAGATGAGGTCTTTTAGCTGGTCTCCCACATGCCACGTCACCTCTGAACCAATCATGATACCCTGGGGCAACTTCCCCTTTAACCCTATCAGACACACAAATGTTCGCCATCAAATGTTGACACTCACTCCAAATTTGGCGAACTTCTTCCTCGAGGAATCGACCATCAGGACTAATTTCGACCACTTGGGTACTCAGATCTTCATCTCTCGGTACTACTTGATATCTCCCGAGTTGCCTCAGAACCCGATATGGTGCATAGGGCTGGATGCTTTTGAGTCCCATCAACAAAAAATGCGGGCGGGCTGCTGGCATATATATGACCTCTTCGACAGGCAACCATCCAAGCACCCACTGTATCTGGCTGGCATTGAGGTTCCGAAATAATGATGTCCAGGCCGTGACTCCTTCAGGTAGACTAGCCCCTTTGATTCTTGTGTAAAATTCACCTATACAAGTTTTCTCAACCGAACCATAACTCAATAGCTGAGAGCGAGGGCACAAATGCTCAGTCATCCACATTTGTAACAGCAAGTTACATCCCTCAAAAAATTTGCCCCCAGCTTTGCACGCAGTGAGAGCTCGGAAAATATCAGCCACGATCATAGGTGCTAATGTGCTTTTTACCATGGTTTGCAAGGTACTGACGACCCCTGCTACTTTCAAATCAATATTACCATCTTTCCTTGGGAATATTATGAGGCCCAAGAAGGCTATCATAAAAGCCACCCATCTGTGTTCCTCTCATTTTTGTCGGTTACTTCTACTGCATAGCTTAAAGTCTGGATTGTTGAACCCGCCCACGTGGCCATACCTATCATATATGAAGCGGAAACTGCAGAAACCCTTTGCAAAATCTGGATGATGAACTGTTCGGGGTATTTTCAAGGAATCCAAGAATCGGTGTATGGTAATGGCCCTAGGAGCAATCAAGTATTTGAACCTCAATGGAGCTTGATCACTTCCAATATACCCCGCTATTTCTTCCAATGTCGGGGTGAGCTCAAAGTCTGAGAAATAAAATACATTATGTGCCGCATCCCAATGGGCGACCAATGCCCTGATAATATCCCCCCGAGGCTGAATGTTTAATAAATCCGGAAGGTCTTTCAAATATTTTTTCACTTCGTCTTGCCCTTCTTTGCCTAAATCATTCCACCATAATAGCAGCTCAAAATGGATTTTGGTCATTATTGAAAAGGACTCATTTACCATCGTGCTCATCCTGCACATTTATTAAAGTGTTTAAGCAAAAAAGAAAAACTTTTATTTGACTCCAAAAAAGTTATCTATATTATCGACTCAAAATTACCCCTATATTTTCAAATGAAGAACTCAATTCTCAAACGCGGCCTTTCAGCACTTCAGGAACAAAGATTTTAAAGCCGCAGAAGTCAACCGGTCACACATCAAAAAGTGACCAAGATGGCGGTTTTTGCAAAGTCAGCCTTCCAGCGTCCCCAAATTACTTGTTTTTATTTAAGATAAAAGACCCGATATTGCAACACGGCCTTTCAACGCCTCGAGGACGAAAACTTAAGGCTGTGAGTGTCGAAAAAATATGAAAACATGACCAAAGGTGGCTATCTATGTAAGGTCAGCCTTCCGGCGTTCCGTTTGGGAACATTTGGCTATTTTTGACAAAAATGGCATCGCCTGGTTTATTTATGACAAAATTAAAATTTTGATATTTTCTGGTTATTTTGCAAAAGGGGAGGTTGGACCCGATGAAGGCTGCCTACGTATCTCACGCCCTATGAGAATCAAACCATGCGTAGTTCGGGCAAATTAACCAAACTATTTTAAAACATGACTCTTTTCCATTTTTATTTTTGGCATTTCATAAGCGAATAAAAACTATTTTTAGAAACAAGACTTTTTTTTTTCTTTTCAACAAATAAAACAGCCTATTTTTCCAAGATAAAAATAACCGACTCTTTTTCCTTTCCTTTTTCAACAAATAATGAAACAACTTATGTTTTTCAAACTAAAACAAAGACTCTTTTTATCCTTTTCTTTTTCAACAAACAATTTTTCAAAATTAAAAGACTCTTTTTTTTTCTATTTTTCTTTTGCTTTTAGTAAAACAGACTAAAATAAAGCATTTTCCTTTTTCATTTTCTCAAAATTTTGGCAGAGTTTCGACAGTGTTTGGGCATTGGGCTTTTATTTCTAAAATAATCAATTAACTCCCTAACTGATATATTTTTTCTTTCCTCTTTTTTCTTTTTTTCAATTTTCCAACATTCCCGAGATTCAGAAACCGGTCAACATGCAGGTTCGAAACAAATATATGTACAGAGCAAGTAGGATGCATCAGGATGGTCTTTTCATTTCAAGTTGCTAGCCCTAGACGGACCCAACCCCTGTATTGAGTCCCCTAAGTCAAATGCAACATGATGCAAATAATCGTTCCTACTAGAGATCCGGCATGAAGTCACGTTATACTATGTTCAAAACCTGGGTCGGTGTTCTAGACTATGTACCCTAGTGGACGACTCGAGTCGAGGAGAGAGCAACTTACCGGGAACCAAAAGGCCATCCGACTTCGTAACTTTTCCGGCCTCTTTTTTATTTCAAGGTATGACACTAACAGAATAGGGAGTCTCAACCAGTAAGCACATCCCCGGAGGTGAAGAGAGAAGGGTGTCGGCAAAGTTTATATACAGTTCAGATAATATCAAAGCGGTAACATTTAGCACATTCAGCACAAAACATGTAGGAAAATCAAATACAATTAAATACAGCAATTTATCTAAGCTCGAATTCTGAACCCTGAACCAGATATTCTGGGTTCGATCCCCAGCAGAGTCGCCAGAGCTGTCACACCTCCTTTTTTACACCTACACCCGTAAGGGCGTAAATGAGTTTTTCCATTTAAAGGACAATCGGAACGGGATTTAATTATTAATTATTCAGAGTCGCCACTTGAGAGATTAATGGTGTCCCAAGTCACCGGTTGAATCCCGAACCGAGGAAATTTATGACTCTATTAACAGTCCGCGTACCAGAAATCCGAGTAAGGAATTCTGTTAACCCGGGAGAAGGTGTTAGGCATTCCCGAGCTCCGTGGTTCTAGCACGGTCGCTTAACTGTTGTATTTGATTTTATCTGATTTTAATGCCTTTTATTTGTAAACCGCTTTTTATCATTATTTATTTTAAAAGAATTGCAACGTCGTGAAAACGCGTTTCGAACCACGTCGCAATCAATGCACCCGTAGTTGTCAACACGTTTCGACTTCGCCGAGATTTGGATTTGGGTCGCATCAATGCGCACCCGAGTTTAAGAAGGTACTTAAATTAAAATCGCGCCTAAAGATTCTAACGTAATATCATTTTGGGGAAGTCCGTGGAGTTCGCTAAATGGCCATCCCAAATTCTAAACATTTTTAATAACCAATTATTGACAGCCCGTATACATAATTTTTGTTGGGCGAAGTTCATTTCTAACATTTAAAAAAACCCATTTGAGAATAACTACAATTTCTAACGATCAAATATCCCTAAAAGAAGAAAGGGAACTTAATTAGATGTAAACTAAATAAAATTTAGTAGTCCAACCTCCACAGCGGGCTGGACCACTGATGGGCCTCAGAAACGGCCCAAAATCTGGTCAGGCAAACGAAAGGGAAGCCCAGGCGACAGACCTCAGCACCTGGGATCGAATCCCTTAAGAAGCCAAAACTCATGAAGGCTGCTCACGTGACAGCCTGAGATGGCTCATCGTTGAGCCCAACGAGGCTTTGATTTGCTTACCCAGACAACCCTTTGAAATTATCTCTAAGCTATTGCAAGTATTCAATAATCAGCCAAGGGGAAATAATACACATCTACTTAACTTAAAAGGAAATTAATCAATTGAATTCCAACTTCATATACAGGCTAATTCATCTAATGACATTCTGGTGAGTTTCTTAGACATCATCAAGGTGAATACCAAGCTATAAACACAATCTCAATAACATAAAGCATGCGAGCTATTTCTGAATCAATTCATGCCAACATTACTATCAATCTATCATGCAATCAACTAACACTGATGTTCACTTCATAGTACTCACATGACTCTAAAATATAACAGTTCATATAGTCAATTTAGCACTAAAGCAAACAAAACTTTAAACAATATCCATGAATTTGAACACTGAATACGTAGATATGGAAATTAGCTAAATCAGAACTCAATTTTGCATGTAATATTCTTCACATAATTCAGTTCTGCCTATCTGAGCTCACATTCATCAGGGGTACAATTGTGTACCTGGATAAAGAAAAATATGAGAAGGAAAGGAGTCAGCTACTTTGAACAGCAACAGCAACAAACTCAACAATATACACCACAGAACATGCCAGGAACTGCTTTTAAAAACCAGAAATGCAAGCAGACTCCACAGATCAATTCAACACACACTTCAAATGCACTCCTAGCCCTCACAGCTGAACCTAAACACCTCTACAATACTGCTAAACCCAAAACCCAACTGAAATCCAAAACTAATAATGAAACTGTAAGATTGTTTTTGATTTCTTCATTTTTGATGTTTTTATTTTTTGAATACTGGAATGGAAATACTAGCTGGAATTGAAAGCAGGGAGGAGAGCCTTTTGCGGGGATTTTCAAACTTAGAGCTGAAGGAAGAAGAAGAACCCCCTTTCCCAAGGCATTTCATGCCCTTATATAGGCAACAAGAGAGAATAGATCAGATTTTTGATTTTCTTTTTTTAGTCCCTCCCTTATTTCAGTTTAGTCCCTCTATTCTTGACTTGCTAAACAAGTAAACACCCCTATTGTGCTGAAATGTGCACTAAAATCCTATTCTAGAAGGCCCTAGGGTATTCTTCTACCCATACAATACCTATACTGCCCTTTCATATGCTTTGAAATTACTATTCCTATCAGAACTACCCTTTTCCATACCCAAACTACCCCTGAAGGCTTCTCAAAGTTACTGATCCTACCCTCATCCTTAACAGCTATAACCAATCCCCTAAGTTAATCAAAAACTAACTGAAACTGATTAATTAGCACTCAGAGATCAACTAATCAAACTAACCAATCCAAATTGTTTAATTACACAAACTCAATCAAACTAAGAAAAACCAGAAACCAAGATTGATCAAAGCAGAACTTAAGCTACTGATCAATATTAAATGAAATTAAACTAATTCTTAACCAATAAACTCACAATCGACCAAACAAATATCAAACTCAGAACTAACAACAATTGATAGAATTATACTAATACACAAAATAATTCATAAATTTAACAGAACACTTAATGAAACCAAGACTGTAACTAAAACTTCAACCATGCGAGTAAAAAGAAACAGGAAAGACTCACAGAAGCACGAGGAACTCCGGCCAGTCACTGACGTCCGAATCCTTTCAGATTTTTGACGCGTAACATCCCTAACCATGTGTTCTTACAAGAGAACACATGGTTAAGGATACTACGGTTCGAAATCACAAAGATTTTGGTTTAGGGTTTTGGCCAGAAATTCTTAGATCTGAAATTCGAGCCGTTTCACAGAGATTTGAAGGAAGATAATTATGGATTAGTGTTGAGGGACGACCGAGGATTGTGTGGTGTGACTTTGGGCTGGTTTGGGTAAACCTGCGATCTGACCGGAAACTTCAATCGAAGATTCGACGAGCTCCGGCCTTATTCGAGGGGAACCAGTGGGTGGAATGGAAAGAGGGGAGTGAGGAGGACGAGTGGAGTAGTTTTGGGCTTGAACGGTGCAGGTGACGTTCACCGCCGGCGAGGGATTTAGGGGCCGCGTGGATTAGGGTTTGAGAGGATAGGCGGGGTGAGGAAGACGAGACAAATGGGGTGGGGGGGGGGGGAAGTTTTCGGACATTTATATACCAAACATCCTAGTTAGATCCGGACCGTTGGATTGATGAGATCCAACGGTCGTGATTGGGGCTGGGGAAAACGACGCCGTTTCAACGCCTGGGAGAAGGACCGGGTAAGGATTGGGCCTGGTCCAGTTTGGAACGGGTTTAGGGCGTTTGGGCCTGAAAATTTCCAATAAATTGGCCCAAATTTTGGGTCTTTATTAAGACCAAATTTCTACTCTTATTTTCTTTTTATTTTCTTTTCTTACTTTTACAATTTTTATAATTTTTCCAATTTTTATGGAGATGTAAAACTAACATGAAATCCTAGTTATTTCAAAACGAAGACTAATTAATTCTTAAAATTGTTTGAAAACTATTTCATGATGAATTCCCAATAGAAATCATTAAAATGCAAAAATGAACTAATTTTGTGATTTTCATGTTTTGTTCTAAACAAATTAAACTTTAGTTGATACTAAAAAACATAAAACTAAAACCTAAATGCAAAAATGCATATTTTTGTATTTTATAAATAGAATGCAACAATTATCAGAAAATGATACCGAAATGCACAAAAACTGTAAAAATAAAGAAAAATTATTTTCTTTGGGATTTTGGGAATAATCATATTTAGGGCAAAAATCACGTGCTCACAATGTTTTCTGCGTCGACATAAATCTTAATTTTCAAACATCTCTTTAAACCTAAATAACAAAAAGTACTTATAGGTATGCAATGGTATCAAACATGTTCAAGCGCTTCAGCTTTTATTAAAGATAATAAAAGAAATTTCAAGTTCCTTTCTATATTTCCAAATTTTTAGTTTGTAAAGGTTTTGACAAGAAAATTTTCATTTAAAGTAAACAAAAATTAAGAGAAGAGTAAAAAGTAATCGATTACCCAAACCGTCAAGTGAAATAAGGAAAGAGGAGGAGATAAGTAATTACTTCTATTTAAGTGAGTCAATTTTTTTATTAATAATTTCGTACAATTATAATTTTCTTGACTTCATTCAATTTTATATTTTTTTTTTTAAACTTGACAACTATATATATTGGTAAGAGAGTAATTGGAGAACAATACTTCTTTCGTCTTTGCAGAAACAAAGAGTAATTATGGATTTGATTTTAACTTTTTTGTTTTGGTAACAGACTTTAACCTTTCTCAAAACTGTCAGAATATCTTGATAATCAATTTTTGTTTTAATGAAATTAGTTCGTTTTTTTACTTAAAGTTTATTTTGTTATATGATAATCTCAAAATTTTACGATTTTGTTTTGGTAATTAGTGAAGTATGTGACCAAATATCTAGAAAATGTTGATCTTTTTATGACAATTATTTACGATTTTCTTCATTGCCGCGCGAGCGCAAATAAATTAACTAGTTTAATATATATAGAGACCGGTTACTAGATTGTTTCTATATGACTGTTTCAGAAGTTGATTCAGAACACAATTTAACATTATTTATATCAGCTTCATCGGACTATCTATAGAAGGAGTATTGCATCCAGAAATGATGGCTAAAGATTGTTTCTTTAACTACAATCAAACATTTTTAAAAATATTTTTAATGATAAACATTGATTTTATATGTAACTAGTATTAGTACCCGTGCGATGCATGGACACAGTCCATGTCGGATTGTGATTAAAGTATAAACCTTCCAGATAAAATTTATAGATAATCATTAGATATTAATTAAGAAGTAAGACATGAAACCATTTTGCAAATCTCTTAGTTGATAACTTATTTTCTTTTTTTATATTTATATAATCCAATCGGTTAATTTTAGTACTTGAATTTCGTTTCGTTATCAATATTTTAAAAAAAAAATCCTAAATATGTCATGTGGTGATTTGCCTCGTTTGAACATATTAGATCATATTATTTTAATAAAATTCTTAGTATCATTTTTTTTATCTCAAGCTCCAATAAGTCTTATTCTTTTAAAATTTACATACTTTTTTGTTCTTTGCTTATAATTATTATATTATTTATTATTTAATATTATTATACTTTCATATGACTTTTTTCGGGTTACTAATTGACATACTATCTTACTTATTATCCTTTTATAATTATAGATAAATATTATTTTTTTATTCTTGAAATTTAATATATTTTACGCTTTTATCCCCTTATTCGAAAATATTTTACTATTTAAATTTATCAGTATTATTTTTGAATATTATTAAATTATTTACTTTATTTTATTTTAAAATAATTTAAAGTATAAATATCCTCATATTATCTCTATTTTTTTCTTTATACAGTCTATTCCCTACTAAGAATTTTTTAGTTAATTTTTATATTAATATTTTACCTGTAATCAAAATAATATCATATTTTACTTTAATTTATAACTTTGATTAATCTAAAATAATAATATACAAGTTCTTTGATTATTATATTCCAAATCTATTGAGTATTTCTTATATTTATTTTTTGTATTACATGCAATAAATTTTCTTTCCTTTTAGTTTCAAGATACAAAATTTGATTCTTTTGTTTTCGTTAAAAAATTACTTATATTAGATTTATTTTATAATTTTTAAAATTTGATTCTATATCTAGCAAGACTATAATTTTTGGTGGTCCTATCCATAGTTTGAGCATTCTCATCATAATGTTAAGAACTTTCTAACATTAAGTGAAATAGTCTTTTCCTTTCATTTCTAATATTAAATTTTTAATTATTTTTTTACTTTTGCTATTATGTTATCAGATATATGGTATTATTACAGTTTCATATGGCTTTTAATTAAGTTGCCACTTTATTTAATATAATTATCCATTACTATCCTTTAATATAATATAGATAAATCTAGAATTTTTTTAATCTTAAAATAAGTATCTATTTTATTTTAAAAACATTGCTTAAATTCTTGAGTTATTTAAATTTATCAATAGTATTTTTAAGTATTTTATTTCACTTTATTTTATTTTATAAACTAATTCTTAGCATAAATATTCTCACACTATTTCTAATTTATTCTTAATATTTTCTTTATATATTTTAAGAAGAATTGTTTTATCTTCTAAAAAGTTATTTCCTTCTAATTTTTAATTGGACTGCATTTTTAAAAATTATCTTATGCATTCAATAATTGCACTCAATTTATATATTAATCTAAAAATTAATTTCTTATTTGTTGGAATACATTATATTTAATGATAATATTTCACTATTATTTTATTTCTTTATGTACTATTTTTAAAAATAATAAAATTATGAAATGAAAGAAAACAGATCAAGTGGTTAGTGAATAATTATATTTGGAAAGCTATAAAAATTTATTTACTATAAGAATGTGTGTCAATTTTAATTGATTTCTTCATAAATTAAATTTGAGCAAATCTAAGCTGTTTTAATACTTATTAAATTAAAAAATCTATTTAGATTATGTCTTAAAAATGCTAAGTGATATTTTCTCAATACGCCACTTGGCTTAATATCATGCATCACTACTCTCCTTTTAATATAATATAATATAGATAGAAGATATAGATATTTAATTTTTTTCTTATCTTATAAGTAATTGTATACTTTATGTAAGATCTTATTTTACCGCCTGAATTTTTTTTAAAATTTTTGAAGTCAAGAAATATTTAATATCTTAAGTAAATTTTAATTTTATTTCATATTTTAACTTACTCCAAAATATAAATAGTCATAGGTTATCTCAATTTATGTCTTTCTATATTTTTTATTTTTTCTATTATAGTTTTTAAATAATTTTTTACCTCCATATTTCTAACTGATTTAGAAGAAAATCTATGAGTGGATCAATACACACACACACACACACACACACTCCAAAGTATAAATAGTCATAGGTTATCTCAATTTACGTCTTTCTATATTTTTTATTTTTTTCTATTATAGTTTTTTAATTAATTTTTTACCTCTACATTTCTAACTAATTTAGAAGAAAATCTATGAGTGGATCAATATATAGATATAATTACAGATATAGATATAGATATAGATATAAATACAGATACAGATATAGATACAAATATAGATATAAATACAAATATAGATATAGATATAGACACACACACACACACACACACACACACACACACACATATATATATATATATATATATATATATATATATATATATATATATATATATATGTATGTATATAATATATTATAGTATAATAATATATATAAAGAGAGAGAGAGAGATTAGATTTGTCTAAGATATATTTAGATTATGTATAAGATTTATTAAACTATTTTCCTTAACTATGTTTCCATTTATAATTTCTAATAATTAATGTTGTCCTAAAATTGCCTAGTGACTTTATTTTAGCTTGCCACATAGCTTAACTACAATGCATACTACTCTCCTTTTAATATAATATAAATTTTTAATATTTAAATTCTTTAAACTAATTAAGTCAGTGGTATACCAGCAGTGTACTCGCTAATCTTTTGTGCTATTTTCACGGAAACCATATTGAGAGTGACGATTTTTTGTCTTTAGTTTTTGGAGTTCTTATTTGCATTAGTTTTCCTTCATCCTAACGTCAGCCACTTTGTTTAGTAAACAACCTGTTTATGTCGTCATCATATCATGCTTTTGATGATTAATTCGTAAGAATTAGGTATACAAATGGCATGGAAGATAAGGTCTCCTTTACCTATTTGTCTCCCATTTATTATATGAATATGATGATGAAGTGTGGTTCATCCTTTTAAGTTGTAGGTTATTTTCCAAAATAAAAAAGAATTAAACAAAAAGAGTCATTAATTCCATATAGGTTACGATGTTGTCATTTGATTATTGTTTAAGATGTTGATTTATATTATATTATATTATTTGATTACAAGTTAGCATGACTATTGGCAGAGTATAAGTAGGACTACTTTAATTTGAGGCTTGAACCTTTACATTTATGAGTTACTACTAAAAATTAATCGAAAGAAACAGAAGTGTAGTTCAAATATAGGTAGGAAGCAGCTTGTTTCTTGATGATTGCTGGAGTAATATATTGATTGGGACAAACTAGCATGACTACTTGTACTTTTCAAGTTATAGCCATTTTGAACTATCATATTTTCTAGTTGCGAGTATTTACCAAAATGAACAAAAACAAAGGGAATACAAATAAAAAGGGGGCTGTAATCTTCTTTGTGTTTTGATAAGATTTTCATTAAGAGAAATTAATAAGATTTTTATTACTAATACATGTTAGGTTAGTTCAGAAAACGTATATGGTTAGAAAAGATGATTGCGTGTGTGCAGATGCAGATTTAGAATAAGTTCAACTGGAAAAAACTAAAATACGTATATATAGACTATAGTGACAAAACTAAGAATTTCGCTAATTGTGTTCAAAGTTTAACACACACTGTATAACTTTCTATATATTCAACATAATTTTTTGATAGAAAAATGTTCAAGTGAACACCGTTCACTCTATTTGGCTACGCCACTCAGTTGGTTCCCAACCAGGGGCGAAGCCACACTTAAGTTAGGGTGGTCAACTGACCACCCTTTGTCGGAAAAATATTACATATATAAGTAAAATATTAGGTTTTAGAGGTACATAACATACATTGAACATCCTTTTATCGGAATCTTTTTGTTTTACTAATTTCAAGTTTGAACACCCTTCAAAAAAATAGCTTCGCCACTATTTTGAACCCGCTAACGATATGTTGTATGTATGTGATAGGACCAAACCTATTGTTGTATGTGAAAGTAGACAAAACAAAAGAAAGAAAAATCAAAAAGAGATGAAAATATGATGTAAGCGCTTACATCGACATTCTTGTGATGTAAGCGCTTACCTCGGCATTCTTATGATGTAAGCGTTTACATCGGCAATCTTATGATGTAAGCGCTTACCTCGGCAGGGCATTCAAATGCCCATAAATAGGGGTCTACATTTTCATTTGTAGATCATCCCAAAACTTATTCTTTCTCTCTTCAATTAATAAAGAGCTATTCTTTGTGTGGCCGTGGAGTAGGCAAAAATTGCCGAACCACGTAAATCTTGTCTTGTCTTGTCTTGTGCAATTTATTGCTTTTCTCTCTTAAATATTCTTTTCTTTCTATTAGCTTGATACGCTTCCCAACAACTGGTATCAGAGCACAGACAGTGTAATTCTGGTAGAAAAGTACAATATTGGTGCAGGTACTATTCACAAAAATAGTGTAACACTGTTGATCATGGTCGTGATACAACATTGTGGCACCGGAGGCTCGGGCATATGAGTGAGAAGGGAATGAAGCTTTTGGCATCCAAAGAAAAATTGCCAAACCTAAAACATGTTGAATTAGGTTTGTGCGAAGATTGCATTTACGGGAAACAAAAGAGAATTAGTTTCTTAAAGGTGGGAAGAACGCCAAAGAAAGAGAAGCTGGAACTAGTGCATACAGATGTGTGGGGACCGGCTCCTGTAACTTCTTTAGGAGGCTCACGCTATTATGTCACCTTCATTGATGACTCCATAAGAAAGGTATGAGTTTATTTTCTGAAAAATAAATCTGATGTGTTTGTTACCTTTAAAAGATGGAAAGCTGAAGCTGAAAATCAGACAAGTCTAAAGTTAAAATGTCTGAAGTCTGACAATGGAGGAGAGTATGATAGCCAAGAGTTCAAAGCATTTTGCTTGGAGAATGGGATCAGAATGATCAAGACAGTTCCTGGAACACCGGAACAAAATGGTGTTGCTGAGAGGATGAACAGAACCCTGAATGAACGAGCCAGAAGTATGGGAATACATTCTGGATTGCCGAAGTACTTTTGGGCTGAGGCTGTTAACACGGCAG
Source organism: Nicotiana tabacum (assembly GCF_000715075.1). NCBI lineage: Eukaryota > Viridiplantae > Streptophyta > Magnoliopsida > Solanales > Solanaceae > Nicotiana > Nicotiana tabacum. The sequence continues at coordinate 58,171,632 of NC_134086.1, read as the reverse complement.
CTTACCTCATAAATAGTGGACCCTCTGTACCACTGAATTTTGAAATTCCCGAGGAGGTATGGACAGGAAAGAAGGTAACTCTCTCACATCTGAATTTTTTTGGTTGTGCTGCTTATGTGCATGTAAACTCTAATGATAGAGATAAGCTTGATCCTAAAGCCAAAAAATGTTTCTTTATTGGCTATGGTGATGATAATTTTGGTTATCGGTTTTGGGATGATCAGAATAGAAAGATCCTAAGACACAAGAATGTCACGTTTAATGAAAATGTGATATACAAGGACAAGCTTGAAGTAGAACCAACCAACACCAGCAAACAGACAATGTCTGAAACAGTTGAGTTAGAAGAAATCTCAGAAAATGAAGTGGCTAGAGGGATTACAACTGATTCTGAAATTGAAGATGAAGAACCAGAAGCCGAATTTGAAGAAGAACTAGAAACCGAACCTGGATCAGAACCAGAACCGGAACCAGAGATAGAATCAAATGCAGAACCAAATCTGGAATCAGGACCTGAATCAAATTTGGATTCTGTTACTCATGAACCTACATTGAGGAGATCTAAAAGAGTTACGAATGCTCCAGATAGGTTAACTCTCTCTCTTCACTATTTACTTCTTACTGATGCTGGAGAACCAGAGCATTTTGTTGAAGCAATGTAGGTGATAGACTCTGATAAGTGGAAGCTAGCCATGAAAGAAGAGATGAATTCTCTTCAAAAGAATAAAACATGGATACTTACGGAGTTGCCAAAAGGAAAGAAGGCATTGCAAAACAAGTGGGTGTACAGAGTCAAGGAAGAGCATGATGGTAAGAAGAGATACAAAGCACGATTAGTAGTAAAAGGCTTTCAGCAGAAGGAAGGAATTGACTACACCGAGATCTTCTCTCCTGTAGTCAAATTAACTACTATCAAGTTGGTGCTAAGTATCGTAGCTGCAGAAAATTTGCATTTGGAGCAGCTAGATGTTAAAATTGCTTTCTTGCATGGTGACCTTGAAGAAGATATCTACATGAAGCAACCTGAAGGTTTTCAAGTTTCTGGTAAAGAAAACCTTGTGTGTAAGTTGAAGAAGAGTTTGTATGGTTTGAAACAAGCTCCCCGACAATGGTACAAGAAATTTGATGGATTCATGCATAAAAATGGTTTCACACGATGTAAGATGGACCATTGTTGTTATATCAAAAATCTTGATGAATCCTATATTATTTTACTGTTGTACGTTGATGATATGCTAATTGGAGGATCTAGCATAAATGAGATCAATTTGGTTAAGCAACAACTGGCAGAGGAGTTTGAAATGAAAGACTTAGGACCAGCTAAGCAAATGCTTGGGATGAGGATTAGCAGAAACAGGTCGGAAGGAACCTTGAAATTGTCTCAAGAAAAGTACATACAGAAGGTACTAAGCAGGTTCAGTCTTCATGATGCAAAGACCAGAAGCACTCCACTCGGAATACATCTAAATCTGTCAAAGGACCAATCACCTAAGACAGAAGAAGAAAGGAAGTACATGTCCAAAGTTCCGTATGCTTCAGCAGTAGGAAGTTTGATGTATGTTATGGTTTGCACTAGACCTGACATAGCCCATGCTGTTGGAGTTGTCAGTAGATACATGTCAGATCCAGGAAAGAAGCATTGGGAAGGTGTAAAATGGATATTGCGATATCTCAAAGGCACCTCAGGTATGACACTTTGTTTTAAAAAGAGCAATATTATCTTACAAGGTTTTGCTGATGCAAATTTAGGCGGCGATCTGGATAGTCAAAAAAGTACCACGAGCTACGTGTTCACCTTGGGTGGTACTGCTGTTAGTTGGATGTCCAAACTTCAGAAAAGTGTTGCTCTATCTATCACTGAAGCAGAGTACATGGCAATCTCAGAAGCTGGAAAAGAGATGATTTTGCTCAAGAATTTTCTTAAAGAGCTAGGTAAAGAGCAGGACAATTGTGAGCTTTTCAGCGATAGCCAGAGTGCAATTCATCTTGCCAAGAATCCAGTGTTTCATGCAAGATCGAAGCATATCCAGTTGAGGTATCATCATATCCGAGAGTTGATAAATGAAGGAACTCTTTCCCTACAGAAGATACCAGGATCAAAGAACCCGTCAGACATGTTGACCAAAGTTGTCGGTGTTGACAAACTGAGGTTGTGCATTGCCTCAGTTAGCCTTCAAGACTGATAGCGTGAAGGCGCCACCAGAGAATAGCAAATCTTTTTTTATTTTCTTTTTTGATGTAACATATATTTGAGGGGGAGATTGATAGGACCAAACCTATTGTAGTATGTGAAAATAGACAAAACAAAAGAAAGAAAAATAAAAAAGAGATGAAAATATGATGTAAGCGCTTACATCGATATTCTTGTGAAGTAAGAGTTTACCTCAGCATTCTTATGATGTAAGCGCTTACATCGGCATTCTTATGATGTAAGCGCTTACCTCGACAGGACATTCAAATGCCTATAAATAGGGGTCTACATTTTCATTTGTAGATCATCCCAAAACTTCTTCTTTCTCTCTTCAATTAATAAAGAGCTATTCTTTGTGTGGCCGTGGAGTAGGCAAAAATTGCCGAACCACGTAAATCTTGTCTTGTCTTATGCAATTTATTGCTTTTCTCTCTTAAATATTCTTTTCTTTCTATTAGCTTGATACGCTTCCCAACAACTGGTATCAGAGCACAGACAGTGTAATTCTGGTAGAAAAGTACAGTATTGGTGCATGTACTATTCACAAAAATAGTACGACACTGTTGATCATGGTCGTGATACAACATTGTGGCACCGGAGGCTCGGGCATATGAGTGAGAATGGAATGAAGCTTTTGGCATCCAAAGAAAAATTGCCAAACCTAAAACATGTTGAATTAGGTTTGTGCGAAGATTGTATTTACGGGAAACAAAAGAGAGTTAGTTTCTCAAAGGTGGGAAGAACGCCAAAGAAAGAGAAGCTGTAACTAGTGCATACAAATGTGTGGGGACCAGCTCCTGTAACTTCTTTAGGAGGCTCACGCTATTATGTCACCTTCATTGATGACTCCATAAGAAAGGTATGAGTTTATTTTCTGAAAAATAAATCTGATGTGTTTGTTACCTTTAAAAGATGGAAAGCTGAAGCTAAAATCAGACAAGTCTAAAGTTAAAATGTCTGAAGTCTGACAATGGAGGAGAGTATGATAGCCAAGAGTTCAAAGCATTTTGCTTGGAGAATGGGATCAGAATGATCAAGACAGTTCCTGGAACACCAGAACAAAATGGTGTTGCTGAGAGGATGAACAGAACCTTGAATGAACGAGCCAGAAGTATGAGAATACATTCTGGATTGCCGAAGTATTTTTGGGCTGAGGCTGTTAACACGACAACTTACCTCATAAATAGGGGACCCTCTATACCACTGAATTTTGAAATTCCCGAGGAGGTATGGATAGGAAAGAAGGTAACTCTCTCACATCTGAAAATTTTTGGTTGTGCTGCTTATGTGCATGTAAACTCTAATGATATAGATAAGCTTGATCCTAAAGCCAAAAAATGTTTCTTTATTGGCTATGGTGATGATAATTTTGGTTATCGGTTTTGGGATGATCAGAATAGAAAGATCCTAAGACACAAGAATGTCATGTTTAATAAAAATGTGATGTACAAGGACAAGCTTGAAGTAGAACCAACCAACACTAGCAAACAGACAATGTCTGAAACAGTTGAGTTAGAAGAAATCTCAGAAAATGAAGTGGCTATAGGGATTACAACTGATTCTGAAATTGAAGATGAAGAACCAGAAGCCGAATTTGAAGAAGAACTAGAAACCGAACCTGGATCAGAACCAGAACCGGAACCAGAGATAGAATCAAATGCAGAACCAAATCTGGAATCAGGACCTGAATCAAATTTGGATTCTGTTACTCATGAACCTACATTGAGGAGATCTAAAAGAGTCACGAATGCTCCAGATAGGTTAACTCTCTCTCTTCACTATTTACTTCTTACTGATGCTGGAGAACCAGAGCATTTTGTTGAAGCAATGCAGGTGATAGACTCTAATAAGTGGAAGCTAGCCATGAAAGAAGAGATGAATTCTCTTCAAAAGAATAAAACATGGATACTTACGGAGTTACCAAAAGGAAAGAAGGCATTGCAGAACAAGTAGGTGTACAGAGTCAAGGAAGAGCATGATGGTAAGAAGGGATACAAAACACGATTAGTAGTAAAAGGCTTTCAGCAGAAGGAAGGAATTGACTACACCGAGATCTTCTCTCCTGTAGTCAAATTAACTACTATCAAGTTGGTGCTAAGTATCGTAGCTGCAGAAAATTTGCATTTGGAGCAGCTAGATGTTAAAACTGCTTTCTTGCATGGTGACCTTGAAGAAGACATCTACACGAAGCAATCTGAAGGTTTTCAAGTTTCTGGTAAAGAAAACCTTGTGTGTAAGTTGAAGAAGAGTTTGTATGGTTTGAAACAAGCTCCCCGACAATGGTACAAGAAGTTTGATGGATTCATGCATAAAAATGGTTTCACACGATGTGAGATGGACCATTGTTGTTATATCAAAAATCTTGATGAATCCTATATTATTTTACTGTTGTACGTTGATGATATGCTAATTGTAGGATCTAGCATAAATGAGATCAATTTGGTTAAGCAACAACTGGCAGAGGAGTTTGAAATGAAAGACTTAGGACCAGCTAAGCAAATGCTTGGGATGAGGATTAGCAGAAACAGGTCGGAAGGAACCTTGAAATTGTCTCAAGAAAAGTACATACAGAAGGTACTAAGCAGGTTCAGTCTTCATGATGCAAAGACCAGAAGCACTCCACTCGGAAGACATCTAAATCTGTCAAAGGACCAATCACCTAAGACAGAAGAAGAAAGGAAGTACATGTCCAAAGTTCCGTATGCTTCAGCAGTAGGAAGTTTGATGTATGTTATGGTTTGCACTAGACCTGACATAGCCCATGCTGTTGGAGTTGTCAGTAGATACATGTCAGATCCAGGAAAGAAGCATTGGGAAGGTGTAAAATGGATATTGCGATATCTCAAAGGCACCTCAGGTATGACACTTTGTTTTAAAAAGAGCAATATTATCTTACAAGGTTTTGCTGATGCAAATTTAGGCGGCGATCTGGATAGTCGAAAAAGTACCATGGGCTACGTGTTCACCTTGGGTGGTACTGCTGTTAGTTGGATGTCTAAACTTCAGAAAAGTGTTGCTCTATCTACCATGAAGCAGAGTACATGGCAATCTCAGAAGCTGGAAAAGAGATGATTTGGATCAAGAATTTTCTTAAAGAGTTAGGTAAAGAGCAAGACAATTGTGAGCTTTTCAGCGATAGCCAGAGTGCAATTCATCTTGCCAAGAATCCAGTGTTTCATGCAAGATCGAAGCATATCCAGTTGAGGTATCATCATATCCGAGAGTTGATAAATGAAGGAACTCTTTCCCTACAGAAGATACCAGGATCAAAGAACCCGTCAGACATGTTGACCAAAGTTGTCGGTGTTGACAAACTGAGGTTGTGCATTGCCTCAGTTAGCCTTCAAGACTGATAGCGTGAAGGCGCCACCAGAGAATAGCAAATCTTTTTTTATTTTCTTTTTTGATGTAACATATATTTGAGGGGGAGATTGATAGGACCAAACCTATTGTAGTATGTGAAAGTAGACAAAACAAAAGAAAGAAAAATAAAAAAGAGATGAAAATATGATGTAAGCGCTTACATCGACATTCTTGTGATGTAAGCGCTTATCTCGGCAGTCTTATGATGTAAGCGCTTACATCGGCATTCTTATGATGTAAGCGCTTACCTCGGCAGGGTATTCAAATGCCTATAAATAGGGGTCTACATTTTCATTTGTAGATCATCCCAAAACTTCTTCTTTCTCTCTTCAATTAATAAAGAGCTATTCTTTTTGTGGCCGTTGAGTAGGCAAAAATTGCCGAACCATGTAAATCTTGTCTTGTCTTGTGCAATTTATTGCTTTTCTCTCTTAAATATTCTTTTCTTTCTATTAGCTTGATACGCTTCCCAACGCTATGTACAGAGGACATGGAAGAACCAATCTTCCCTAACCTCCTCTGCATTCATTCATTGTTATGTACGGGGACGTGTTGGCAATACATTTTACTTTGAGTTGTCACGAAGAATGGCAAAAAGAACGACAAAATTACACAAACATTATCCAATAGGGCATTCAAGCTGTGCTTCCTTTTCCATTAGTGGCAACTTTCTTGAGGTCACCAACGTACAATTATGTTACTATTCAAGAACACAGCTTGTCAGAAACCACGTTGTTTTGAGTGTTTTGATTAGGGTATGTATACAAAAATTTTAATAACTTGACTTAAAAGAGGAAGAGAACCCTGAGAATCAAACCTATATGTTTTGTGTATAAAATTTCCACCAATATTACTAAGCTAAAAATTACTAGTTAAAGGGGATTATGTTGATGAGTTGTTGTCGGAGTGGAATTAGGTTTGCAAGACCAGCCTTGAAGGCGTAAAAGTCGATACAAGACAACTCCTGCAACAGCTCCAAGTATTGGGGCTACAACATATATCCACAATCCACCAAACTTCCATGATACAATTGCTGGTCCTAAAGATCTGGCTGGGTTCATTGATCCTCCTGAAATAGGCCTGCAATCACACAAAAAATGAAAAAAAGATAAGATATTTTTTCCGATTAAGTAATTAAAATCATCATATATGTATAAGTTTCAGGTATAGTGTATGTTACAATTTCATTTTACATCACTTTAGTGCAGAAGTTTCAATTTTGATTTCATTTTACGTACTTATACAAAAATATATATCTTATAAATTTTCTATAGTATATAAAGTTTGAATCAAAGCAGTGAATGCGATTGCACCCCGTTGCACGATATGTAGATCAACTCATGCTTAAATTGCAACGAAAATTACCCAGAAATTAGTACAGCCAGTCCAATGGCCACTCCAACAACAAATCCGGACAATGGCCCTGTCTACAAAAAATACAATATTTGATTAATAGGGATAAGTTACAAACAATACCCAATAATATTAGAGGGAATTTTTGCTATTAGATCTTACTGATTGAGGATCATTTGTCAATGATGCAGTTAGGAAGAGCACAATGAAGGTAGCCAAAAGCTCCACAAAAAATGCTGAAGTGCTACCATGGAGAGGTCTTGTTATCACAAATTCTGCTTTTAATCCATACACCAATTTCCCTGTATATGTAGCCAATATAGAACCCCCCACTTGTGCCACTACATAAAATGGAACCTTAACAAAACAGTTTTCATGATTTTAGAAAATAAGAACCTAAAAAGTCAAATTCAAATCAAAATTAACATACCATGTTTGGAAATTAAGGAAGAGAATGGAAAAGAAAAATTAGATAACTTTACTCTCCATTATTCACTTTTTTTTTTTAATTCTTTAATTTTTTTTCCAAACTAGATCACTCATGAAGGGTTGGAGTCTTGACGCAACGATAAAAGTTGCCTCTATGACCAAATGACCACACGTTTAAGCAGCGGAAACATGCTCTTGCAAAAATACAAGGCAAAGTTCCCTACATAAAACCAATATGGTTCAATCCCTCCCCACATCTCGCGCATAACGAAAGCTTAATCCACCGGCGAAAAATTTTATTTTGTGCCTCACACAACTGACAATAGTTGTGTGCCGTGGGGCCTCTTTTTTCTCTCACAACTGTGTGGTCCCAGAATTTTGTGAACCCAAATAAGTAAGATATGGATCTACAAATATGTGAGATAAAAAAAGGCTTCACACAACAAGTGTAAGTTATGTGAGACACGAAATAAAATCTAACGCATAAGAATAAAAGCTTGAGATACAAACCTTGGACCATGGGAAATGACCAACAGCTGCAAATGCTAATGTGACAGCAGGATTAATGTGAGCCCCAGAAATGGGGCCTATTGAGAAGACTACAACTACTACTGTTAGTGCTGCTGTGGCTGCATATTCCATAAGCCCCACCCTCACTCCCATTATTTCCATGCTTGCCATTATCCCACATATACAAAACATCAGCATAAAAGTCCCCAATGCTTCTGCCAAAACCTGCAACATTAAAAATATTCATGGAGTTTAATTTCCCTTTAGTTTCATCATGCTTGGGTTATTGAATGTAAAATTCGCGGATACGGATTCAGAATTTTAAAACAATGTGTGCACCTCTTACTAATATAAATACTATATATTTATAAAATTTGTGACTTTTTCTATCGCCAGATATGTAATACACATGCATCCACTGCTTATATGCTAGTTGCGCGTCTGAATACATCGTTATATAATGTGACAAGTAATTAATGATCGCTAACCATATGAAGGAGGGTTGGATTAATTAGTCCAAGTGGTGAGTTCCAAAAGTTTCTTTTCATCAGCATCTCTTCATTGCTTGATGTTGAATGTGATGTAGTCTCTTTATCATATGTAGATTGTTCGCTTGTTGATGCATCGGCTGGAAATTCAAGGGATAAACGATTTTCAGATGAAAGCAATTTCATGATCATCAAGTAATAATCTCTCTTCGTATATTGTGGAAAAGGAAGTTTAGTTCACATATTGCATGAATCGTTTTTAAAGATATCAAATGCACAAAACGAAGATAAAGATGATGCAAAAGAGAGACTTCTTTCGTTATTCGTATGTTATGTATTGAAGTTTCCTTTTAGGTTATTTTGTATAGTTTTATAATCCAAACATAAGAAGGTGGAAGTTCAACAGAAATCAACACACATTCCTTGTGCACTCCCAAAGTATGGAAAAGGTTGTTCATGCATTTTTTGCACGTCCATGATTTCATTTAAGTAATCCTTTGACTTGTTATGAGATTATATGCATGCTCAACCTCTTTACCTCTCAAGATTTCCCTACTAGATAATATATCAAAAGAAAACATTAATGTAAGAGATTTAATTAATTAGTATCATCAAGTCGGCCAAAATGAACAAATAATAGGTCAAGATAAATTATGTTGCTTGTCAGCAGTACTCTTAAGTCTTAATCCCTTCCCACTGCTCAAACCATTTGCCCAATACATTCAAAACTATAATACCCTCTGTGATCCATTACAATTGCTGAAATTAGTTTGCAGACGAGTAGAAAAGATGTTATATATATTTAAAAGGAAGTCGGTAAAATTGGGAGATAAATTGACTTTTTAAAGAAGTTGAATATTGTTACGAATCAGAATACGTCGCAGACTTACTTTTGGATAGAAGAGTAATGGTATAATGTTGATATTGCTAAAAAAGATAAATTTTGGAGCAGTCTAAAATAGAAAAGATGAATTGAGTTATCAAATTGAGGTGGGAAAAAGGAAGAAAACAAAACGAGGCGAGTTTCTGACCAATTTAAGACGCATATCTTATGTCTCTTTTTCAGGGATATATGATCTTGGTATTTAGCCACTTTTTAGGTCGGCTATTAGAGCATAGCCATATTTTAAATTGTGTCGGCAAAATAGTCACTTCTTAGTGCGGAAATACAAGTTTGGACAAAATTACCCTATCTAAAATACGGAACATGTAACGACCCGGCTGTTCGTTTTGTTTATTGTAGCCCCAGTCCCCTATTTATCACTTCTTCTATGTTCATTGGTGGGTATGTGACTTGCCGGTGTTGTTGGATTGGTTCTAGGGAAGTTTTGGAATAAATTGGGACACTTAGTCCCAATGTTGGAAGCTTAAGTTGAAAGAGTTGACCGCAATTTGATTTTTGTGTAGACGACTCTGGAATTGAGTTTTAATGGCTCCGATAGATTCGTATGGTGATTTTGGACTTAGGAATATATCCGGATATTAATTTGGGGGTCCGTAGGTCGTTTTGGCTTGAATTGGCAAAGTTGGAAAGTTGGAGGTTTGGAAGGTGATATGTTTGACCAAGAGTTGACTTTGTTGATATCGGATTTGAATTTTGGTTTCGGGAGTTAAAATAGGTCTGTTGTGTCATTATGAATTGTGTGCAAAATTTGAGGTCAATCGGAGTTGGTTTGATATGATTCGGCATTGGTTCAAGAAGTTGAAAGTTCATTAGTTTCATTAGGCTTGAATTGGGTGCGATTCGAGATTTATATATTGTTTGATGTGATTTGAGTCTTCGAATAAAGTCATATCATATTTTAGAACTTATTCGTATATTTGGATAGGGTCCCCGGGGCCTCGGGTGAGATTCGGATTGATTTCGGATTAGTTTTGGACTTAGGAACTTGGTTGAAGTTTTCTGATGCCTGGTGTGATCGTACCTGCGAGAAAGGGGCCGCAGGTGCGAAGTCGTAGAAGAGACGGTATTGTCGCAGGTGCAGAGTTTGGCTAGTCTTGGCAGAGGCCGCAGATGTGAGGAACTTTCCGCATCTGCGAGCCCGTAGGTGCGATGAAGTGTGCCGCAAAGGCGAGATTGGTCAGATGAGGCTGGAATCGCAGAAACGGAGTTTCTCCGCAGGTGTGGATGCGCATGAGCGGAGGAAGGACCGCAGAAGCGATCCCGTAGGTGCGCATCTTGAGCCGTAGGTGCACTTGGTTGGGTGTCTTAGTGATTTCTGTATATGCAGACATTTGATCGCAGAAGTAGTTCCGCAGAAGCGAAGGTGTGGGTCGCATATGCGAAATGCCTGGTAGTGTCATATATATTTTCTCTCATTTTGGACTTGTGGAACTCAGCTATGGACAATTTCCGAAAGGGTGTTCACTGTAATTGAGGAGGTAAGTGACTTTTAGTTACTTTTGTCCATAAATATTGAATAACGATTGATTTTACATCTAGATTATGTGTTTTGAGGTGAAATTTAAGGATATTTGGACTATATTTTGGAGAGTGAGATTTGGGGATTTGAGGGTCGATTTATGATTGGAATTGGATGACTTTGGTATAGTTGGACTTATTATTGAATGGGTGTTCAAATTTTGTGAATTTTATCGGATTTCGAGGTGTGGGTTCGGGCTTGACCTTTTGGGTTGACTTTCCGATTTGATTAAAGACCTTAGCTTTATCTTTTGAAATAATTTCCTATAGCTATTATATGGAATTAAGTTGCTTTGGCTAGATTCAAGTTGCTCGGAGGCCGATTCGCGTGGCAAGGGTTTGTTGGAGCATTGAGTTGCGCACTTTGAGGTAAGTAATATTTTTAAACTTAGAATTGATGGTATTTATCACCGGAAAATGTATTAATTGTGTTGTTTTGGGGTGACACACATGCAAGGTGATGGAGGTATGGCGTGCACCATGCTAACTATGATTCATGTTGATTTTTGTACTGAGTTTCTATCAAGTCTTGTTATATCCGTGAAATCCCCACTTGTTAGAGTAATTGAATTTTGATTCATGCTAGAAATCATGTTTAGGCTATGTGTTTATCTAGTTGAGACCTAATGAGGTTATTTCTGTTATTTTGAATTATCTGGTTAAACTATAATTATATACTTAGTCATGATTCTTAATTTATATATCATATCTTAGTCTCTGTTATCATTTACTGTTACATCACATGTTATTATTGTTTGGGCTAAGTGGTACCAGATTGTGAGCCCTTGAGACTTGAGAGATTGATGATTGAGGTGGGCCTGAGAGTCGTGTTGTGAGTGTTATTGTGGATCGGGTTGCACGCCGCATCATACCTTATTATCTTTTAATATTGTGGACTGGGCTGCATGCCGCAACATGCCTTATAGGCTTTATATTAACGCATTGGTAAGATTCACCCCTCCGGAATCTGATATACCAGCAACGAGCGCATGCACAATGATATATATACACATGCTTTGGTGAAGGGCACTGATGCCACGCACCCATACTGTCACGACCCAAAACCCATAATAGTTTGCGATGACACCTAACGCTGCCGTTAAGCAAGACCACAAGTGAAACTACAATTTAATTACATCTTTTAACATTTAAAATAAAAGTTTTCCTTTTAAAAGAACAAAATAAGTGAGACCTTATGCAACCATACATACTTTTTTCTCAACAAAATACCAATGTGATAAATACATCCACTGTAATGACAGTAATGATAAGTACAACAGTACATAGATGCTTAAAATCCTCAAAACCTAGTGCCACAAGTGCATGAGCAATCTAGAGAATATAAAAAACTAATATAACTACTGTCTGAAAGGTAATAGATAGAAATAATAAATAGGGTATATGGGGACTCCGGTGCTGCGGATTGTAGCAAGTCAAGCAGCTCACCACTAAGTCTCCGTAGAATATCGGCTATGCGCCCGCGTGACTACTGGTAGTACCTGTCTGAGTACCTGCACATTCAGGACAGAAATGTAGCATAAGTACGGAAAACAATGCGTACCCAGTAAGTTTTTAGTCTAACCTCGAAGAAGTAATAATGAGGGGTCGACTTGACACTTACTAAAGGTCAAATAGTAATAGAAATACATAAAGTAGACATGGTAAGTGTACAACAAGTAGCAACGAAGCAAATAAAAGTACTACTGTAATTCCACACATAAGTCTATATCAAATCATTAAACATGTCATAACCGGCCTTGAAGGCGCTAACTCAACTGCTACCAAACCAAATCCGATCTCAATTATTTAGCACGAAGTTGCCAAGCGTCTCGATCCCATAGGAATAATAGTACTCAATACTACTGAGGCTAACGTCCCGATCCCATAAGAATAATGTTAGCAACCTGCCAAGGCGAACGACTCAATCCCATAAGAGTAGAGGAATTTACCTCGCTCACGGAAGCAAATGAGACACGAGAAGACACAGATCTATAGTTATCAAATATTCCCAATGTAAGAGGCTAAGTCGGTATCTTTATTAAAATCCTCCATTTCAGTCATAATGAAGAAAATTAATAGATAGGAGTGGCATAAATAGCAGAATTAAAGTCATGCTGTAAATCTAAGTCTACCCCGACATATCATGAATATAAATACGTACGGACTCTCGTCACCTCGTGCGTATGTAGCTCCCCACAACAAATTGCGCACAACAATTAATACAGCTAAAGCGGGTAAGTTCTCTCTTACAAGGTTAGGCAGGAGATTTTCCTCGATTCCAACTCCTCAATCCGGCTCTTCAACCTCATTAGAACTCCTCAAACAACGTTGAGGACTCCAAAACTAACCAAAAGTCATATAAACTAATAAATATATACTCAAACATTCAACATTTTTCTATTAGAGTAATTATCCAATCCAATTTGGAAGATTTCTAAAATTCACCCCCTGGACCACGTGCCGAGATTCCGGAAATTTTCAAATATAAATGTTATCCACGACCTCGCGAACTCAAATATATAATTTATTCCCAATTACATAATCAATTTTGTGGTCAAATTTTGTTTTTACCAAACCCTAGGTCCACACAAATCCCACAATTTTTCCCTTAATTTCATTTTAAATCTACTCATAATCCGTGTATTTAACTCAACTATTGATAGGGATCACTTACCTCTTGATGTTGATGAAAATCCCTCATAAAATTCTCTCAAAATTACCCAAGACAAGTGAAAAATGAGGGAAAAGAGGCTAAGTCCCGTACTAAAACTCAAGTCTGCCCAGTTGACCCTTCTTCGCGATCGCAGAAGAAGCCTCGCGATCGCAAAGGCATAATTGGACCGGGCCATGAAGACCTTCTTCGTGAACGCGGGGTTAGTCTCACGATCACGAAGTCTTGCTCAACCTGAGCTCCGCGAACGCGGTCAACCCTTCGCGAACGCGAAGAGCAAATGTGACTGACCCACCTAGGCCCTTTATTCTATGCGAACGCGATGGCTACCAATCCTAGACCTTTGCCAACACGACCCCATGAACGTAAACATGAAGGAAAAAATGCCAGTCCACCAATTCCTTCTATACGAATGCGGCCCCGCCTCTGCATTCGTGAAGAAGGAAATTAGAATCAGCAATATCGAATTTTCAGACTTAACTCCGGGTGGTCCACAATTCACCCGAGCCACTCGGGACCCAGTCCAATCGTACCAACAAGTTCATAAACATAATACATACCTAATCGAACCCTCAAAACATGTAAAATAACATCGAAATCAAGAGTCCCTACCCCAAAACCAACTTGAATCAACTCATGAACTTCAAACTTTTCAATTAGCTTCAAACGCATCGAATCATACTTAGGCTACTCAGAATGACACCAAAACTTGTGTACAAGTCATACATCACCATATGGAACTATTACTAGGATTGGAATCCCAAATAGACCTCGCTAACACCAAAGTCCACTCCAACCAAATTTAAAGAACTAGAAAACCTTCAATGAACTAACTTTCCACATTAAGCGCCAAAACGCTCCCGGATCATCCGAAACCCAATCCGAACACACGCCCAAGTACAAAATCATCATACTAACCTATTGGAACCATTAAACCTAGGTTCCGAGGTTGTTTACTCAAAATATTGACTCAAGTCAAACTTGGCCGTCCTAGGCCACTATTATGGAACTAAGTTTCCGATTTCAACCTGAACCAACCATCCATGCAAGTCATAAAATAGTAAAAGAACATACGGAAAGTCTTAATTAGGAGAACGGTGATCTAAAAAGCAAAAATACCAGTTGGATTGTTGCATTATCCACCTCTTAAACAAATGTTCGTCCTCAAACGGGTCTAGAATCATACGTGGATTGCTGAATAGGTGTGGATATCTGCCCCGCATGTCCTCCTCGGTGTTCTAGGTTGCCTCCTCGACCGGTTGACCCCTCCACTGGACCTTTACTATAGAAATCTTCTTTGACCTCAACTGGCGAACCTGCCTGTTAATAATGGCAACTGGCTCCTCCTCATAACCCAAACTCTCATCTAGCTAAACCGCATTGTAAGCTAACACATGCGACCTGTCGGCATGGTACTTCCAGAGCATAGACACATAGAAGAACAGATGAACTCCCGATAGACTAGGAGGCAAAACAAGCTCATAAGAAACCTCCCCAAATTGCCTCAGCACGTCAAATGGGCCAATAAACCTTGGGCTCTACTTGTCATTCTTCCTGAACCTCATGATGTACTTCATCGGCGAGACTTTCAAGAGAACCTTCTCATCCACCATAAATGATAACTCACGCGCCTTCTGATCTGCGTAACTCTTCTGTTTGGACTGTGCTATGCGAAGCTGCTCCTAAATCAACTTTTCCTTCTCCAAGGCATTGTTCACTAAATTGGTGTCATATAACATAGCGTTGTTGGGCTCAAACCATTTGATGGGCGAACGACATTGTCGACCATATAAAGACTCAAATGGAGTCATCTCGATGCTAGACTAATAATTGTTGTTATAAGAAAACTCTACCAAGGGCTAGAATCTATTCCGCTGCCCTCTAAAGTAAATAACACATGCTCTAAGCATATCCTCTAGAATCTGAACTGTCTGCTCTGACTACCCGTCGGTCTGCAGGTGAAATGTTATGCTAAGCTCTACTCGGGTACCCAACTCGCTCTACACTGCTCTCCATAAGTACAAAATGAACTGAGGGCCTCTATTTGATATGATGGAAACAGACACACCATGCAACTAGACAATCCCCTGAATGTAAATCTGGGCCAACCTCTCTAAAGAGTAAGTAGTCACCACTAGAATAAAGTGTGCTGACTTGGTCAGCCTATCGACAATGACCCAAATGACATCAAACTTCCTCAACATTCATGACAACCCGACAATGAAGTAAATAATGATACGCTCCCACTTCCACTCCAGTATAACTATACTGGAGTAGGCCACCTGGCCTCTGGTGCTCATGCTTAACCTGCTGACAATTTAGACATCTTGCTACATACTTAGCTATGTCCTTTTTCATCCGCCACCACCAATAATGTTGCCTTAGGTCACGATACATCTTCGTAGCACATGGATGAATGGAATACCGAGAGCTGTGTGCCTCCTCTAAAATCTTCTCCCTCAATCCATCAACGTTAGGAACACATAGGTGACCCTGGAATCACAGAACACCATCCTCACTGATTGTAAACTCCTTGGCACCATCATGTAGTACCACCACTTTGAGAACCAACAAGTGCGGATCATCGTACTGACAAGCCTTGATCCGCTCAAGTAATAAAGACTGAGCCATAACACATGCAACAACTCGACTGGGCTCTGAAATATCCAACCTTACCAGTCTATTAGCTAGGGACTGGATGTCCAAAGCCAATCGCCTATCCTATACTGAAATGAATGCCAAACTACCCATACTCTCAGACTTTCTGCTCAAGGTATCTGCAACCACATTTGCCTTGTCCGGATGGTAAATGATGGTAATATGATAGTCCTTCAGTAACTCAAGCCACCTGTGCTGCCTCAAATTAAGGTCCCTCTACTTCAACAAATGCTGCGAGCTACGATAATTGGTGTAAACCTTAGAGGACACCCCATAGAGATAATGCCTCCAGATTTTGAGAGCATGAACTATCGCGACCAACTTCAAATCATTCATGGGGTAATTCTTCTGGTGGGGCTTCAGCTGACGTGAATCATATGCAATAACTCGCTCCTCCAGCATCAATACACAACCCAATCAGACACGTGAAGCATCACAATACACAATATACATCCCTGAACCAGAGGGAAGCACTAATACTGGTACTGCAGTCAAAGCGGTCTTGAGCTTCTGAAAGCTCACCTCGCAATCATCAGACCATCTACACGGAGCAACCTTCTAGGTCAATCTAGTTAAAGGCACTGCAATAGACGAGAATCCCTCCATGAACCAACGATAATAACCTGCTAACCCCAAAAAACTCCTGATCTC
The DNA here is from genome assembly GCF_000715075.1 of Nicotiana tabacum. Classification (NCBI taxonomy): domain Eukaryota; kingdom Viridiplantae; phylum Streptophyta; class Magnoliopsida; order Solanales; family Solanaceae; genus Nicotiana; species Nicotiana tabacum. Next base: position 58,154,896 of record NC_134086.1, on the reverse strand, counting down.
GGTCGTTATGGTAGGACGCGGCCAACTCTGGACTGCCTTGATCTTCCTGGGATCCACTTTAATACCCTCACCTGATACAACATGTCCCAAGAAAGCCACAGAATCAAACCATAACTTGCACTTGGAGAACTTAGCATAAAGCTTCTATTCCTGCAAGATCTGAAGCACTAACCTCAAATGCTGCTCGTGCTCCTCCATACTACGCGAGTAGACCAATATGTCATCAAAGAAGACAATGACAAATAAGTCAAGATATGTCATGAACACTTGGTTCATCAAATCCATAAACACCATCGGGGCGTTGGTCAAGCCGCATGACATTACTAGAAACTCATAGTGGCCATATCTAGTCCGAAAAACCGTCTTTGGAATATCCGAAGCACAAAACTTCAGCTGATAATACCCTGATCTAAAGTCAATCTTAGAGAACACCCTGTTACCCTGCAACTAGTCAAACAAATCATCAATACACAACAACGGGTGCTTAGTCGTGATGGTGACCTTGTTCAATTGGTGGTAATCAATGCACATCAGCATACTCCCATCCTTCTTCTTCACAAACAATACTGGTGTGCCCCAAGGTGACACACAGGGTCTAATGAACCCCTTCTCAAGCAATTCCTGATGTTGCTCCTTTATGTCTCTCAGCTCCTTCGGAGTCATACAACGAGGCAAAGTAGAAATAGGCTGGGTGCCCGACACTAAATCAATGTCAAAATCAATATCTCGATCCGGCAACATACCCAATAGATCAGCAGGAAATACATCGGAAAACTCTCGTACCATCGGTACTAAATCTAATGTGGGAGTCTCTGTAGTAGTATCCTGAACAAAGGCCAAATAGGTCAAACAACTCTTCTCGACCATATGTCGAGCCTTGAAGAAAGAAATAACCTGGTAAAAAGTACCAACAAAGGAACCCCTGCACTCTAATCTGGGCAAATCAGGCATCGCCAATGTAATAGTCTTGGCATAGTAATCGATAATGGTATAGTACAGTGAAAACTAGTCCATGCCCAGGATATCCTCGAAATCAACCATATCAAGCAACAAAAGATCTTCTCTGGTCTCATAACCACAGAAAGTCACCACATAAGACTGGTAGACCCGATCCACAACAACAGAATCACCCATTGGCATGGACATATATACAAGAAAGCCCAAGGATGCTCAAGACACATCCAGATAAGGAGCAAATAGAGAGGAAACATAGGAGTAAGTAGACCCCGGATCAAATAATACCGAGGCATCCCCACAATAGACACAAATAGTACCTGTGATCACTGTATCAGAGGTGACTGCCTCTGGCCTGGCGAGGAAAGCATAGAATTTAACCGGAGCACCAACTGACTCGCCTCCACCTCTATGGTAACCCTTTCCTACCTTCCCTCCGCTCTGGCCGGCATGGTAGACGGTGTGGTAGCTAGTGCGGTAATCATAGGCTGATGGTCCTGCTGCTAGGCCTTGCCCCGAAGTCTGTGACAAATCATTTTCACGTGTATAAACACCCCACACTCAAAACAACCCCTCAGAGCAGTGGATTGCTGACCTAAAGTCTGACCCTGATGGACTAAATACCCATTGGAGGAACCCTGAATAGCTGGCGGGCGGTAAGTACTCTCTAGAATGGTAGTGAAGTAGGGTCGTGCTGGAGCACTCCGGGCAGGCGGTGGTGCTGACTGCATGGGCCTGCTAGACTAACCCCTCACGAAATAACCTCTGCCCCTAGGCGGGGTACCACTGAACCCTCCAAACTGCCGGGGCTGTTTGTCCCATGGTGCAAACCCTTCACTGCAGTTGCGAATAAGCTCGATCCTCCGAGTTATATCCACAACCTAAGGAAAGGGAGTACTCATCTCTACCTCACGGGCCATAGAAACTTGAATCTCAGGGTGCAGACCTACAATGAACCTCTACACCCTCTTTGCATTTGTGGGGAGTATAATAGCTGCATGGCGAGACCAGTCAATGAGTCTCGCCTCATAGTCGGTCACAGACATATAACCTTGACGGAGTCTCTCAATCTAACTTCAAAGATCCCCCTTCTTAGAAGGTGGTATGTACTTCTCCGAGAACAGATGTATAAAATGATCCCAAGTCAAGAGAGGTAAACCTACTAACCTACTAAGGAGGTAAGCCTGCCATCATCAGCGGGCCTTGCCCTAATGCTAAAAGGTGGTGAAGTTTATCCCTTTGGACTTTAATATCCGCATGTTTCGTAGCATAACCTTGCACCAGTCAACAAAATTTTGAGGGGTCCTCTGAGCACTCACCCCCAAAGTTAGGGGGCGAAGTTTAGTCCATCTGTCCAGCCGCTTCTACTGATTAATGGTCGTGACTGGTATAGGCTCGGGCACACTCACTATAACTGGTTGGGCCTCGCCTGCAGATAGTGCACCTGGAGTTAATAAATAGCATCGGCATGCCTTGGAGCCTGAGCGCTAGGGGTATATATTTCCCCTCCCTCCTAAGATATAGCTTGGTCTACTGGAAATAAACCAGTATGCATCATAGAGTCCATGAACCGCAGCATACGGCCCGTGACCTTCTGGAATCCTGGTGCAGTCATGAAATCTGCTGGGGCTAGCTCAGCTGCAGGTGCCTCATCCTGCTCCTCAATAATAGGATCCTCCACAGGATCCACTAGTGGTACAACGAGAGCAACTCTAGGACACCCTCATCCTTTGACAGGAGCTGGAGTCCCTCCCCCGGCCTATGCCTCGGCCTCTAGCAATGGGGAGAGCAGCTCCTCTACCGCCTGGTACATCCACCGTGTGTGTTTTAACTATATGTAAGAGATCAATAGAAAGATACTTAGCACAATATCAACTGTACGATAAGAGATGAAGGAAGAGAAGTTTCCTAACACCCTATAGCCTCTCAAAGATAAGTACGGACGTCTCCGCACCGATCGCAATACTCTACTAGGACTACTCATGACTCGTGATACCTATGTGAACCTAAAGCTCTTATACCAAGCTGTCACGACCCAAAACCCATAATAGGCCGCGATGGGACCTAACACTGCCATTAGGCAAGCCCATAAGTGAAACTACAATTTAATTACCCCTTTTAACATTTAAACTAAAAGTTTTCCTTTTATAAGAACAAAATAAGCGAGACCTCATGCAACCATACATACTCTTTTCTCAACAAAATAATAGTGTGATAAATGCATCCACTGTAAGTATAGTAATAATAAGTACAACAGTACATATATGCTAAAAGTCCCCAAATCCCGTTGCTACAAATGCATGAGCAATCTAGAGGATATACAAAACTAATACAACTATTGTCTGAAATGTAATAAATAGAAATAATAAACAAGGTAGAGGGTGACTCCGATGCTGCAGATCATAGCAAGACAAGCAACACACTATTAGGTCTCCGTATAAAATCGTTTATGCGTCCCCGTGACCACTGGTAATACCTGTCTCATTACCTGCACATTAAGTGCAGAAGTATAGCGTGAGTATGGATAACAATGCATACTCAATAAGTATCTAGTCTAACCTCGAAGAAGTAGTGAAGATGGGTCGACTTGAAGCTTACTAAAGTTCAAATAGTAATAGAAATACATAAAGTAGACATGGTGAGTGTACGAAAAGTAGCAAAAAGCAAATAAAATTACTACAATAATTCCACACATGAGTCTATATCAAATCACTAAACATGTCATAACCGGCCTTGAAGGCGCTAACTCAACTGCTACCAAACCAAATCCGATCTCAATTATTAAGCACAAAGTTGCTGATGTGAGTGGCCCGATCCTATAGGAATAGTGGTACTCAATACTACCGAGGCGATCAGCCCAATCCCATAAGAATAACGTTACCAACCTGCCTAGGCAAATGGCCCGATCCTATAAAAGTAGAGGAATTTACCTTGCTCGCGGAATCACATATGAGGCGAGAAGACATGGACCTATAGTTTATCAAATATTCCCAAAGTAAGAGGCTAAGTCGGTATCTTTATTAAAATCCTCCATATCAGTCACAATAAAGAAAATTAATACACATGATAGGCATAAATAGCACAATTAGAGGCATGGTGGGAATCTAAGTCTACCCCGACATATCTTGAATATAGCTACGTTCGGACTCTCGTCACCTCGTATGTACGTACCTCCCCACAACAAATTGCACACAACAATTAATACACCTAAAGGGGGTAAGTACCCTCTTACAAGGTTAGGCAGGAGATTTACCTCGATTCCAAGTCCTCAATCCAGCTCTTCAAGCTCACTAGAACTCCTCAAACAACACCGAGAACTCCAAAACTAGCCAAAAGTTGTATAAACTAATAAATATATGCTTAAAAGTTTACTATTAGAGTAATTACCCAACCCAATTTGAAAGATTTCTAAAATTCATCCCCGGGCCCATGTGCCCAGATTTCAGAAATTTTCGAATATAAATATTATCCATGACCTCACGAACTCAAATATATAATTTATTTCCAATTACACAATCAATTTTGTGGACAAATATTATTTTTACCAAGCCCTAGATTCCACACAAATCCCACAATTTTTCCCTTAATTTCATGCTAAATCTACTCATAATCCATGTATTTAACTGAAGAATTAATAGGGATTACTTACCTCTTGATGAAAATCCCGCACAAAATGCTCTCAAAATCACCCAAGAGCAAGTGGAAAATTAGGAAAAAGAGGCTAAGTCCCATATTAAAACCCAAGTATGCCCAGAGAAGCCTCGCGATCAAGAAGGCATAACTGGCCTAGGCCATGAAAACCTTCTTCGCGAATGCGAGGGAAGTCTCGCGATCACGAAGGATTGCCCAGCATAAGCTTCCCGAATGCGTTCATCACTTCGCGAATGCGAAGAGCAAGGCGACTGACCCAAGCCCTTTATTCTACGCGAACGCTGACCCTTATACGCGAACTAGATGGCTACCAATCCCAGACCTTCGCAAACACAACACCATGCATGCGAACATGAAGGGAAAAATGCCTTGTCCACCAATTCCTTCTATTCGAATATGACCCCATCTCCACGTTTGCGAAGAAGGAAACCAGAACCTACAACATTAGATTTTCAATCTTAGCTCCGGGTGTTCCGAAATTCACCCGAGCCACCTGGGACCCCATCCAATCTCACCAACAAGTTCATAACATAATACAGACCTAATCAAACCCTCGAAACATGTATAATAATATCAAAATCAAGAATCATACCCCAAAACCAACTTTAATCAACTCATGAACTTCAAACTTTTCAATTAGCTCCGAACGCGTTGAATCATACTTAGACTACTCCGAATGACACCAAATTTTGCATACAAGTCATAAATCATCATACAGAACTATTACCAGGTGTGGAATCCAAACGGACCTTGATAAAACTAAAGTCTACTCGAAACCAAATTTAAAGAACTAGAAAACCTTCAAAGAACCAACTTTCCACATTAAGCGCCAAAACACTCCCATATCACTTGAAACTCGATCCGAACATATGCCCAAGTACAAAATTATCATACAAAACTATTGGAACCATCAAATACCAATTCCGATGTCGTTCACTCAAAATATTGACTCAAGTCAAACTTGGCCGTCCTAGGCCACTATTATGGAACTAAGTGTTTCAATTTCAATCCGAACCCTTCTAAACCCGAACCAACCATCATCGCAAGTCATAAAATTGTAAAAGAACATATAGAAAGTCAGAATTATGTAAACGATGATCTATAAAGCAAAACAACCTATCGGTTCGTTACACATATAGTGCTGAGTGATTGTATGTGTGATAAGTGGGAATTTGAGATAGATGGATTGAGTTATATGAGAGTGTGAGTACCTGGGATTATCACTGCAAAATTATACATTTGAAATGCATATTTGACATGTAGGCATAGTGACGTACCACTCCTCATGCTAGTTACACTTTACATGTTCTTATTAGTGTCGATCTTTAATTGTGAACTTGAAAGTATGTCTAAATTTCTGTACCATGTATGAGCTAATTTTGGAAATTTCTTTGAGTTATTGTAGTCTTTGTCATTATTACACCCGTGTTGTCATTATATTGGTTCTGACCGTATCCTTCTGAGCTCATCACTACTTTCAGCCCAAGGTTAGTTCTGTTACTTATTGAGTGCGTGTGGTATGGATTTCGAGGGTTCTTGGGATCAGTTTTTGGTGCTTGCATAGTTTTCCTACAATAATAACTACCAATCGAGTATTCTAATGGCTCCTTATGTGGCCTTATATGAGAGGCGTTGTCGTTCTCTAGTTGGTTGGTCTCAGCCAGGAGAGGCTAGATTGTTAGGTACTGATTTGAATCGAGATGCCTTAGAGAAAGTCAAGTTGATTCAGAATCAGCTTCGCACAACACAGTCTAGATAGAAGAGTTATGCTAATTGAAAGGTTCGTGATGTTGCATATATGGTGGGAGACAAGGTATTGCTCAAAGTTTTGCCCAAGTGTGTGATGAGATTCGGGAATAAGGGCAACCCTTTTGAGTTGTTTGAGAGTATTGGAGAGGTGTCATACAAGCTTGCATTGCCACCTGCTCTATAGGATATTCACCTAGTGTTTATATGCTTTGGAAGTATTATGGTATCCCGTCTCATGTCTCAGACTTTAGCACGGCTTAGTTAGGTGGATATTTGACTTATGATGTGGAGCCGGTGGCCATTTTGGATTGGTAGGTTCGAAAGTTGAGATCAAAGAATATAGCTTCATTAAAAGTTTAGTGGAGGGACCAGCAAGTCGAGGAGGCTACTTGAGAGACCGAGCAGGAGATGCGGAGAAGCTATCCGCACCTATTTGAGATTCCAGGTATGATTCTAGACCCCTTCGAGGACAAACGTTTGTTTAAGAGGGGAGAATGTAACGACCCAACCAGTCATTTTATATATTGTAGCCCTGTTCCCCTATTTATAACTTCTTTTATGTTTATTTGTAGGTGTGTGACTTGCTGGGGTGGTTGGATTTGTTTCAGGAAAGTTTTAGAATGAATTGAGATACTTACTCCCAAGGTTAGAAGCTTAAGATAAAAGAGTTAATCAGAATTTCACTTTTGTGTGGATGACTCCGAAATGGAGTTTGATGGTTCTGATAGCTTCATATGGTGATTTTAGACCTAGGAGTATATCCAGATATTAATTTTGAGGTTTGTAGATCGTTTGCAAGTTGGAAAGTTGATGGTTTGGAAGGTTGAGAAGTATGACTGAGAGTTGACTTTGTTGATATCAGGTTCATATTTTGGTTCCAGTGAGTCAAAATAAGTCCGTTGTGTCATTTATGACTTGTGTGCAAATATTTGAGGTCAATCGGAGTTGGTTTGATATGATTCGACATTGGTTCTAGAAGTTGGAAGTTTATTAGTTTTATTAGGCTTGAATTGAGGTGCGATTCATGAATTTTATGTTGTTTTATGTGATTTGAGGCTTCGATTAAGTTCGTATCATATTTTCGAACTTGTTAGTATGTTCATGGGTTCCCGGGGGGTCTCGAATGAGATTCAGATTGATTTTGGATTAGTTTTGGACTTAGGAACTTGGCTGAATTTTTTTGATGCCTGTGTGATTGCACCTGCAAGAAAGGGGCCGTATGTGCGAAGTCACAAAAGTGATAATATTGTCGCAGGTGCGGAGTTTGGCGAGGCTTGATAGAGGTCGCAGATGATAGAACTTTCCGCATCTGCGAGCCCGCAGGTGCGATGAAGTGTGCCGCAGAAGCGGGATAGGTCAGGTGAGGCTGGAATCATAGAAACAGAGTTTCTCCTCAGGAGCGGAGGCAAGGCCGCAGAAGAGGTCCCACAGGTGCGCATCTTGAGCCACATGTGCTGTTGGTTGGGTGTCATAGTGATTTCTGCATATGCGGATATTTGACTCTAGAAGCAGTTCCAGAGAAGCGAAGGTGTTGGTCGCAGATGCGAAATGCCTGGCAGTGTCATATATTTCGAAGGGTTTCGAGTTTTCTCTCATTTTGGACTTGTAGAGCTCGGCTAGGGGAGAGGATTTCACTATAATTGAAAAGGTGAGTGACTTTTAATTACTTTTGTCCATAAATATTGAATATACATTGATTTTTACAATTAGATTATGTGTTTTTGATTGGGGATTTTGGACTATGTATTGGAGAATGAGATTTGGGGATTTGAGGGTTGATTTTTGGTTTGAATTGGATGATTTTGGTATGGTTGGACTCATTATTGAATGGTGTTCGGATTTTATAAATTTTATCGGATTTTGAGGTGTAAGCTCGGGGTTGAATTTTTGGGTTAGCTTTTCGATTTTGAATAAAGACATTAGATTTATCTTTTGGAATAATTTCCTCTAGTTTTTATTGATGGAATTAAGTTGCTTTGGATAGATTCGAGTCGCTAGAAGACCAGTTCGCGTGGCAAGATTGGAATTGAGGGTATTTATCCCCAGAAAACGTGTTAATTGTGTTGTGTTGGGTAACACACATGCTAGGTGACGGACGTGTGGGCGTGCACCTTGGTAACCATGATTCGTGTTGATTTTTGTACTGATTTTTTATCAAGTCTTGTTATATTTGTGAAATCCCCACATGTTCGAGTAATTGGATTGTTATTCATGTTAGAAATCATGTTTAGGCTGTGGTGCTTATTTAGTTGAGACCTATTGAGGTTACTTATGTTGTTTTGAGTTATATGCTTAAACTGTAATTATATACTCAGTTATGATTCTTAATTTGCATATCTTATCGCAATCTCTGTTATCATTCACTGTTACATCACATGTTATTATTGTTTGGGATGAGTGGTACGAGATTGCGAGCCCTTGATACTTGAGAGATTGATGAGCTGTGAGGTAGACCTGAGAGACAAGTTGTGAGTATTATTGTGGATCGGCTACACGCTACAGTAGGCCTTATCGGCTTATTTTTTATTTTATATCGGGCTGCAATAACATGCCTTATATTATCACTTGGGCGAGATCCGCCCCTCCGGAGTCTGACATGCCAGCAATAGGCGCATGTATAGTGATATATATACACGTGCTTTGGTGAGGGCCATCGATGGTAGGCACCCGTATGGTGCTGAGTAATTGTGTGTGTGATGAGTGGGCATTTGAGATAGACAGATTGAGTACTCTGAGAGTGTGAGTACCTGATATTATCACTGCGAAATCATACATTTGACATGCATATTTGACATGTAGGCATAGATATGTCCATTCCTCATGCTAGTTACACTTGACATATTCTTATCAGTGTCGGTCTTTAATTGTGAACTTGAAAGTATGTCTAAATTTCTGTACCATGTATGAGCTAATTTTGGGAATTTCTTTGAGTTATTTATAGTCTTTGTCATTATTACACCTCTGCTGTCATTATATTGGTTCTGACTGTATCCTTCTGAGTTCGTTACTGCTTTCAGCCCAAGGTTAGTTCTAGTACTTATTGAGTACATGAGGTCGGTTGTACTCATACTACACTCTGCACTTTATATGCAGGTACATCCGGACGTGGTGATTGCTAGATTTGTGCTATTACCTACTTGGGAGACTTCGAGGTAGCTGCTATGACGTCCGCAGACCTTGACTCTCTTTCTTTTTATTTTTTTCAGTACTGTTCTATTAATCAGACAGTTGTACTAGAGTTTTTTTGTTTAAGTTGATACTTAGTAGTGCTCATGTGCTCGTTGACACCAGATTTTGGGGTGGTTGTAGTAGCATTTCATTTATTTACATTAGATGTTTATGAGATTTTTCCGCTGTTGAGTTTATTAAGGACATGTTTTATTCAAATGTTTAGCCGTTAAGTGATTGTCGGTTTGCCTAGCAGGTGTGTTAGGTGCCATCACGACAGGTTGAGATTTTGGATCGTGACAAAACAACTTCAGGAATAACTACTGGACTTTGAATATTTATACGTTGCCATTACAATTTAAAATATGGATAAACTCTAATAACCATCCCAAAAAGTGACCAACCTAGCTACTTTTTACCTTTTTCTTCAAGTTTGGCGTTTTGAGCCCAGCATAATGGGCTATAATCCTATGCCAGTTTTAATATTTTGTCACTACGAATGAAGACAGAGGCACAAATATAAAAAATTACTCTTATTTTTGTTTAGGAAATATACATAGTTTACCTATCGATCATGCAGCAAAATTCATATTACACACCTCTTATTTATGGAAAACTTTTTACATACGTAACCTTTTAAAGGTATAACCAAGACAGACCACTTTTGACCAGGTGGCACTCGCGTGTTTACGCACAAAAAACACACGTGAAGCCTTTAAAAAATCCCATATTCTTTCCTTATACCAGAGGAACCCTTCCCCCTCCCTCTAGTCATCTTCCTTAGGCCAACTTCCCTTCATATCTTTCCCCATGTAGTATTCAGGATTCTTTCTTTTTTTTTTTAAAAAATAAATCCACTAGGCGAGGTGGCTAGGGCTGATTTTTTTATATATATCTAAACATTAATAAAACATAATGTCAATGAGTCTAAGAAATATAGCTGCCTATCTAGTGAAATTACATCATCCCTATTATCATTTTTGAGTATAATACTCAAAATTAATATCACATTATGTACTATAAAGTGGCTAAAACAGTAGCAAAGGACATTACAAAAATAGCCACAATCCACAAGAGTGTATCTGGGCTTGCCGTATTGGACCTTCTTCATGATGATTTTAAACCCCGTGGAGATCATATCATTTGACTGGAGGATTGCATTATCATGTCTTGAAAACCTGGAAACAACTAAGATATGAAAAGTGCATTTCATTTTCTCAGCTGCCCAGCAATTCCTTTTCATGGTGACTATGCCGTTTTGCGTCCAGATTTGAGTGATGATCCTTGCCTTTGAGTATGAAGCTCCACCCAGAATGCCTTCCTCGTGTGTCATAGGTTTTGTTGATACTAGGCATTCCCTTCTTATCCAGCTTTTGAATCCCGTAGAGTCCCTTGAAACATAGTACCTCGCCCATAGAAAATTGGGTAGTGTTATGACTATGACCTCTTGTGTCCAGAATTGCAGTTCGATCCTTGGCCATATGTGTGAATTCTCTTCAATAACATCTTCTTTGCACTTCATTAGTGTTGAGCTACATATTGTCCAGCTTTTGCATCTTGTGGAATCCTTTGATATACACTGCTTCGTCCATGAATATCTGGGCAGTGTATGCTTCATGTGTTTTTTTGTATCCTTGTCAGCTTGTAGTTTGCAAGCAATTGCTGAGTGTTACCTGGTCAAAAGTGGTGTGTCTTAGATATACTTTTGAAAGGTTAGGTATGTAAAAGATTTTCCGTGAACCAGAAGTGTGTAATAGAGATTGCGCAGGTTGATAAGTAAACTATGTATATTTAATACATATGTCATTAGTCTTGAAACAACTTCTAGAATTTGTATGGTAACTCACCACCCAAAAATATTAACGACACCCCGAATATTTTCATTAAGACGATTTGCTCCCTACAAAATCCTTCTAATACCTACTCCTATAATGTTAAATTCCATGAATTAAAGGTTGGAAGAACACATAATGTAGTGTATGTAAAGTGCGAAGAAGAATCGAGAGCATTCTAGAAACTAATTTTATTACCTCAATTGAATTGTATACAGAAGAAGCTAAGTATCTGCGTATATAAAACTAACTAACATGATCCAGCCACTAACTGATCCAGCTGTCATCTTGTTGTCTATTCTAATAATAACAACTAACTAACTAACAATTAACTCTATATGATTACTAAGGCTAAAACTAACAGCTATGGTTAAGATAAGCCATACTTGGGTTTCTTTTAACCAATACAAAGATTTTCAACCTATACCGATTTTTAATCATGGCAAGCAACAGTGATGAAGATTATATGAAGAAGGTGAATCAACTTTGTCAAGAAAATTCAGGCCAAGGGGAGATTGTTAGGATTTGCTCCTGAATTTCTAATCTATTAGGACTCTCTTTCTTGAAGGAATGGAAAAAGACTCCTAAAAGGATTAAATCTCCTTAATATGTCTTATCCTTTTCTTGGAAGACAAGTTTTGCACATTTATAAATTAAGGATCTTTGCTTCTCACAAGACAACCAAAAAAATATCCACAATGTAATCATTAAAGAGTTTTGTTTAAGGAGAGATTTTTCTCTCGATAGTTTATCTTCTTTTATATTAGTTTTATCATATGTAGATCAATTGACCAAACCATTATAAACTATTATGCTTAGTTTAATATACTTTTCTTTTGTCGTCTGATTTATCGTCCACCAAGCTTTGTATTGTTAGTTTCCACGTGCACCATGTTATTATGCGTGTTTAGATCAAGATGATAATGAAAATTTATTAAAAAAAGTTTGAATATGATGCTACATGTGGAGATAAATTTACAATCACAATCGTATTCAAAACGTCTGTTGCTGCATCTTTATTGGAATAAAAACTCTTTCTAACCCATATTTTGGCCACTTTTAACCAATGCCAGTTTTAAGTCATGCCTACTTGCAACACATGAGTTCCAGTGCCAGTTTTAACTCACACTTCTTTTTAATGATGAGCATCTTTTACCCCATGTTTATTCTTAACACGTGGGCTCCTTTTAACCCATACTTGAGCTTCTTTTAACCAATACAAAGATTTTTAACCTATACCGATATTTAATCATGTCAAGCAACAGTGGTATCGTAGCCTCCATTGATTGATCTTGACGGATCTCTGAATTCACTGAAAACAAGCAATTTCAACTACTTTTAAACCATATGCATTATTACCCATACCGATTTTTAACCAAATTTTTAACAATGGCAAGCAGCGGTCTCTCTTTGAATACCCCACAAATTTTCACTGGTGAAAACCATCATATTTGGTCAGTGAAGATGAAATCTTATCTTGAAGCTTATGATCTATGGGAAGTTGTAATGGAAGACAGACTTATACAAGCACTTCCTGCAAATCCTACCCTTGCCCAAATCAAAGCTCATTCAGATGAGAAAACCAAAAAATACAGAGCCAAAACTATAATTCAAAATTCAGTTGCAGATTTAATCTTCTCTAAAATCATTGCATGTGAGACAACAAAAGAAGCTTGGGAAACACTCAAACAGGAGTATCATCTCTTAGAATGCAAGATGATGAGACCATCGCTAAGTATTCTGACTGAATTTCTTTAATTGTCAATAAAATTAGATTGCTTGGCGAGGATTTCAAAGACGACAAGATAGTTGAAAAATTCTTGTGACAATTCCCGAGAGATTTGAATCCAAAATTTCCTCTCTGGAAGAGTCTAAAGATCTCTCTACCATCTCTGTTGCAGAATTAATAAGTGCTCTTCAAGCACAAGACCAAACAAGGGCCTTCAGACAAGATAAAGTTACTGAGGGTATTTTTATGCGAAACGCTAAAAAGAAAAAGTCGATTATCCTTATTGCAAATATTGCAAAAAGAACACACACTTAGAAAAATTTTGTTGGTGGAGACCTGATGCATTATGTGGAAATTGCAAGCAAAAAAGTCATGTTATAAAAATGTGCAAGTTCAAAGATGCTCATTCACAAGCACTAATAGCAGAAGAAGGAATTGAGGATGACCTTCTTTAGACTGCAGCAACAGAAGCAAGGAGGAGTGTTGGATTTTGCATCTGTTACTGCTACTGTTTTCTAGAATAATTAGTTGTTTAGTTTTAGGAGGAGTCTGCTAGAAGATTCAGAATTTTAATTATAGTAAGAGTGTAGTAATTTAGTTGTAGGAGAAGTCTAATACTTTATTTATTTGGCTATTTAAATCCATATGATTAATAAAATTTCAGAGACAGTTTTTCAATCCTTTTTTGCAACCTTCTTGCTGCTTGTATATTTTCTAAAATCCATAACTCTATACACCCCCCAAGCTAAGGGAGATGGAGATGTTCTTGATCCCTAGTATGATAACAAATAATTATATTGAGCTCTACCAAGACCGTTGATGAGTAAATCTGCTTGTTCATCAGTAGTAGCCAAGTAAAAAGTACTAATGTGACCGTGCCACACCTTCTCGCAAATGAAATATAGATCAGTATTGATGTTCTTGGTGCACTCGTGAAAGACAGGGTTGGCTACAGTTTGGATAGCAGACTTGCTATCACAATATATATTAACAGGCAGAATAGTTGTGCACCTAATTCTCTCAATAAGCCAAGCAATCAAACGACCTCGGCAACAATGAGGGCTAACCTTTTGTATTCAGCCTCAACTGATCTTTTGGAAATGGTGGATTATTTCTTGGACTTCCATGAGATTAAAGAGTCACCAAAATCAACAAACTACCCAGTGATAGACCTCCTAATGTTGGGGCAAGCACACAGTCAGTATCATAGAAAGTTGTGAAAGAAGCAGAATACTTTACTTTCATCGGAATCTCTAAACCTGGACTCAGCTCAATATATTTGACTACTCGACGTGCAACCTCCATATCAGAGGATATAGGACTGTGCATGAACTAGCTAAGACAATGGACTGGAAATGAGATGTCTGTTCTCGTGATAGTGAGATACAACAACTTTTCAAGAAACCTATGATATGGACTTGCATCATAGAAAGGGGGAATGTAACGATTTGGTCAGTTGTTTTGAGTATTTTATCCATGTCTCTCTTATTTGATGCTTTACATATGTATATTCCTAGTTATGTAACTTGCCTGAGTGGTTGGTTTGATTTCAGGGAGGTTTTGGAGTGAATTGGGACACTTAGCCCCAAGATTGGAAGCTTAAATTGTAAGGGTTGACCGCAGTTTAACTTTTGTAAAGACGACTACAGAATGATATTTTGATTATTCCAATAGCTTAGTATGGTAATTTTGGGCTTAAACGTATGTCCGGATTGGATTTGGAGGTTCCTAGGTCGTGTGACTTGAATGTGGAAGTTGGAAAGTTGAAGGTTTGGAAGGTTGGTAGGTTTTACTGCTAGTTGACTTTGTTGATATCGGGTTTGAATTTTAATTTGGGAGTTGGAATATATCCGTTGTATCATTTGTGACTTGCATAAAAAATTTGGGTCATTCTGAGTTAATTTAATGTGGTTTGAGTTTTGAAAGTTTAAATTTCATTCGTTCTTTAGGCTTGGATCGTGGTGCGATTCATATTTTTTTATTGGATTGGAGGCCTTGAACAGGTTCATGTTATGATTTGGAATTTGTTGATGAGATTGGACGGGATCCTGGGGGCCTCGGTGTATTTCAGGGTGGTTTCAGACCATTTTCCCTTGATTTGCATCAATTGTATTCTGATGCTCTTTTGTTCTTCGTGATCGCAGAAGGATGGTCACGATCGTGGAAGGTATTTGGTAGCAGGTGAGTTTTTTCTCTACACGTTCGTGTATAGGGAGCCGCATTCGTGAAGAAGGAAAGAATAGTCAGAGCGTCAGTACTTAGCCTTCGCGATTGCGTGGCTTGTTTCACATTCATGGAGTGTTGGCAGCTAGAGAGTTGTGATCACGAGCCTGGGGCCGCATTCGCGTAAGGTGTTTTGGGAAGCTGGAATATTTGTTGATCGTGATCGCAATGCATATGCCTAGGCAGAATATTTAAGTACTCTATTTTGAGGGTATTGGTTATTTTATCACATTTGTGTTAGAGAGCATAGATTTGGGTGATCTTGGAAGGGATTTTCCTGATTTGGATTGGGGTATGTGTTTTTGAATCGAATTTTTCCATTATCAATTATTCCATCCTTATTTTTAGCATTTAATTGGTGAACTTAAGTGAAAATATTGGAGATTTTAGTAACAATTTTCTAAATAATTTTATGATTTGAAGGTCGATTTGTGGTCGGAATTGGATGAAATTGGTATAGTTGGACTCGTATTTGAATGGGTGTTCAGAATTTTGTGAGTTTTATTGGGTTCTGAGGTGCGGGCCAGGCATTGACGTTTTGGGTTGACTTTTTGATTTTGATAAAGACCGAAGCTTTATTATTTGGGGTTATTTTCTGCAACATTATTTGATAATATTAAGTTTTTTTTGGCTAGATTCAAATTGCTCAGAGGTCGATTCACATGGGAAGGACTTTTTGGAGTATTATTTCACGTATTTTGAGGTAAGTATCATATCTAAACTTGGATTTGAGGGTAATTATCCCTGAGAACTATGATATTTGAGGTGTTGGGGGGTGACACGCGTGCTAGAGAACGGGCGCGTGTGCGTGCACCAGGGTTTTCATGATTCGGGTGGATTTTAGACTATTACCGGACTTGTTTAGTATCATGCCTCATTATATCCATGTTTTCTCTACTTGTATGATTATTTGAGCTATGCTTCATGTTAGAGATCATGTTTAGGCTTTGTGCTTAATTGTTTGGGACATGATAGGGCTATTCATGCTAATTTGAGCTATTTGTGCCTTAATTGTACACATACCCTCAGTCATGATGCTATATCCGTGTATGATATCTCTATTTCGGTGCTTTCTTATTTTGATTTCTCACATGTTGTTGATGGCTCATATGCATAACACTGTTGAATTAAGTACTGTGAGATGTGGTTTACTTAGATTTGAGTGGTTTTTGACAGAGTTTGGGACATAGAGCCGATATGGTATTGATTTTGAGGTGACGCATACGCCAGGCCCATATTGGGATACGCAGTACTGATTAGGGGCGACGCGTGCACCAGGAACCACTATTGGGCTATATGATATTGATTGACGCATGGTCCAGGATCCACCCCTCCAAAGTATGATATTACAGTGAGCCCATACAAACTGATAAATATGTGCTTTGGTGAGGGGCATTAATGATAGGCACCCATACACTGCTGAGTGTAGTTGTGTGTGATGGTGAGGGGCATTGTGCCAGGTACCATGAGCATGCTGAGTGTTGCTATTCTTGATGGTTTTACTATGATGATATTGACTTGACATATATATTTGACATGTAGGCATATAGATATACTTTCATCATGGTAGCTGGTTATTAAAATATCTTAGCGGTCTTGGGCTTTGAATATTATACTTGAAAAGCATGTCTAAATTTTGAGTTGTTTTCATGTGTTAACTACCTTTTTTCGTTTCCGTATTTTTCTTTCCTGTCATTATTGTATACTGCGTACAGGTTATTGTAAGTGGCCCGCCTTAGCCTCATCACTACTTTGTCGAGGTTAGAATCGGCACTTACGGAGTACATATGGTCGATTATACTCATACTACACTCTGCACTTTATGTGCAGATCCAGGTACTCTTAGGTGCGATGATTGCTACAGTTCGCATCAGCACAGTTGAGCAGACTACGAGGTAGCTGCTATGTCGTTCGCAGAACTTGGAGTTCTCTTTCATTTATTTCTATTATTACTGTTCTATTGTTCAGACATTTGTATTGAGGATTTGACCTTATATTTTGATATTCAGTAGTGCTCATGTACTCATTTTTATTGGTATAAAAATAGTATGATAGATGGATTAATGGTATGTAGACATGTGGCATTCAAATAAGGGATATAAGGAGGAATGAAGAAGCGTGGTTAAAAAACCTACATGATTGTTTACAAATGATACCATATAACTATGGAATTATTTACAAAAGATACCTTATCTGACCATTGGGAAAGAATAGATAGGCAGAGATGCACGAAGACTATAAAAGAGGAGATTCATTTACAGTTGCAAATTTGGAATGGGAATCAACATAATCCCTAATTATACGTGATTGTCTATTATTACTATAATCGTTATGAATAAGTTGATTAATGAGACATTAATGTAGTTAATGTTAATAATGGGCAGGAATTAAGTGAGGGAAAGCAGTAACATATTATATCCTTAAATAAATTCCCATTACCTTACTTTGTACAATCATAAAAGAAATTTTCAAATATATGCAATCAGTCTTTTATTCTTACCTTTCTGCTTGATTGACAGTACTTAGTCAGAGTTCTTGGAAAAAAGCTGCAACAATAAATAGAATTTTCTTTTCTTTACCCAATGAATATTTATTTTCTATTATTATTTATCCTCTTATATTTATAATATTAAAGTAAAATTGGTTATTAGAAACCCGACTTATTTCAATATTTTTTTGGTTAAACAAATTGGTTCCGTTGCCAAAAAATCTAGTAATCTTTTCACTTTTCATATTTTATCTTTAACAGCGAAATATGTCTATTACTAACAAAATTGATCAGGTGGGTAACGAAGATCAAGGAAGACAGCAAGGTGGAACTCCACCACACCATACACCCACAACTACTTCACAGCGTTCCTGAAAAAATTCACCAGAAAGATCTGCTAATCGTAACGTTGGACAACAAATTGATGAGCAAAAAAATGAGCAAGACGGTTTAAAGCAGTTTATTGCTTAATAGATTGGTGAAGCTTTGCGTGATTTTGAAAGTGGATTACCAAGTATTGTGTAGGCTTCACCACCAATAAATACAACCACGGAAAACTCTCATTCAGGGCTTGAAAACTGTGAAAGTGGGGAAATGTAAAACAATTTTGGAGCCGAAAGGTCAGATACACTAAGCAATTCTAATTTTTAAAATTTGGTACTAACCTTGCAGAAGCTGCTCAAGGAATAAAATGAGCGGATAGAACAAATACCAGGTGTTTCACCCATGATCAAAGGAGTAGATATAGATAAGTATTCACAACACCCTTGGAAGCCGAGTGCAACATTATTACCGATTTCTAAAAAGTTCAAAATGTCCGATATCATATGCGTGATGGGAATATTGACCCACAAGATCACGTTACAGCATTTACCACAGGGGTCAAAGGCAAAGACTTAACCAAGCAGGAAACTGAATCAGTTTTGTTGAAAAAAATTGGCGAAAGCCCTCACAAAAGGAGCTTTAACTCGGTATTCACTCTTAACTAAAAAATTCTATTAATTCTTTTGCTGAGCTTGCAGATTCATTTATAAAAGCACATTCAGGAGCTCAAAAAGTAGAAAAGAGAATGGAAGATATCTTCAAAGTAAAACAAGAAAGTACAAAATTGCTCAGGGAATTCGCAGATCGATTCCAGCGGGGGAGGATGATGTTACCATATGTAACTGATCATTGGGCAACTATGGCATTCACGAGTAATTTGAATAAGAAAAGTTTAGAAGCCACGAGAAGAATAAAAGAAAGCCTGCGGGAGATTCTTGCAATTTCTTGGAATGCCATATATAACAGGTACATTACAAAGTTACGAATAGAAGAAGATACATTGTCTCAGCCGAAGGTAGAATATAGGTTCGAGTCTAGACATTCTGAAACGGAAAGGAGGCCTGGAAAAAATAGGCACGAGCTTTACATGGGACCCATGGGACGAGATTATAAATCAAAACAAGAACAGGCTTGATCAAAGAATGAGGCAAAAGGTGATGAGTTCTTCCTCCCAATTCCATAAGGAACGGGATATAGCAAGAAACATGTGATGATCCGACCGGTCGTCTTAAGAATTAACGCCTTGATCCCCTATTAACTATTTTTTCCAAGTTTATTTCTACTATTTTGATGTGGCGGGATGTTCGGTTTTGAGTTTCGGACAGTTTTGGGATACCTAGTCCCTAAATGAGAGCTTAAGTGTTGGAAAGTTGATCGTAGTCAGAACAGTGTGAAGACAGACTTGGAATGGAAATCTGATGGTTCCGTTAGCTCCGTTGGGTGATTTTGGGGATAATAGCATGTCCATATTGTGTTTTGGAGGTCCGTAGCTAATCTAGGCTTGAAATGCTGAAAGTTGAATTTTTGAAGTTTCCGGTTCGATACTGAGATTTTGATCTGAGGGTCTGAATGGAATTCCAGAAGTTGAAGTAGCTTCGTAGTGTTTAATGTGATGTGTGTGCAAAATTTTAGGTCATTCGGACGAGGTTTGATAGACTTTTTGATCGAAAGCGTGTTTTTAGAGTTTTTGGGATTCTTAGGCTTGAATTCGATGAAAAGTAGGGGTTTACATGTTGTTTTGAGCGTTCTGAAGGTTGGAACAAGTTTGAATAATATTTTTGGATTGGTTGGCAGGTTTGGTTAACATCCCGGGGGCCTCGGTTGTGTTTCGGATGCTCAAACGGGCACTTTTGGCCTGAAATACATTGCTGGTTTTCCTGGTTTTCCTGGTTTTATAGCAGCTTGTTTTTGTTCATCGCAACCACGTGAGTAAGTCCGCGATTGCATAGTGTTAAGTTGAGGGCGGCAAAATTTTTGCTTCGCGATTGCACAAGCCCCTTTGCGATCGTAGAGGTTGGGACACTTGGTATCCGCGATCGCATACCTGGAATCGCAATTGCATAGAGCACCCTAGGACTGTGGGAGATGAAATATTTACTCTATGCGGTCACGTGAAGCCAACCACGATCACGTAGCTTTGAGGAGAGAAGGTCCGCGATAGCAGACCTTTCATTGCGTTCGCGTTGAAATATTTTTGGGCACGTGGTAGAATGCACTTCGCCTAGGCAGATTCATTAAAACCCCAATTCGAGGGTTTAAGCCTATTTTCATATTTTTCGAATTTGAGAGCTTGGGAGGGGCAATTTTTGAAGACTTTTGCACCTGGGTAACTTGGGTTAGTAATCTCTACCCAACTTATATCAGTTTACATGATTCCTAACTTAAATCTAGTCTTTAAATTTCGAAATTTTGGTGGAAAATTTATGAAAAATTGGATAAACTTGATAGGCCGAATTATTGAGTTTTGATTGGGGTTTTGACATCCGATTTGAGAGATTCTTATATGATTAGACTCATGAGTAAATGAGTGTCCAGAATATGTAAATTTTACCCAATTCCGAGATATGGGCCCAGGGGCATTTTGGTCATTTTACATAACTTCGCGTATTAGCTTAGAATTTAATTGTAGAATCAGTTACTTGAAGCGTTATTTACATTATGCAATTGAATTGAATGAATTTGGGCCATTTGGAGTCAAGTACTCGTGGCAAGGACGTGGTGTCAGGTTGATTTTGAGCTGGTTCGAGGTAAGTGGCTTGCCTAACCTTGTGTGGGGGACTTTCCCCTTAAGAGTGGTATTATGATAATTGAAATGCCTTGTACGTGAGGTGAAGAGTGTGTACTTGTGCTAATTGTTGAAAATCTGGTTTTCATTAAGTAACTTTAATTGTGTTTTCCCTTTCTATCTATTCAACTTGCTCTTTTAAACCTACTGTTAGCTTAGAGAAGCTTGTCTAATTGACTTAATTGCTTTATTTGCTTTAACTGCCTTATTTGTATTACGTGAAGCATGCTAGGTTAGAATTGCTTGTATTACCTTGTTATGAAATTGAGTTTATTTGGGTGTTCCTTGTGCCATTGTTATGTGTTTTGCTTTGGGACTACGGGACATCATCCCGGTAGATCCCCTATATGCATTTATGATTTGAGCTGAAGTGCGGGATACCGAGAGATCCCCAGCACGTACGTTGAGGATACCAAGAGATACTCGAGATACCAAGAGATCCCTAACTTACATTGAGGATACCGAGAGATCCCTATCATACATTGAGGATACCAAGAGATCCTCAGGATACTAAGAGGCCCCTAGCATACATTGAGGATACCAAAAGATCCTCGGGATACCAAGAGATCCCTAGCATATATTGAGGATACTGAGAGACCCTCGAGATACTAAGAGATCCCGATCATACATTGAAGATACCAAGAGATCCTTGGGATACCAAGAGATCCCTATCATACATTGAGGATACCAAGAGATCCTTGGGTTATCAAGAGATCCCCGACATATATATTGAGTATACTGTGAGATCCCTCAGTTATCATCCTTGTTACGAGTAGTATTTCCTTGTGCTTTGTCTTATCTCTGTTTTAGTTATTAAATTCCTTATTATCCTGTATTATATTTTTACTGTAGACTCTCAATTGGACTGTTTATTTTATTTTGTCATTTCTATACTTATTTAATCTCAGTAGGGCCCTGACCTTCCTCGTCACTATCCGATTGAGGTTAGGCTTGGCACTTACTGAGTACCACTATGGTGTACTCATGCCCTTTCTGTGCATGTTTTTCATGTGCAGATCTAGGTACCTCTGCTCAGACTCACTATCCTTGAGGGAGGCGACTGCTTTAGAGACTTCGAGGTACATCTACCGCTTCCGCATACCGAGGAGTCCCTTTCTATTCCTACTTTTAGTATTTAGCCCTTATGTATTTTTCTGTTCTTATTAGACATTCTGGAGTTAGAGCTATGTAGTATTTATCTTAGCTTGTGATTCGTGGGTTTCCAGGTCTTGGATTTAGATATTAGTTTTGAGATTTATATATGGTGTATGCCGAGCGGCACATTTAAACATTGTTATTGCTTATTTTGTTTCTAAATTGTTTATTTCTGCAAAATTTTGGTTTTCTTCCGCAATTTAGGCTTACCTAGACGTAGAGACTAGGCACCGTCACGATGGTTCACCGAGGGCGAACCGGGGTCGTAACAAGTGGTATCAGAGCTCTAGGTTCATAGGAGTCATGGATCGCAAGCCAGTTTATTAGAGTCTCGCTGATCTGTACGGAGACGTCTATACTTATCTACCAGAGGCTATGTAACCATTAGGAAAATTCCACTTCATTTGATATCCCTATCATGCGAGATTTTTGACATCACAATCCTAAACCTTTGTCTTCCATTCTCTCACAGATGGTTAGAACACATGCTATTAGAGATGATCAGACACCCGCACCCCCTACGAGAGCCATCAGAGGTCGGGGCCAGGGAAGAGGCCGAGGACGCACATGCGGTGCAGCCAGAGCACCCGCACTAGCTGCCACCGTGGAGAAACCAACATTTCTAGCCAGAGCCCAGGTATCGGATACGCCTACTGCTACTACTACTCCAGCACATCAGGAGACATTAGCACAGTTCCTGAGCATGTTTGGTATGTTAGTTCAGGCGGGATTGATTCAGGTTGTACCAGCTACTTCATAGATCAGGGAAGGGATCCAGACTTCCGCCACCCCCACTCCAAAGCAGCAAGTTCTTATTGGTCGGGTTCCAGATGTCATAGTGACACAGCCTATGGTCCCAGTTCAGCGGGTGGTAAGGACCTCTTGCCGAATAGAGGACAGGTGGGTCCGGGAGAGAGAGGACAGACGAGGTCAGGAAAGAGAGTATAAGGAAGTAAGGAGACCTCGTAGATTGGAGAGACCCACTGGTCCTTATTTTTGAGAAAGCGTACGGCATGGTAGAGGTTTTGTGGGTCAGCTAGCTCAGTTTGCATCTTAGATTTCACATAGTGTTTCAGGTGTTTAGGGGTTTTGGAGTACCCGTACCACACAGTTCCCACTGCCACATCCTCCAAGAGCTTGTTTTAAGTGTGGTGACACACGCCATGTGGTAATGGATTGCCCTAGACTTGGGAGAAGTGAACCTTCATAGACTTCTCAGCCACAGCTCGCTCCGCAAAGTTCTCAGGATGTGATCACAACACCAGTTGCTACCCCACCTGCGCAGCCAGCTAGAAGGGAAGGCCAGGCCAGATAGTATGCCCTTCCTGCCCGTACCGAGGCTGTTGCCTCCGATTCTGTCATCACAGGTATTATACTGGTTTGTCAAAGAGATGCATCGGCTCTATTCGATCCAAGCTTCACTTACTCTTATGTGTCTTCTTATTTTGCTCTGCATTTAGGTGTACTCGGGATTCTTTGAGTTCCTCCATTTATGTTTCTACTCCTATGGGAGATTCTCTTGTTGTGGACCATATTTATCGGTCGTGTTTGGTTGCTCTTAGTGGTTTTGAGATGAGATCCGATCTATCGTTACTCAACATAGTTTATTTTGATATTATCTTGGGCATGGACTGGTTGTCACCCCATTATGCTGTTCTTGATTGTCACGCCAAAATCATGACGCAACCTATGCCAGGTGTACCGCGTGTTGAGTGGAGGGGTACTTTAGATCACACTCCCAATAGAGTTATTTCTTTCTTTAAGGCTCAACGTATGGTTGAGAAGGGGTATGACGCGTATCTAGCTTATCTGAGAGATGTCAGTATTGATACCCCTTCAGTTGATTCAGTCCTAGTAGTACAGGATTTTCCCGATGTGTTTCCAACTGATCTTCCGAGCATGCCGCCTGATAGAGATATTGATTTTGGCATTGATTTGTTGCCAGGCACTCAGCCTATTTCTATCCATCCGTATCGTATGACTCCTCCCGAGTTGAAGGAGTTGAAAGATCACTTACAGGAATTGCTTGATAAGGGTTTTATTCGGCTCAGTGTATTGCCTTGGGGTGCTCCTATCTTGTTTTTGAAGAAAAAGGATGGTTCTATGCGTAGGTGTATAGATTATCGCCAGTTGAACAAGGTTACAGTAAAGAACCATTATCCTTTACCTCGTATTGATGATATGTTTGACCAACTTTAGGGCTTACGGATGTTTTCTAAGATTGATTTGCGCTCAGGTTACCATCAGTTGAAGATTCGGGAGCCAGATATCCCGAAGACTGCTTTCAGGACTCGGTATGGTCATTACGAGTTCCTTGTTATGTCATTTGGGTTGACCAATGCCCCATCAACCTTTATGCATTTGATGCACAGTGTGTTCTGGTCGTATCTTGACTCGTTCATCATTGTCTTTATTGATGATATTCTGGTGTATTCCTAGAGTCGAGAAGATCATGAGTAGCACCTGAGGACAGTGCTTCAGGCTTTGAGAGAAAAGAAGTTATATGCTATGTTCTCGAAATGTGAATTTTGGTTGGATTCAGTGGTATTCTTAGGCCACGTGATGTCGAGTGAGGGTATTCAAGTGGATTTGAAGAAGATAAAGGTCGTGCAGAGTTAGCCCGGACCATCCTCAGCTACCGAGATCCGCAGTTTCCTTCGTTTGGCGGGCTACTACCATCGTTTTGTGGAGGGGTTTTCGTTGATTGTAGCCCCTATGACCAGGTTGACACAGAAGGGTGCTCCATTTTAGTGGATGGATAAGTGTGAGGCGAGCTTTCAGAAGCTCAAGACAATTTTGACTACAACCCCAGTTTTGATATTTCCTTTAGGTTCGGGGTCTTATACATTCTATTGTAATGCCTCGAGGATTGGCCTCGGAGCGGTGTTGATGGAGGACGATATGGTGATTGCCTACGCGTCCAGACAGTTGAAGATACATGAGAAGAATTTCCCTTTTCACGACCTTGAGTTAGCTGCCATCGTTCACGCCCTGAAGATTTGGCACCATTATTTATCCGGGGTTCCTTGTGAGATTTATACTGACCATCGGAGCTTGCAGCATTTGTTCAAGAAAAAAGATCTAAATTTGTGCCAGAGGATGTGGTTGGAGTTGCTGAAGGATTATGACATCACTATTTTGTATCACTTGGGCAAGGCCAATGTGGTAGCTGATGCTTTGAGTCACCGGGCAGAGAGTTTGGGGAGTTTGACTTATTTACGGGCATCTGAGAGGCCTATGGCGATGGATGTTAAGGCCTTAGCCAACCAGTGTGTGAGATTGGATCTTTCGGAGCCCATTCGGGTTCTAGCTTGCGTGGTTTCTTGGTCTTCCTTATTTGATCGTACCTGGGAGCGGCAGTATGATGACCCTCATTTACTTGTCCTCAAGGACAAAGTTTAGAACGGTGATGCCAGAGATGTGACTATTGGTAATGATGGGGTATTAAGGATGCAGGGTCGGATTTGTTTACCCAATGTTGATGGGCTTAGAGAGTTGATTCTGGAGGAGGCCCATAGTTTGCGGTATTCCATCCATCCGGGTGCCACGAAGATGTATCAGGATTTGAGACAACATTATTGGTAGAGGCGGATGAAGAAAGATATAGTTAGATTTGTAGCTCGGTGCCTCAACTGTCAGTAGGTGAAGTACGAGTACCATAAACCGTGCGGGTTGCTTCAGCAGATAGAGATTTCGGAGTGGAAGTGGGAGCGAATCACCATGGACTTTGTAGTTAGGCTCCCACATACTTTGAGGAAGTTCGATGCTATTTGGGTGATTGTGGATCGGCTGACCAAGTCCGCTCATTTCATTCCTGTGTGTACTACTTATTCTTCGGAGCGATTGGCAGAGATTTATATCTGGGAGATTTTTCATCTGCATGGTATTCCAGTGTCCATCATTTCAGATAGGAGTACTGAGTTCACATCACGATTCTGGAGGGCCGTTTAGCAGGAGTTGGGTACTCGGGTGGAGTTGAGTACAACATTTCACCGTCAGATGGACGGACAGTCCGAGTGCACTATTTAGATTCTTGAGTATATGCTCCGTGTGTGTGTCATTGAGTTTGGAAGGTGTTGGGATCAGTTCTTTCCATTGGCGGAGTTTGCTTACAACAACAGCTATCAGTCCAGCATTCAGATGGCACCGTATAAGGCTTTATATGGTAGGAGGTGTAGATCTCTGGTGGGTTGATTTGAGCTAGGTGAGGCTAGACTATTGGGCACAGATTTGGTTCAGGATGATTTGGAGAAGGTTAAGGTGATTCAGGATAGACTCCATACAGCCCAGTCTAGACAGAAGAGTTACGCAGATTGAAAAGTTCATGATGTTTCCAATATGGTTGGTGAGCGGGTTCTGCTTTGGGTTTCACCTATGAAGGGCGTCATGAGATTTGGGAAGAAAGGGAAGTTGAGTCCGAGGTTTATTGGCCCTTTTGAGATAGTGAGGCGTGTTGGGGAGGTTGCTTATGAGCTTGCCTTACCTCCCAGTTTGGCAGGAGTTCATCCGGTATTTCTTGTTTTGATGCTCCGGAGGTATCAGGGTGATCCGTCGCACGTGTTTGATTTCAGTTCAGTCCAGTTGGACAAGGATCTAGCCTATGTTGAGGAGCCAGTGGCGATATTGGACAGGCAGGATAGAAAGCTAAGGTCAAAGAACATTGCATCAGTAAAGGTTCAGTAGCGGGGTCAGCCGGTCGAGGAGGCGACCTGGGAGACCGAGCAGGATATGCGCAGCCGTTACCCTCATCTTTCACTGCTTTGGGTATGTCTCTATGCTCGTTCGAGGATGAACGAATGTTTAAGTGTAGGAGGATGTGACAACCCGGCCGGTCATCTTAAGAATTAATGCCCCGATCCCCTATTAACTACTTTCCCCAAGTTTATTTCTGCTATTTTGATGTGCCGGGATGTTCGGTTTTGAGTTTCGGAGAGTTTTGGGACACCTAGTCCCTAAATGAGAGCTTAAGTGTTGGAAAGTTGACCGTAGTCGGAACAGTATGAATACGGTCTCGAAATGGAAATCTGATGGTTTTGTTAGCTCCGTTGGGTGATTTAGGGGATAGGAGCGTGTCCGGATTGTGTTTTGGAGGTCCGTAGCTAATTTAGGCTTAAAATGCCGAAAGTTGAATTTTTGAAGTTTCCGGTTCGATAGTGAGATTTTGATCCAAGGGTCTGAATGGAATTCCGGAAGTTGGAGTAGCTCTGTAATGTTTAATGTGACGTGTGTGCAAAATTTCAGGTCATTCGGAGGAGGTTTGATAGACGTTTTGATCAAAAGCATGTTTTTAGAATTTTTGGGATTCTTAGGCTTGAATCCGATGAAAAGTAGGTGTTTTGATGTTGTTTTGAGCGTTCTGAAGGTTGGAAGAAGTTTGAATGATGTTTTAGGATTGGTTGGCAGGTTTGGTTGACATCCCGGGGGCCTCGGGTGTGTTTTGGGTGCTCAAACAGGCACTTTTGGCCTTAAACACATTGCTGGTTTTCCTGGTTTTACAGCAGCAGGTTTTTGTTCATTGCGACCGCGTGAGTAAGTCCGCGATCGCGTAGTGTTAAGTTGAGGCCGACAGAAATTTTGCTTCGCGATCGCACAAGCCCCTTCACGATTGCAGTGTTTGGGGCACTTGGTCTCCGCGATCGCATACCTGGAATCGCGATCGCGTAGAGCACCCTAGGCATGTGGGAGATGAAATATTTACTCTACGCAGTCGCGTGAAGCCAACCGCGATCGCGTAGCTTTGAGGAGAGAAGGTCCGCGATCACAGACCTTTCATTGCGTTCGCGTTGAAGGATTTTTGGGCGCGTGGTAGAATGCACTTCGAGATCGTGACAATATGTCTGCAATCGCATAGAACAATGCATGGGCATATTCATTAAAACCCCAATTCGAGGGTTTAAGCCTATTTTCACATTTTTCGAATTTGAGAGCTCGGGAGGGGCAATATTTGAAGACTTTGCTCCTGGGTAACTTGGGTAAGTGATCTTTACCCAACTTAGATCAGTTTCCATGATTACTATCTTAAATCTAGTCTTTAAATTTTGAATTTTTGTGGAAAATTTGGATAAACATTGTAGGCCAAATTATTGAGTTTTGATTGGGTTTTTGTCATCCAATTTGATAGATTTCATATATGATTAGACTCGTGGGTGAATAAGTGTCCGGAATATGTAAATTTTACCCGATTCCAAGATGTGGACCCGAGGGGCATTTTGGTCATTTTACATAACTTCACGTATTAGCTTAGAGTTTAATCGTAGAATCAATTACTTGAAGTGTTATTTACATTATGCAATTGAATTGAATAGATTTGGGTTATTTGGAGTCGAGTACTCGTGGCAAAGACATGGTGTCGGGTTGATTTTGAGCTGGTTCGAGGTAAGTGGCTTGCCTAACCTTGTGTAGGGGACTTTCCCCTTAGGATTGGTGTTGTGATAATTGAAATGTCTTGTACGTGAGGTGAAGAGTGCGTACTTGTGCTAATTGTTGAAAATTCAGTTTTCATTAAGGAACTTTAATTATGCTTTCCCTTTCTATCTATTCTACTTGCTCTTTTAAACCTAGTGTTAACTTAGAGAAGCATGTCTAATTGACTTAATTGCTTTAGTTGCTTTAACTACCTTATTCGTATTACGTGAAGCATGCTAGGTTAGAATTGCCTGTATTACCTTGTTATGAAGTTGAGTTTATATGAGTGTTCCTTGTGCCATTGTTGTGTGTTTTGCTTTGGGACTACAGGACAACATCCCGGGAGATCCCCTGTACACATTTACGATTTGAGCTGAAGAGCATCATACCGAGAGATCCCTAGCATGTACATTGAGGATACCAAGAGATCTTCGGGATACCAAGAGATCTCTATCATATATTGAGGATACCGATAGATTCTCGGGATATCAAGAGATCCCTATCATACATTGAGGATACCAAGAGATCCTCAGGATACCAAGAGATCCCTAGCATACATTGAGGATACCAAGAGATCCCTAGCATACATTGAGGATACCAAGAGATATTTGGGATACCAAGCGATCCCTAGCATATATTGAGGATATCCAGAGATCCTCAGGATGCCAAGAGATCCCTATCATACATTGAAGATACCAAGAGATTACCGACATATATATTGAGGATACTGTGAGATCCCCCGGTTATCATCCTTGTTACGAGTAGTATTTCCTTGTGCTTTATCTTATCTCTGTTTCAGTTATTAAATTCCTTATTATCCTGTATTATATTCTTACTGTAGACTCTCAATTGGACTGTTTATTTTGTTTTGTCATTTCTATAATTATTTAATATCAGTAGGGCCCTGACCTTCCTCGTCACTACCTGACCGAGGTTAGGCTTGACACTTACTGAGTACCGCTGTGGTGTACTCATGCCCTTTTTGCGCATGTTTTTCATGTGCAGATCCAGGTACCTCTTCTCAAACTCACTATGCTTGAGGGAGGCGACTGCTTTAGATACTTTGAGGTACATCTGCCGCGTCCGCAGACCGAGGAGTCCCTTTCTATTCCTGCTTTTAGTATTTAGCCCTTCTATATTTTTCTGTTCTTATTAGACATTCCGGAGTTAAAGCTATGTAGTATTTATCTTAGCTTGTGAGTCGTGGGTTTCCGGGTCTTGGATTTAGATATTGGTTTTGAGATTTATATATTGTGTATGCCGAGCGGCACATTTGAACATTGTTATTGCTTATCCTGTTTCTAAATTGTTTACTTCCGCAAAATTTTAGTTTTCTTCCGCAATTTAGGCTTACCTAGTCGTAGATACTAGGTGCCGTCACGATGGTTCACGGAGGGCAAACTGGGGTCGTGACAAAACAACAGTAAAATTTCCTGATAAAAAAATAAGAGATTATAATTTTAACATTAGTACGTCTGAGTTGGTAGTTGTGCTGAGAGGTATGGGTGATAAAGTACGATGGCCGAAAGAGATGAGGACAGATCCCAACAAAATAAGCCATGAATTCTGATATGGATTCCATAATGATCATGGCCATAGAATAGCATATTGCAGGCTCTTGCAAGGAGAGGTTGAATATTTACTGAAAAAGGTTACCTCACTGATCTGTTTAGTAAAAAAGGAATGCAATCTTTTATGAAAAACATGCAAGAACCACCAAAACCCTCGTCACCAAAGAGTACGGTAAATGTTATTACCAGTGGTGAGGAGGTCAACGGAGTAACGTACACAACAACAAAAAGATAGAAAATATTTCAATTACCCTCGGGAAGCGGGTTCCTTAATATTTGGAAGGAGACAAAATAACGTTTGACGATGAAGATGCGGATGGCTTGATCTCCCTCATAACGATGCACTAGTAATATTTTTACTTTTTTATGATACTAATGTCAAACGAGTTTTGATTGACCCAGGTAGCTGTGTGAACATCATATTGCTAAAAGTAGTAAATGAGATAGAAACGACCGATCATATCATTCCTAAGGCTCGATCGTTGTCTGGGTTTGATAATTGAAGTGTCATAATAAAAAGAGAAATTATCTAGGCAACATTCGCATAGAGTTTCGTCAAGGACACTAAATTTCATGCGGTGGATGTTGACATGGCATATAATATAATTTTAGGAAGGCCATGGATTCATGATATGTATGTAGTGCCATATCATTGCACCAGGTAATCAAATTTCCATCATAATGGGAGATTTGTCAAATTAAAGGAGATCAACAGGCAGTACAAGAAATCAACACAATTGTAGGAGTAAGTGGAACATTCAAAGATGGAGACAAGAAATAGCAGTTACGGAATCCAGTTGAGCATAATTTACCTTCTACCTCAAGTAAAAATCCAAAAAATGAAGCTGATATTGATTCAAGGCCCGATATGGCCCAAGAGCCAAAGGAGAACAAAAATATCAAAACAACCACGGATGAGCTTGAACATATTATATTGTTTGTTCACTGAAGAGTTTATATCGGAACAACCACGGATGGAGAACAACCACGGATGGAGAACAAAAATATCAAAACAACCACGGAAGAGTTTATATCGGAACAACCATGAGCTTGGAGATGAAAAGTAAGTTAATTTAATTCTTATGTGCTAATGCTGACTATTTTGCTTGGTTGCATTCAGACATGGCAGCTATACCACCAGAGGTAATGACTCATAAGTTGAATGAAGATCCATTACGCACACCCCTCCCCCCTTTAAATCAAAAGAAACGAAAGCAAGGATCATTTAAAAATCAGGTAATTCAAGACGAGGTAAAGAAACATATGAAAATTGGCTCAATTCCAAAGGTAAATTACCTTGGCTGGTTAGCTAATACTGTTGTAGTTAGAGGTATTCATGGTTCAGTTTGAATCGGTTTTTCCCTAAAAAGAAATCCAACCAAGTAAGTCGGTTCTTCAAATATTGGAACCAAAACAAACCAATTAAGTCGGTTTTTTATCGATTTTTGTTAGTTTTTCAGTTTTTTCGGTTGTTTATCGGATGTTTTCTTAAATATGATATATACACTACTAAACACATATTCCGGCAATTACATTTTCAACATAGCACTATCAAACCAATTGCTCTTTGAGAAATCTATCATTTATCAAGATATATTGGTGATAATTGAATCAAATAGTGATAAATAATTTTATTACTCAATTAAAAAGTAATTATTTTTAACATGAAATAAATTCTTGTACTTAGCAAAAGAAAACTATCAATCAAACTAGAATATAAAAACAAGGAACTAAATTATTATAATAGCACAGAATTAGACTAAAAATACAGATGACTAATATGTACCATAAAATTTTAGAAACTTTATATAAAAATATACATATACATAGGCGTAATAACAAATTTAAATAGCTACTTCTATAGTAAGTTTGGTTCGGTATTCTTCGGTTAATTTTTTTTATTAAAACTAAAACCAAACCAAATTTGGTTAGTTTTTAATATTCAAAACCAAAACCAAAACCAAACGTAAAAAGTATTGATTTTTTTGGTCAGTTTTTCGGATTTTTATGAATACCCCTAGTTGTAGTCCCAAAAAAATGGGAAGCGGCGAGTGTGTGTGGACTATGCTGATCTAAATAGTGCATATCCTAAAGATTCATTTCCTTTACCGACTGTAGATCAACTAATTGACTCACTGCATCATTAACTTTTGAATTTATTAAATGCGTATTCTGATTATAACCAAATAAAAATAGATCCTCTAGATGAGGAAAAGACTTCTTTTATTACCGATAGAGGGACTTACTACTATATGGTTATGACATTTTGTTTGTAGAATGCTAGAGCTACATACTAAAATTTAGTAACCAAAATATTCCAAGAACATTTGCGGAAAATCATGGAAGTCTACATTGACGATAAGCTAGTGAAATCAGCACGAGCAGGAGACCATTTCCAACATTTAAATGAAACCTTTGAGATACTCCGCAAGTATAA
Source organism: Nicotiana tabacum (assembly GCF_000715075.1). Taxonomy (NCBI): domain Eukaryota; kingdom Viridiplantae; phylum Streptophyta; class Magnoliopsida; order Solanales; family Solanaceae; genus Nicotiana; species Nicotiana tabacum. Next base: position 58,122,425 of record NC_134086.1, on the reverse strand, counting down.
CATGAAGTTAAACCCGGAGAAATATGTCTTTGGTGTTACCTCAAGTAAATTTTTAGGTTTTCTTGATTCTAACAGGGGGATCAAAGTGAATCAAGCTCAAATCAAGGCAATCGAAGAAATACCCGATGTTCTCACAAGCAAAAAGGAAGTACAGAGTTAAGAAATAGAGTAGCAACTTTAGAGAGATATATCTAAATCCTCATAGAAGTGTTTTAAATTCTTTTCAATATTGAAAAAAAATTAATTTAGATGGACTAACGAATGTCAACAACTTTGAAGGATTAGAAAATTATAATTATCAAAACCGCTCCTATCATCTAAACCAAGAGAGAGAGAAAGGTTACTCGTCTACTTTGTTGTATCAGAGATATCAGTAAGCACGATATGTGTGCGAGAAGATAAATGTAAGCAATTTTCAATTTATTATGTTATCAATTTTTTGCTGGATGCTAAAACACGGTATTCTCATTTAGAAAAACTAGCACTAGCATTGGTAATGGCATCAAGAAATTATGACCTTATTTGATATGTCATCCTATTTATGATTTAACTGCTTTTTTGTTAAGGAATATACTGCATAAACATGAGTTATCATAGAGATTATCTAAATGGGAGATAGAATTAAGTGAATATGATATTATTTATCAGCCTAGAACTGCCATAAAGTCACATGTACTAGTAGGTTTCATAGTAGAGTTCAATTCGAGCTTACTTTCTGAAGCTGAAAAAGAGGTACAAATATTAAAAGATTTGATCTGGGGACTTGGACCTTATATACATATGGGTCGTCAAACATAAAAGGAGAAGGTTTGGGCATTGTTATAATTTCACCTACGGAAGAGATTATTATCCAAGCAATAAAATGCTATCATATTACTAACAATGAATCCGAGTATGAGACAGTAATTGCATGTCTGGAATGTCACGACCCAAATCGATCTAGAGTAAGAAGAAAAAGTAACAGTCCTAAATGCCCTTAGCCTCCTACTTATAAGTGTGGTGCATGACACACCCATAAACAAGACACTACTAGATATGGCTTGTAGATTTCCTACGACAGAACTGCTCTAATACCACTTTTACATGGCTATATCTATTACCAACGGTAGGTATCGTCTTGTTACAAATAAAATAGAGTTTAGGAGTTAGAATTCTTACAACTGAGCTCAATCACATGATAAATATGAGGTCTTCAGTAGATCATGTGTGTACTAAAACGTGTAAGCCTTTTGATAAGGAGCCTTAAGGCAGGAATATGTATCCACCTTATGGTGAAAGGCAATGACCTATTCAGAAAGTAGATACAAATTTCAACAAGTAAAAGAAGCAAGATGAAAAAGGGTACGAGGCGCCCAGTTAATGAAGATTATCAGTATTTACAATTCAGGCAGAGGAATACAAGCCTTTTGAGTTACCTTCAATAATAACAGAGGTATGTACAATTGGCCACACACATCTCATTTATGCCCTATGGGGGCTAACAGAAGTAGTATAAGAGAAGTACGAATATCAGGTCCAGCTTGGGTTAGAGTGACCCAAAATGGTGGATGGATTGTTTGCGTTAGTTAACATTTCCAAAGGACATTGCAAATGTGCTAATAGATCTTCTTGTGAGACACCTAGATGGTGCGCTATAGAATAGTACAACTAGATATGAATACTAGAGTGTTCAAAATATTTTTTACAAAAAATAGGCAGTGGAATCCTGGAAGGGATAAATATTACCTTAGTATGGATCCCGTCCCTAGTAGAGGGAGAATGTTAGACGATCTGAAGAGTCAATAGATGGATCAAGGGGCACTAAAAGCAAAAGAATGTCTTGTTCGAGTTTATAGAATAAAGTGATAGACATAAATGTTAGCAGGAAATAAGAAGAGAGCTAACGAATCATTATGAGTAAGATGTGATACATGGATGACAACGGTAGATCAAAAAAATATGACAGTATTACAGAGTTTATAGTCAAGGGAAGGAAAAGATGAGAGATGACATGCCTTGATACAACAAAAGAGTATAAGCCATAAAGTCATATCCTCATTTCGAGAAACAAGTTCGTGAACAAAAGGAAAAGTTAGACCACCAAAGTAATACAAATCAGTATAGGCTGGTAAACAAGGTAAACTAAACATGAATTAGGGATTGAGTGATTTGAGAATTTAAGAGATTGCATTCTCACAATAATAGAATGGACGATAGAAGGATAACCTTTAAATGTCATTCAGGAAAATGCTTCCCTAAAGCAAGCAATGGTTAAGCCTAAGGGACTGTATTTCCAGTTATACTAAGTCTCATCCTCGCGAGTAAGGAATTTGTTATCCTTGGTAAAGAAGGATTACCACAAGGCAAGTAAGGGTAATCGATGATGTGAAAAGACGCCAAAGATGAAGAGGTAAAACATCTATAAGTAGATCATCGTAGCTCCAGCTCTTAGTACTCCCCTAAAGGGGGGAATATAGAGTGATGTGGCATGACGTCAGAATTTAGTGGTTCTAGTAATCATGGAATGGTAAAATAATAATGCGGAAAAAATGAAAAAGGAATGAGATTACACTTATTCAACTCCTACGTATATACGACGATTCTAGAACATTAAGCAAGCACGATGCTAATGAGAGGAAGTAAGTGTTCTGTCCTGGGGTGTTATTGATAAATAAAGAGCCAGTGCGAGATATAAGTTAAGGCAAATGAAATAACCCAAGAAAGATTATGCGGAATATTGATATGGGAATGGTCCAACGAGTAGTTAGTAGTTGATTCAGGAAGAGCCTAGTTATGGCTAGACAAGAGGATACTGTCAAATCAACAGATCGTGCAAGGTAAACATAGTGAACCCCAACATGGGGAATTTAGTCTCGCAGATATGACATCATGACCCTTAAGAATTATTGAGATATGAGTTGGGGTACTTAAAGGTACCGTATGAGTATTACGGAAATAAAAGAGAGTGTCACTGCGAAGACAGTCAAAATATCAGTTCAGAAGCAACTCTACAAGCATAAGGACGTGGAGGTAAGTAACTACAGATAATAAAATGCGAGGGAGGACATCAAAATTCTGCCGAGTATTTTATATAATAAGCTCACAGCTTTACAAGAGTCAGAGGGTCTATCACGACCCAAATCGATGGGCCGCAACGGGCACCCTGTGTCTTACCCAACTGAGTACCAACATAGCATATTTTTCTTATCATACCATCATGGGTAAATGAGTCGGAATGGACGTCAGGATATAACTAGGATAAAACATAAGTCAATACTTGACATAGGACGACCCAACATTTAATACATACTTAAACATGTGATATATGATCCTATAAGACCAAAGTGAACACTCGTACACTAAACATAGGCCGAACAAGGCCATACAATCTTTCATATATGTGACATCTATCTGCAAGCCTCTAAGAGTACATACACATCAAAAAGGTCGGGATAGGGCCCCGCCATACCAATCAATACATGTCCAAATCATACTAACCAAATAGGCAACTCTGGAGCAAGTGGAGTGCACCAACACCTTCCGCTGAGCTGATAGCCTACTAGGAGGACTATCAACCTGTCTATCGGGACCTGCGGGCATGAAACGCAACATCCCCAGGAAAAAGGGACGTCAGTATGAATAAAGTACCGAGTAAGTCAGGCAGCAAAGCATAAACAAGAACAATAATGTAAAGAGAGATAGAGGATATACAACCTATAATATCTAAGTGCCTCTGAGGCTACTGACATGAAATGCATGATACATACATATATATACATAAATTTTTAAAACATACGCCTCTATGGGCATCATCATCATCATATCGTACTCGGCCGTAATAGGCTCGGTAAAAATGTACCCGACCATCATAAGGCTAGGTAGAATCGTACCCGGCCACGTGGAGCTTGGTAAAACCCAACTGATCAGTGGTTGCACAATATGTGTCGTACCCGGGCGACTATAGTGCGGCTCGGTAGAGTAAAATAGATACATATATATAATGCATGCTCGACTCATGCAATCACATTCTAAACCTTTCTGAGTGACGTAAGGTCGGAATCCTCTGTACACGTTATTAGGACAAACTCTTCATTATGAACCTTATAAGAATCAGGAAGTACCAACAACATTGATAACATACGAATAAGAGAAGAAACATTAACATCAATCGTTCATATTCTAAACCTTTTGGAGAGACGTAAGGTCGTTACAACTTCAATTAACATTATGGGCATCACACTATCAGTATGAACTTCTATAGGATTCAAGGATCATACATACTTGCTTAGAATAACTTTGTAAGGAAAGAACAACATGAGCAACCTTAGTTGCTAGGAGTAGATCCGTTATGAAATAGCATATTCATTTCACTTTAGATCATGCCAAAAGAAAGAAGGAAGTGCCTTAACATACCTTTGAAACCTTCTATTCAATCATCAAGCAAGCTCAATATTATCTTCTTACGTCTATAAAGAGTAAACCGACTTCGACATCATCATATAAGTGTTGTAACTCTCATATTTAGAAACCAATATCCTACAAGAAAATGGACACCACCTCCCCTGTTTGCACTACATCCCATATGTTACGAAAAGTCACCAAACAGCCCAAACAACAACACTAATTCATAATAAGCTCTCTGATTAGTTCAACAATCATTTTGAGCGGCAAGCTCGATTTACGATTAACAAAATATGGTTTAAATCTAATTCCGTTTTCATGAATCTGTCTAAAACATACATAACATCATACTTATTCTTACCATACCATTTTTAACCCAAAACATCATAAGCATAATCTTCAAATATAGTCCACACGCCTAGCACCTTAACCTTTATTGTCAACATCTTATTTTTCATGTTATCTTATTCAATCCACTGAATTAGCACATAGATAAGCTTAACAACAGAAGCCACAACATAATAAAATTATTTATAACGATTTCCAGCCAAAACAAACCATATATATAGCCTCAACACAGCCCACCAAAAAAAGAGAATGATTCTTAAGCCATTCAATTACTATCTTACAGATTTTAACGCAAACAACTCAACCAACACATGATTGACCTTAAGCACAACCAATAACATGATTTACATACCTTAGGAAGTAGATACAACTTGATATCCCAGCTGTTGTAGCTCACAACAACCCTCAATCACACCACAATACTATAAGAGTTGTATTCTCTTCTTGAATAAACTTTTGTGTCTAGTTGGTGTGTAAACACTTGTATTTCGCCTCAAAAATATAATATATATGAAGGAGGGACTGATTCTTAGGTTAAATATAAAGAAAAACACGAAATCTGAGCTTACTTACCATTGAAGGACCCTAAAAAACAACCACAAGATGAAGAACTACGATCTAGCAAACACCACGGGATTTTTAGCATTGGATTCATATTTTTATCTTAGGTTTTCACCCTAGAATCATGGAGGAACCCTTGGAGAGCATTTAGTAGGGTTTAGTAACTGTTGTGAATGAGAAAATTGAGTTAAAACGACATATAGTTGACTAAAATACAAGCTAAAATTTTATACCGAGTATGTGGGTCCCATGGGAGCTGCATGTGCAGTCTCGCGAAAATGCGAATGTCTCTCTACTATGATATTTTATCGACAAACAGTTAAATGTGTTAGAAACTAGATTTGTAGATCTTCAATTTGATAGGTATATCACCATATAATTCCAAGTATATTTGTGAGAAAACCTCAGCTACATTTGACCTAATTTTCAGCATATTTATGAATGTAACTTGTGATGACCTTTGACAACTTTTGTTCCACAACTCGCTTGACTTCAAAACACAACACACATTTACCATACGTCTAAATTAACTCATAACATAACCTCCTTATCATCTTAAGAACCATAGTCTCACCCTAAGGTACATGTTATAACATTCCAAACTTGTCGACTTTCGACAAAACTTATTTTCTTCAATTGGTTTAGCTTCTAAGCTTTCCAACCCTCTTGATACTATTTATTCATGACCTTAAATATTTGTAACCTCCAAGGTAACATGATTAACTTACTTTATATGCTTCAAAATATAATCTTATTTTTGAGCTTATATCAATTGACTAACGACGTACTCTCATACACGAAAACATGGGGTGTAACATCATTCCTCCCATTGGAACATTCGTCCTCGAATACTGATTGATGCACTTATCCATCTCTTAAGCAATAGCTCTTACAAATACTTTAATATTGTCTTTGCCCTTTAGGGAGTATACTTTAATATTGTCTTTGCCCTTTAGGGAGTTGTTCGGTTAATAAATCCAAAGGCTAGGGCATTCCAACCTTTAGGCCTCTTTCTCACACCACAACTTGTGGTCGAAATTCTTCCAATCTCGTAACTGTTTCTACCTTCTTTCATGCAGCCTGTATGATTCTGAACTTGTATGTGTGCCTATGCGACTCTTCTCTCCTTTCACACCCAGCTTTTAGCCAATATCCAGGCCTCACTTTGTCAACATATATAGTACTATGACAAGTTGTCCCTCTGGGCATATATAGGTGTACTAAAGTTCTTCGCTTGGTACTTTGTCGAACTTAAGACTATAGCTATATCTTGTTTCATAGCCTCTGTTATCTATGCTTTTGGCTTTACTACAACTAGGTAGGTCATACTTCAATAATTGTATTTCATGGCATCCAATGTGATTCATGTTATGGGGGTATACTAATCCCGTGCAATTTATGAAATCCCTTTCCCATTAAATCATTACTCAATCAAAGGCCTTAACGTCATCCACTTATATATCACAATTACACCCTTATTCTACTACTAGGGCAGCATTCCATCTCTTATAAATTCACCTAGTCTTAGACTACTCTGTGTTTATTCAAGCTGTACCGAACTTTTTATAACTTACGAAAACCATCAACTCCCTTGTTTCGATGGGCTTAATTCGAAGGCCTTACCTATTCTTGGCACCTTCTCACTCACCTTTTCTTATCCTTACTCCTATCTAGCTAAAACCTCATCGCTCTACCATACTTTAGCTTGTGACCTATACATATCTATTTATACTACTCGCAGTCTTCCTTTTATATGCTAGAACCATATATTTCCTTTCGTGTCTTGTCAATTGTCTTTAACTGTAAACAATGTCTTTTCCTGGTCGTTCCGCCGTTTGTTGCATGAATACTTGGCTTATCTTATTACCCACAAATACTTGAATTTCTTGTAACTCATATAATCGCAAAATCACTTTTGGTTTTTTCTTCTTCTTCACATTCATTAGCCACAATATGTGCCATTTTCCTATGGAGTGCATAAAATGTTGTAGTGAGAATGTTGTTACAAGGTCATTATTTCTTTAGGTCACTATGCTTAGGTTGAAACCTTCTTCCTTATTTCCTCAACTAGTGTTTCTTTGTAGTACTTAAGGGAGACCCTTTGACTCTAGTAATGCTGTGAACTTATTACATCATATACCCGAAAGAATCTTTGATGTTCTTACTCGCCTATAATAATCCTTAATTAGTTACCTCAGTGTCCTGATGCTCACAGGGTTGCTTCTGAGCTAAATTTTTCTTAGTGGCTCCCTAGTGACACTTTCTTTTATTTCCGTAACACTTATACAGTACCTTTAACTACCCCAACTCCTATTTGAATTTTTTTCAACAATTGCGATCTCGTATCTGCGAGACTGAATTTCCTATGCTGGGGTTCATTATGTTTATCTTGCATAATCTGCTGATTTGTCTGTATCCTTATGTCTAGCCATAACTAAGCTCTTCCTGAATCAACTACAGACTACTCGTTGGTCCACTCTCATGTCTATATTTTATGTTACACCTCTTGGGTTATGTCCTTTGTCTTAACTTATCTCTCGTACGTGCTCCTTATGTATCAAGTGTTCATTCCTACTTATTTATCAATATCATCGGGTGGGAAATCCTTACTGCTTCTCCCCGGCATCATGCTTGCATAATGTTCTGGAGTTATATCATATCTATAGGATCTGAATAAATGCAATCTCGTTCCTTTTGCCTTTTTACTGCATTATTCCTTTACTATTCCATAGTTACCTTTTTATCTTTGGTGTCTTTTCACATCTTTACCGACATCTTACTCGCCTTGCGGTAACCCTTATGTACCAAGGATAATTGAATTTCTTATGCACAAGGTTGACACCTGGTGTAACTGGCATACTTAGTCCCTTAAGCTTAACTTTGCTCACAATGCTCGCTTTAGGGAAGCTTCTTCCTGAATGACCTTTAAAGGTTATTCTTCTATTGTCCATTCTATTATCGCCAGAATATAATTTCTAAAATTCAAATGATGCCGACTATTATCAAATCATTCGATCCCTAATTCATGTTCAGTTTATCTTGTCCACCAACCCATACTAATTTCAATTACTCCAGGGTCTACTTTTTTCTTCTGGTAATCATGTTGGAGTCACCAACTCATTTATTGAAATGTGGATATGACTTTATGGCTTATACTCTTTTATTACTTCAGGGCCTGTCACCTCTTGTATTTTCCTTCACTTGACTATATACTCTATCATCTTGTCATATTTTAATTTACCGTTATCACTCATTTATCACATTTTATTCATAATGCTTCATTTACTCTCTTCTTATTCTCCGGCTAATCTTCTTGTCTATCACTTTATTCTGAAAATTTCAACAAAACATTTTTTCCACTTTTAGCTCCCCTTGCTTCATCTCACTAGCTCTTTAGGATGCCTAACATTCTCTCTTTTTTCTTTCTAGGGGCTGGAGTCATACTAAGGTAAATATTTATCCCTTCTAGGATCTCATTGCCTATCTTCTAAAATTTCTGAATATTCTAGTATTCATATCTGACTGTACTATTCTAGAGTTCACCATCAGGGTGTCTCACAAGGAGATATATTACCACATTTGCACTATCCTTCGAAAAGTTATCTAATGATAACAATACTTCCACAATTTTGGGTTACTCTAACCCTATCTTTATCCTGATATCCCATCTTTCTCTTAAACTATATCTTTCAGCTCCCATAGGGCATAATTGAGGTGGGTGTGGTCAATTGTATACATCTCCATTACTGTTGAAAGTAACTCAGAATGCCTATAATCCTCTGCTTGAATTGTAAATACTGTTAATTTTCATTAACTGGGTACCTCGTACCTATACGCGACAAAATCAGAGGACTTGATTCCTCGCTGTCAAGACATTTCGGAAGAGCGCCTCGAGAACCCAAGGACGGGAAGCCACGATCAAGTTCCCGACTTTAGGGCTCATCGAGGCCCGACTCAGAGAAGACGGAAATCGAAGCCAGGACAAAGGGGGAAGCTCCCAAGGCACGGCGAAGTCTGATAGGACCGGCCTATCCAGAGCCTATGCTGAGGCGTTACGTCAAGCCATCCCATCTCTATACTTTGCAATTAATGCCCAAGTACTTGTAGCCAAGTTCCCCTCCTATATAAAGGGTACTCACACTACCTTGTAACAGACTGATGTTGCTCCATTTCTCCATAAGTGCATTAATATTTCTCTCTCTCTCTCTCTCTCTCTCTCTTTTTCTAACTTGTTCTCACTGGCCCGAGGCCACCTTAATATTCATGCTCTCTTGTTTGTTCTTCGTTGTATAGCTTAGTATTGACCGTAAAGGGGCCTTGTTTAATTATATCTTCAACTGTTATCCCATCCCCAACTATCCCCGATAGCTCGAACTCGACCCCGACGTCGACCCCGAGATCCCCCCTTCGATCAGACCTACATCCTGGCAGCAGGCCCTTCGGTTCGATTACTATCTCATTTTAGCTTACAATTCATCATTAAACTCCATATCATTAGCATCAACTGCTCTAACAACTAGCTCGGGAATAGATCACGTATTTTTAGAATCCGATTTACAAATTTAATTGTTGTTACCATTTTCACGGTAAACAGTTTAGCGCCCACCGTGGGGCTAAAAATAATAGTGATTATTTTCTTGCTGGTTTCATTGCAGAAACGCACATTATCTTTCACACTTTTTCTTGTCCAAGATCCTTTGATTTCAGGTCAAAATGTTTGGCTCGGTAAATAGAGTCGAGAACGACAACCTCGAAAATCATTGGGAAAATGGCGTGGTTATCCCGGCCACCGGAGCACCACTACAGAATCTCGATAACGTGCCTGGACCGATTCTAACGGACGCAGATTCATAGGATGCGCAGCAAGTCGACGAAACTTCTCATACCGACTGGAGCATACGAAACAGCGAACAACAAGAAGCTCAAAAAACCCCGGCCCGGGAAGAACAAGAAGTTAGCCTTCATGATATTTCTAAAATGTTGCAGGCACAGCAGTTGGCTATCGCTTAGCTTCAAAGCCATCCGAAGACTCCCAGCAGAGTAGTGCCGGAAACAGCTCCCTGCGCCAAACAAGTACACAAAAGATCAGGCAACAACGAATCGATAACAGACCCCGCCATAATGATAATGCTCGGGATCTCTCCAAAAGGATCGAGTCAGGTTCGTGGAGGTCCATGCAACAGTTGTTCCCAGAGGAAGTGGTCCCGGTACCCGCTTCACGGAAATCTAGAACGCTAGAACTCCCTAGGTGCGGCAAGACCTCGGATCCCAACGAACGCACTACTGTTTACACGTGCACGGAAAAAGACAGCGACCTTCAAGATGATGAGTTCGACCTCGCCTCGTTGAAGAAAATCGGGGAAACACTCTTGAAAGAAACCATGATGTGGCACCTCAGCCTAGCGCCTGACCTCACAAACTCGCTTACCATACCAGCAGATCCCTCTGCAAGAGCACACGCTGATGCTATCGAAGCAGTAATGGAAGAGCCCGACACATCTTAGGCCAAACAAAGAGAGAGTGAAACACCACAGAAAGTCGTGCCTTATTCCCTGATAGGACGAATGAGATCGCTCCCGGTTTCGCATGGCTGGCAACCCAGGCCTTTGCCCGAAGTTTAAACGAAGCATGCCCGATGACTCCAGGTCATTTCAAGCGAAACTTAATCAGATACCCATCCAAGACCTGGTCGAATGCCCGTACCCGGCACCGCCCACGAATCAGGGCCATGGACAACCGTCTGGGAGTCTTTATAGGCCCGGTATACCCAAGCAGGCTCCCAACAAAGAAACTAATGCCAAACAGATAGAGGTACCATCCATGCGCCACGAATGGGAGCAACACCACAAGATGCAACCTACCTCGCAACGGTAGGGAAATAGCTCGAGGGAAACATCCTCGAGGAACCTTCAGTGGAATCGGATCTGACGAGGCACAGCCGTCAGAGGAACCACACCCAGCAGAGTATGGTTTCAACATTGCTATACCAAATATCATGATCACCGTAAGCAAAACCAGGGACGCTGAGCGACTCAGGCCTATTCTACCAAAACATTTTCAAAGGAACCACAATCCGGTGCGGGAACTGCAAGGAGTGCCCGGCCACGGTGTCAAAAATGGCCACTAGATCAGAAGGACAATAGCCATGCTACTCAATAAAAATCACCGCCGAGTATCATCGAGCAATCAGGCTCGAGTTCAGCCCCAAGGGAGGAAGGCAACCGGGAAGGATGAAGCGAACGAGCCACGACATGTTACCACGACAGTGAAGGAGCGGCGACACCCTCCGAGGACACATAAAATGGAGAGTGAAAATGTTCGCTGTCAAGGAAAAATAGGTCTAGGGATATATTCCGGAGGATGCCCTTACATCCATGGAAGAGGGCACCGAGACTCCGCCTCGGCATCACACTGACACATTGGTAACCCTCTCCCTCATTTGATTTATCTTAAATAAAACATGTGTTCAGGAATTCAGGTGGTTTGGTCACGTACAACAACGATGTAGGACCAAAGTCAGTGGGGCGGTCCAGACGAACGGACAAAATCGCTCCCATATCCCAAATCACTAGCAAATTCCAAATGACAAATCGCCACAGAGCCCATTCTCTTGATATAGCCCGTCTAAGCTCAAGCAGGAACATCGAGCTATGTACCATCGGAGCAGGTGCAAAGCATAGAGTCTTATTCAGATGACCGCCGGCACGCCACCCGGGGACATCATTGGCCCCATTTCACCAAAAGAATGAAATCCCGCGCAAAGGGTAGAACTAAAATAAGTCGACAAAGAGCAATACCAGCATCAATGCCCCAACCCTCGGAAGGATCAAAGGGTAAGCAAACCACATTTTCGGCCAAGCCTGATAAGACGTAGCACAGGGCTATATCAGGGCTCGCGCCTCAAAAGGGTAGGAACATACCAAATCTCAAAACATCGCCTACGCATCCCGCAGTGAGTAAGAACTGCTTTACTCCCTTGTTATTTTTTCACTAACTTGTATGTAGACAACTGGCCAGGACATTTGGAAGTTCTAACTCTACCCGGAGATCCCTAGGCTCTAAAAAAGGGCTCACCGTGCTCTTTCCCCTCAATCGAACTTCTACCACGAAGAGGGCCTCGTCAGCAAGATTATTAGCGGAGCAGCGTACCCCAGAGGAGGATCCGATAAGGTCGCAGGCCTTCTTCTATAGTCCAACAACGAGCGATGATCTTCTTCTAAGGGCACCGTCCCCTCAGGAGGACCAAGAAATAGCAGACTAAGTCTCAATAGGGAATTATGTACCAGATCAAATGGTCCGAGAAGCCGCGCCTGCACGGGCCGAACTCACGACAATGAAACAATGTATGTCTACACCAAGCAATAAAAGGATATCTTTTCAGCATCTTATTCTCCAAACAAGGAAATCTCAAGTATACCCCCGATAGGGGCCTCTTCACCAAACGCGTTCCGAGATACTCGGAGACTTAGCGTCAGCAATTCAACACCTGCATGACCCCAGGGTCGAAACTCCGGGATCATAAAGCCCCTATAAGGCAACTCCGAGCTCACAAAAAGCGGTCTTCAAGCTTAAACAAATTCGATGACTCGAAGACTGTCATTCATCACCAATCGCCATGCACTGGGAAACCCAAAATTGTAAGACCCCTAGCGGGCAGACTCGGCGTAACCAGATTTATTCTACATTACAAAAAAAACTGTACGACCTCAACAGGCATGACAAAAACTGTAAGACCTCAACAGTCATGACAAACTCTAATACCTCAACAGGCATGAAAATCCCGAAGTTCAGGCTATACGTTGCATTTGTAAGAGTCCCGAAAGGGTATTCCCTTGGTGTAGACGCCTGAACTATCACTCAAGATCAAAAATGGCTCCGGCCAAACACATAGGACTACAGTCAAAACAACTAATACAGCCAAACTAACGCGACTCGGGGATGCCCGACCGTCACAAAAAAATCGTAGGCCACTACTTCGAATATACTTCGGAAAGAATTGGTTAAAACAGGTTTCCCTGAACAGGCAAAAACGAGCTTCGACCATGTAAGCTCCAAATCATAAGGCTTCAACCTACTCAGCCTATGAGCTATAAACCTTCCAAGGTGCTCAAACATCGCCGATAACGACTTGAAATCGAGGTTCTTCCAGAACCGATGAAGGGTCAGGAAAAACTATTTCGAAAGACCTTAACAAGCGAAAAACAAAGCCTACAAAAAGACCACGAGCAAAACAGCGTAAGTGCTATTGTCGCCAGCCAAATGAGTCTCCGGGCCACACACTAAAAGGTCTCTACGACCAAACAACGTAAGATCCATTGTCGCCAGCTTGAAAATTGACAACTTGAGGATTAAAATGAGCTTGAATCATAACCCGATTCGGAGACCGGATCCAAAATAGTTAACTATGCAAGCTTCTGGGCCATTTATTGAAAAAGGCACTATCGCCGTTTAAAAATCAAAAGTACATAAGGGTTAATTAAATCTCGAGTCGCAATGCGACTCGGAGACTGGACCCAAAATAGTTAAACTACAATATGCCTAAGGGCACGGTGTACATACCACCATCGCCAGCCGAGTGAGCCTCCGGGCCACCCGCCTATAAGGTCACTTCGACCCAAAGCACAAAATGCCATTATCGTTTGCCCATGCAGGCAGGAAAGAACATAAAGGTAATTTAAAGCTCGAGTCGCAACGCGACTCAGAGACTGGACCCGAAATAGTTGAAATAACAAGATGACCGAGGGCGAGAATGAAGGCCACCATTATCTGCTCATGCAGGAAGGAAAGAACTTGAGGGCCGATTGAAGCTCGAATCGCAATGCGACTCGGAGGCTGGACCCAAAGTAGTCGAAACAACAAATGCCCAAGGGCAAGAAATAAGAGCAATAACTACCTGCCCGCACGGGCATAGAGGATTTAAAGGCTGGCAAGCTCGAGTCAAGGCCTGACTCGGAGACTGAGCCTAAAGAGCTAGGGAAAACACGGAGACCTCGACGCCTACTCTCGTCAAGGATCGCACTTAAAAGCTTCTAGGCCTGCCCGATAAGTTTCGAACCTACGAGGATCCCGCCAAACTCCAAAACCAGCCTACCTGGTCAAAAGCAATACAGAAAGAGATGCAGAAGAAATAAAGCTTCAAGTTTCCTCTTAAACTAGCCCGCCTGGTCAAAGCAATACAGAAAGAGATGTAGAAGAAATAAAGCTTCAAGTTTCCTCTTATCTTACATATGCAGAAAAGGCGCACTCTCCATCTATAGACATGCTCTACATATGTGAAATACAAAGCGGGAAAATGACAAAATCTACACTTCGCTCCAAAGGGCTATAGCAAGAAATGACTGTGCGTCACGCTCATCCGCCCTCGCTCGAGCCAACTCCTCTAAGAGAATGAAGCCCCTTGCACCGACCTCCTCAAGTACCTCTCTTCGAGATCAACAACGAACATATTCCTCAATCCTCTTCTCCTGTTCGAGGGCTCGCTTCAGCTCGGCTTGAGCATTCGCAGTATCTTTCATACGGATCACCATCTCCTGATCAGCCTTGGTTCGGCTTAGTGCCGCTTCAGCCAGGGCATCCAGGGAAAGAGCACTACGTCATCCCGAAAAACCGTCTAATACCTGCAAATGACAAAGCCAGTGCAAAAGAAAGGAGGGAAACGTTACTTCAAATATATGAAGGCCAAGGCAAAGGCAGCGTGCGCACATACCTTGGTGTTTCACTACCCATTTGGCATAAAATACAACTTGCCACCGACGCTCATCGCAGGTCGAATGGGTCACCAGCCTCCGGACCCAGCCGGGCAGCTCAAGAACTTCGCCCAGTGTCCATGAAGTTGCTGCAACAAGGGAGAAAACACTATTATTCAACTAATTTTTGCTATAGGCAAAATCTGAAAAGCACCAAACGCTCTGCTCATGTGCATAGTTCCACCCTTCGGGAAATGGAAAAAGCTCCACGGTGATAATGTCGACCGTCCGGACCTGGACAAACCAACTAGCCCACTCTCGATCTCTGTCCTCTTTGTCGTCAACTACAAAGGGCGTGGACGAATGGCACCTCAGGGTTAGCAGGCCTTGGTGACGAAAGGGTCGGTATAGCCTAACGAGATGGTTAAGCGTGAATTCAAGCCCAGCCTTCTCCACAAAGAACCTCATCATCAGCACCACCCGACAAAACGACAGATGTATTTGTGCCAAAGTAACCCGATACTTCAAGCAAAAATCAAGCATAACCATATCAAGGGGACCAAATGCGAAAGGATATAGGTATACGTTTAAGAATCTGTCAGTAGAGTCTGTAATACTCTCATCTGGGAGAAGCACCTACAGCGCTATCCCCTCACTCTATCCACAGTATTTTCTCACCATCTCCAGATGTTCCCCTCTTATCAAATACACCGTCTTCAGAGCGAGCTCCCACGGTTCCTGATCGCCGGGAGCAGCACTCCCCACTCCTTGCCGGGCTGGTCCCGAAGTGGTTGCCATGAATATGGTAAAACTAACAAATTAGAGCACTTTTTGCGCTTGAAGAAATGAAGAACCCTATGAAAAGTGGAAGGGAAGGTATCTAAAAATAGTGAGGTGTTACGAAGAAGCCGAAGCTGCCCCACATATATGCAAGAAGCAGCAATGACTCGCCTATTCGGAGTGAGCCTCGGGAAACCTACAACCTTGATACAGATCGATGGGGTGATACCCGATCCTGAAAGAACCCTTTGACGAGAAGCCAAGACTCGAGGAATCATTTATATTATATCCAATCTCGAGGCAGCACTCTACCTTGAGGATCCCCACTGAAAAAAAGTCGGACTTCGGGAAGCATTCAACGCCATCACTCGATGCGAGGCAGTACCTGATCTCACAGTTCCCTTTCTAAAGAGAGGAACAAGCACAGGAAGCTCCAATCATGAAAGCCCCACGAAGGTCCGAGGCAGTGCCCCAGTATAGGCAACTCCTCAGCAGAAGTTTATCCTATACATTTTAAGAAGGCTATCTGCATCAAGATCAAAAGGGACCCCCAGGTACCCAAAGCTGACCTTCATTCAGGATAACATCCTCAAAGGCCTCGAAATTCGGTGTATTATCTCCATACAACTCGGAGGGCCCCGACAGCCCGGGCTTATCAGATCAATTCAGGATTGGTCCGAGATAAAATGATGGGTTTGAATGGGAGCCATGTCGATCAGTAGAGGATCGGAAATAACGCTCACGCCCAAGTTAAATGTCAGTGGTCAACAATAAAGGAAGACATTCAAAAAGCCTCGAAGGGTAGGGGAACATGCAATTACAAAGCAAGAATCGAAAGCAGAAGTCAATGAAGTATATTCATATTCATAAAGATCCGTGTAAAACAGACCTCGAGGGGTCTTTACATACAATTACAAATGCCTACAGAGATCTACAGGAGGAATGGAAGGATGTACATGTGATGAAACCCGAGGGCCCGATCCACCCTCGAAGATCCATCTCCGGTATCAGCATCCTCGAGCGTCGCCCCCTCAAGCATGCACCCTCGTGGGTGATTCCTTCGACCTCCACCTCCTCTAGGTTCCCAGCTCAATCTCCCAAGGGATTCCCACCAGAGAAGATGAAGAAGAGGAAAATGAGGGGACGCAAAGGATGCAGAGAAAAGAGACATGGCCAGCGAAGCCAAAGGTTGAAGATTCAGCGGGCCTCATCCTCAACGTCCGGTAGTGCCACTTTATCCCTTGGGAAAGAAAAAACCCTAGGGATGAAGTGCCACACCAGGCCTGGGTAGGAGAGTGAGCAACGGTGCATAATCCGAATGATTGTCTACATAATGGGGAAACCGACTTCCCGTTTGTCATCACCTCGGGCCAACAATAGAAACAAAGGCTAGCATATCAATGACCACAACAATAACAGGATAACACGATTATGCTCGACAAAGGGAAGTTTCGGCAAAGGGCCACAACACGATCTAAGGTAGCTTCGCCAAACGACCTTGAGGCCATGAGCCCCAAGCATGATGTTCAAGGATAGAAGAAGATGGTAAGAAGGAATAGGCAAGCAAGCCAACAAAGGCACTGTGATAGGAAAAACAACACCAAAACACCTGCATTTATAGGGGGTTACGATACGGTCATCGAGGCTTTGAAAGATTGACCGACGGACGCAGTTAATGTATCCTTGAAAGACCGAATCGATGGCGGTACCTTCACCTTAGAGAGCGGGAATCGAAATTTCATTGAATGAAGTCAAAAATACGCAAGCCCGTGGATGCCTAGTTAAAACAAAGCTCATGCTAGGAGTCGCATCATTGGTATGACGTCGCTGTAAGAAGCTCAAGGAGTCAAGTGTCAGAATCATTTCCCATCACTTCATTATGGAAATGCGGAGACTATCTGTACGCGGAAAAATTAGAGGACTTGATTTCTCACTGTCAAGACATTTCGGAAGAATGACTCGAGACCTAGAGGATGGGAAGCTACGATCGAGTTCCCAACTTCGGGGTTCGTCGAGGCCCGACTCAGAGAAGACAAAAATCGAAGCCAGGACAAAGGGGGAAGCTCCCAAGGCATGGCCATGTCTGATAGGGACGGCCTATCCAGAGCCTATGCTGAGGCGTCACGTCAAGCCATCCCATCTCCATACTTTGTAATTAATGCCCATGTACTTGTAGCCGAGTTCCCCTCCTATGTAAAGGGGACTCACACTACCTTGTAATGGACTGATATTTCTCCATTTCTCCACAAGTGCAATAATATTTCTCTCTCTCTCTCTCTTCTTTCTAACTTGTTCGTTCTCACTGGCCCGAGGCCACCTTAATATCCATCGCTCTCTTGCTTGTTCTTCATCCTATAACTTAGTATTGACTGGAAGGAGCCTTTTTTACTTATATCTTCAACTGTTATCCCATCCCCGACTATCCCCGATAGCTCGAACTCGGCCCCGACGTCGACCCCCAGATCCCCCCTTCGATCAGACCTACATCCGGGCAGCAGGCCCTTCGGTTTGATTACTATCTCGTTTTAGCTTACATTTCATTATTAAACACAATATTATTAGCATCAACTGCTCTAACAACTAGCTCGGGGATAGATCACCTATTTTTAGAATCCCATTTACAAATTTAATTGTTGTTACCATTTTCATGGTAAATAATACCCTTCTTCACCTTGCTTCTTTTACTTACTGAAACTTGTGTCTACCTTCTGATACTTTTATTCTTTTTGACCATACTACTGGATAGATATTCTTGCCTTAAGGCTCCTTATCAAGAGGCTTACACATCTTAGTACACACATGATCTGCTGAAGACCTCACATTTACTCATCATAACCATGATCAAAATTGAGTTCCTCTGATCAACTCTTCCAAAGCCACATTCAATCTCTTACCAACTATCTTTGTGGATGTAGGTATCCTTGTATTATGAATAAAATAGAATTTAGGAATTTGAATCCTTACAACTGAGCTCTACCACACGATCTATAAGTGTAAATGCCCTGTTGCCTCCTACTTATAAGTGTGGTGTACAACACACTCATAAACAAGACTCTACTTAACACGACTTATAGACGCCCTAGGATAGAACTGCTCTGATACCACTTTTGTCACGACCCAAACCAATTGGCCGCAAATGGCACCCGGTGCCTTGCACAACCGAGTACCAACATAACGTATCTTTTTTATCATACCATCATGGGTAAATGGGCCGGAAGGGCCGTCATAATATAACCAAAATAAAACATAAGGCAATACTTGACATAGGACGACCCAACATGAAATACAAACTTATACATGTGACATACGGTCATATAAGACCAAAATGAACACTCGTACACTAAACATAGGCCGACAAGGCCATACAATTTTTCATATACCTAACATATATCTACAAGCCTCTAAGGGTACATACACATCATAAAGGTCGGGACAAGGCCCCTCTATACCAATCAATACATGTCCAAATCATGCTGACCAAATAGGCAACTCCGGAGCAAGTGGAGTGAACCAACACCTTTCGCTGAGCTGGTAGCCTACTAGGGGGACTACCAACCTATCTATCGGAACTTGTGGACATGAAACGTAGCATCCCCAGGCAAAAGAAACATCAGTACGAATAAAGTACCGAGTATGTAAGGCAGGAAAGCATAAACAAGAACAATAATTTAAAGAGAGATAGAGGATATACAACCTGTAACATTTGAGTGTCTCTGGGGGATAATGACATGAAACGCATAAATACATATATATACATAAACATTTAAAACATACGTCTCTATGGGCATCAACATCATAATCATATCGTACTCGGCCTCAAAGAGGACTCGTTAGAAATGTACCCTGCCATCATAAGGCTCGGTAGAATCGTACCCGGCTACGTGGAGCTCGGTAAAACCCAACTGACCAGTAGTTGCACAATAGGTGTCATACCAGGCCGTCTATAGCGCGACTCAGTTGAGTAATATATATATATATGTTGTCTATAGTGCGGTTCAGTAGAGTAAAATAGATACAAATATATAATGCATGTTGGACTCATTGGAATAATATTCTGAACCTTTTGGAGTGACGTAAGGTCGGTATCCTCTATACACATTATGGAAATACCACCAGCAATATGAACTTCTATAGGATTCAAGGATCATACATAATTTCTTAGAATAACTTTATAAGGAAAGAAGAACATGGGCAACCTTAGTTGCTAGGAGTAGATCTATTATGAAATAGCGTATTCATTTCACTTTAGATTATGCCAAAAGAAAGAAGGAAGTGCCTTAACATACCTTTGAAATCTTCTATCCAATCGTCAAGCAAGCTCAATATGATCTTCTTACGTCTATAAAGAGTAAACCGACTTCATTATCATCATATAAGTGTTGTAACTCTCATATTTGGAAACCAATATTCTACAAGAAAACGGACAACACCTCCCCTATTTTCACTACTTCCCATATGTCACCAAAAGTCACCTAACAGCCCAAACAACAACAATATAATTCACAATAAGCTCTTTGATTAGTTCAACAACCATTTTGAGTGGCACGCTCGATTTGCGACTAACAAAATATGGTTTGAATCCAATTCCTTTTACATGAATTTGTCTACAAAATATATAACATCATACTTATTCTTACCATACCATTTTTAGCCCAAAATATCATAAGCATAATCTTCAAATATAGTCCACACGCCTAGCACCTTAACCTTTATCGTCAACATCTTATTTTTCATGTTATCTTCTTCAATCCACTGAATTAGCACATAGATAAGCTTAACAACACCAGAAACAACATAATAAAACTATTTATAACAATTTCCAGCAACGACAAACCATATATATAACCTGAACACAACCCACCAAAAAAAGATAACGATTCCTTAAGCCATGTCAATTACTATCTTGCAAATTTTTACTCAAACATCTCAACCAACACATGATTGACCTTAAGAACAACTAATAAAATGATTTACATACTTTAGGCAGTAGATACAACTTGAAATCCCAGCTGGTGGAGCTCACAACAACCCTCAATCACACAACAATACTATAAGAGTTGTATTCTCTTCTTGAATAAACTTTGATGTTCAAATTGGCGTGTAAACACCTGTATTTTGCCTTGAAACTCTAATATATATGAAGGAGGGACTGATTCTTAGGTTAAACATAAAGAACAACACAAAATCAGAGGTTACTTACCTTTGAAGTACCCTCCAAATCAACCACAAGATGAAGAACTACGATCTAGAAAGCACCACGGGATTTCTAGCGTTGGATTCATGTTTTTATATTAGGTTTTAACCCTAGAATCATGGAGGAACCCTTGGAGAGAATTTAGGAGGGTTTAGGAACTATTTTGAATGAGGAAAATGAGTTAAAACGACATATAATTGACTTAAATACAAACTGATGTTTTAAACCGACTTTGTGGGTCCCATGGGTGCTTCTTGCGCAGTCTCGCGAAAACATGAATATCTCTCTACTCCGATGTCGTATCGACAAACGGTTAAATGAATTAGAAACTAGAATCATGGATATTCAATTTGGTGGGAAGATCAACCTATAATTCCAAGTATATTTGGAGAAATGCTCAGCTACATTTGACCTAATATTCAACACAGTTATGAATGTAACTTGTGATGACCTTTACCAACATTTGTTCCACAACTCGCTTGACTTCAAAACCTAACACACATTTACCATGCGACTAAATTAACTCATAACATAACCTCCTTATCATGTTAAGAACCATAGTCTCACCCTAAGGTACATTTTATAACATTCCAAACTTGTCGACTTTCGACGAAACTTATTTTCTTCAATTGGTCTAGCTTCTAAGCTTTCCAACCCTCTTGGTACTCGTTATGCATGAACTTAAATATTTGTAACCTCCAAGGTAACATGATTAACTTTTTTTATATGCTTCCAAATATAATCTTATTTCTGAGCTTATATCAATTGACTTACGACGTACTCTCATGCAAAAAAATATGGGGTGTAATAGGGAATTCCCTAAGTACTACAATGAATGACTAGATGAGTAAATAAGGAAGAAAGCTTCACCTAAGTACAATGACCTAAAGAGGAAATGGTCATGTAACAACAGTCTTACAACAACATTGTACGCGCTCCAAAGAAAGTGGCACCTACCATGGCTAATGAAGGGAAGTAAAATCTAAAGTAATATTCGAGATCATATGAGTTGCATGATAATTCCAGCATGCGTGGGAACTAAGTAAGCTAAGTATGCATGCAACAAGAGGGCAAAAACACCAGGAAAAGAGATAACTTATGTTTAAAGAAAGCTGAGAAGGAATGAAAGGAATTATTCGATAAATGATCCAGAGTTAGTTACGTTATGAATGAACTTAAGAGTTCAGAGTATTACCATGAAACATATATGTTGACAATCATACAGCCTTAGAAGATTCTCGTCTAAGTTAAATGAAAGAATTGAGCCCAGGTCAATGACAAAGGATCAAATCGTTAGAAAATTGAATCATGGATATTCCATAGCATCCTTGAAGGGCTAAAGTAATAACTAACACCATGAGCCGCGGATCGAAAGATAGCTTAAGCCTATATAATGGTTGATCAGAGGAAAGAAGAAACTAAAGAATTACGTCACCCAAGTAAATCAGGAGTTTGATTATTAGACCCAGGAAATTATGGACATCGTAATTGAGAACATTGCAAGGTCACTCTTAATATCAGAGTTACAAGAGAGAAAGTACAACAATCATATTCCATAACGGCCCTACGATAAAGCCAGTTAGAAAAGTACCAGCCTCATAAGAAGCCAGTACGAAGCTCCCAACGGATTGTGTATGCACCAGAGGTGCAAGTATTATAATAGAACTTCAAGTTATAGATGTGAATTATACCTATGTGGAAGGGAGGTCATGAAAGAAATAGAAGATACGATGCAAGATTATAAGGTAGTAAGGTAAAGGTAAACAACGTACGAAATACTCAAATGCAGAAGGTTGTGAATAACCATACTTGGGATAAAATGTTAGAAGCACGGGGATTCAGTATCCAAGAATAATAACAACATCGTCAGTAGCATATCTTCCATCCTATGGTTTCTAGGTACTGCGAGATCTAGCCAAGAGAGTAAAGAAGAGTTAGAGAAGATGTGATGTCTCGCTTGATGTTCTAGAATAACTTAAGAAAATCTATGGTGCAAGCAAGTTGAAGGAAGGTTACAAGTAGTATAAATAGATATGTGTAGGTCGCAAGGCTAAAGTATAGTAAACTTTACTATACTTTAGCCTGTGACCTATACATACTAAGTAAAGCAATAAAGTTTTATAAGAGGAGTAAGGATGAGAAAGGGCGAGTGAGAAGGTGACGAGAATGGATAAGACATCGTGATTAAGCCCATGAAAACAAGAGAAATAATTGTTTCTCTAAGTTATAGAAGTTCAGTATATCTTGAATGAACTCAAAGGGATCTAAAACTAATAGCATCTAGAAGAAATGGAATATTGTCCCGGTAGTGGAATGAGGGTGTGATTACAATAGATAAATGATGACGTACTTCTCATGCATTGCATTCATTTATATATGTACATTGACCCATGACCAGATGGAATTATATATGCATATGTATGTGTATAAATATGTATATGGGATATGGGAAAAGGTTACAGCGTTATATGTACACCACCACCTGATTAGCTGGTATACGTTGATGATTTTACCCAATGTGGCCGATATGATATGATGGGATGCCCTCAAAGGCTTGAATATGTTATGAACACATGTATCTATGCACGATGTGACATTCATATGCATATGCATGACACTATATGTATTTCATGATTTGTAGAGTTATCCAGACTTACATGTCGAGTTTTTTACTCTGTGTTCCTCTCATGTTTATTATTTACTAATTTTCATTCCTTACATACTCGGTATGTTATTTGTACTGACGTTCCTTTTGCATGGGGATGCTGTGTTTCATGCCCGTAGGTCCCAATGGATAGGTTGAGATTCCTCCAAGTAGGCTATCAGCTCAGCGGAAGATGTTGGTGCGCTCCATTTGCTTCGGAGTTGCTTATTTGTTTAGTATGACTTAGACATATACTGATTGGTATGTCAGGGCCAAGTCCTGGCCTTATGACATTTATGTAGTCTTATAGGCTTGTATACATATGTCATGCACATGAAAGTTTGTATGGCCTTGTCGGCCTATGTTCAGTGTACGAGTGATCATTTTGGGCTTATAGTCCCATATGTCTTATGTATATGTTGGTATTACATGTTTTATTCTAGTTATCCTATGGCAGCCTCTCTATCTCAGTTACCTATGATAGCATGATACGAAAAGATACATTATATTGATACTCGGTTGAGTAAGATACTGGGTGTCTGTTGCAGCTCATAGGTTTGGATCGTGACATGGAACTTGCAAGAGAGTTGGAGATTGAGCAAGTTGAAATCAAAAGTGATTCGCAGCTTACGGTAAATCAAATGCAAGGGAATTACGTAGATAGAGAGATATGAATGCAACAGTATTTGGAAAAGGTGCAAGAACTACTACGACAATTCCAAGCATGGAAGGTTGGTCAAATACCAAGGGAAGAGAACACAGAAGTTATTTCGTTTGAAAATTTTGGGTCCATGGATGATGTGTCAAACGTAGAAAACACAATTGTGGTTCACTTGTTTCATTCAACTCTTGATCAGAACAAAAATGAGCTAAATTTCAATAATTTAACTTGGGATTGGAGAAATAAATTTTGTAATTTATCTACATTATAGAATTTACTTGAGGATAAGAAAAAATCCCAATTATTGCGAGTGAAAGCTGCTCAATATTGCTTAATAGAAGAAAATTTGTATCGAAATGTTCATGGGACCCTTAGCACGGTGCCTTGGTCTATCACAAACTGAATATGTGATGCAAGAAGTACATAAAGAACATTGTTGCAATCACGTTGGAGGAAGGTCATTGTTAAAGACGCTAAAAGGGGCGGTATTATTTGCAAAAAATAGAAGACAAAGCGAAAATTTTTATTAGAAGGTGTGATAAATGTCAACGGGGTGCAAACAATATGCATCAACCAGCAGTGTTTCTTCATTCAATCATAGCACCGTGGCCGTTTATGAAGTGGGTTATGTATTGTAGGTCCTCTACCTAAAGCACCAGGAAAGGAACGACTTTTATTAATCTTAACTGATTATTTTTCTATGTGGGTAGAAGCATGTGCCTTTAAATAGATACGAGAGAAAGAGGTTGTTGATATTATTTGGAGGAACATAATATGTCGATTTTGTGTCCCAAGAAAAATAGTACGCGATAATGGGCCACAATTCGTAGGTTCAAAAGTTACCGATTTTCTCAAAATCTGGAAAATTAAACAAATTATTTCGGCGCACTGCCATCCCATAGCTAATGGGAAACCATAATCGACAAATACAATTATTGTCAACAATATAAAGAAACGGTTAGAATCATCAAAAGGCAAGTTC
Organism: Nicotiana tabacum; assembly: GCF_000715075.1. NCBI lineage: Eukaryota > Viridiplantae > Streptophyta > Magnoliopsida > Solanales > Solanaceae > Nicotiana > Nicotiana tabacum. The sequence goes on along the minus strand of NC_134086.1, from coordinate 58,097,189 downwards.
CCTGAAGTACTACTTGGGCTAGTATGGGATTACAGGACAACGACGAAGATAAGCACAAGAGAAACACCATTCTCACTTATTTATGGTACTGAGGCCTTAATTTCGGTGGAAATAGGAGAGCCAAGAACAAGATACGTACATACAAATGAAGTAACAAATGAGAAAGAACTTTTAACAAATTTAGATTTGACAAAGGAGATAAGGGAAGCAACTTTGATACAGATGGCGGCACAAAAGTAGAGGATTGAGCAATATTACAACAGAAAGGCGAACCTTCGATATTTCAAGATTGGGAACTTTTTCCTTAAGAAAGTGTTTCGATCAACACAGGCAGCAAATATAGGGAAATTGAGTCCAAATTTGGAAGGCCCGTATCGAGTTAAAGACATCGCTGGAAAAGGAGCGTACGAACTGGAGACCAAGGACGGGAAAATGTTACCCTCCAATTGGAATGCGGTTCACTTGAAGATCTATTACTTTTGAGCAAGTACCCAAGGTTAGGTATATTAAAAGTTTATTTTTATCTGATCAATTAAATGTTACTAACCATTTTAGATGATAGAAAAAATCTAGCCCATGCCAGATGATGGCATTAGACCCAAAAGGCACGCGGAATATTTAATTATTCCCGATCTAGGTTACAACAATTTTGATGGAAAGGGTTAAGCAGTCATCATCTAAAAAGTTACCTCTGAGTCCCGTATGTATTTCCTTTTTCAGGGAAAGGACAAAAGAAATGAGTTTATCCAGTCTTCAAGTTTTCATATATCAAAGCTCAAATACTGGGGGTACTATGCACAGGAAGAAGTGCACAACGAAGTAAATATGTACACCACAAAGGAATAGATCTCAATATCCAAAGGAAAAACCTTTTAAAAAATTTAAAGAATTTTTTAAATTTTCAAGCTCGCAGACGGAATGGAATGTAAGGAACTAAAGGTTCAATAGAAAACTTCCAAGAACCATTAGGAAGTGACGATATAGTCAAACCCGTACTTGTACTTGCTATAAAGAAAGCAGTTATTAAATGATATACATATATCTATTTGTTTTAAGTTCAAATAAAACTTCTTCATATTGCTTTATGTTTCATATCTTTACACCAATATGAAGATGAGACATCATAATCATCTGTGTTGTTAATATAAAAGGCCCTCTTTTATAAATAAGATAGTGTGTATTTATCCATGGCATATTAAAGCAATTATATACTTGAAAAATATAGGAAAAAGCTCAGAGATTAAAGAGCAAAGACATATATAAGATATGCAAAAAATTTATATTAATATTGATTTGTTTTTTAAAAAAGAAATATTTCCCAAGACCAAACTTAAAAATATCCAGCAAACATCAAGGAAATATTCAAAATGATATCACTAAAAGGAAAGAAACTACGGAGCATCTTCAGAAGGAGCAAAAGGATCAATTTGAGGAGAAGACAAAGATTGGGCTTCAACTTGGTCAGCTTCGGAACCGTTTTTACACAAATCACCCTTAGAACCCTAATCCTCGGTTGTTGAGAAACTTTGACATTGCTGAGTACTTTCGATTGCATTTTTAGCTTTGGAAATCTCAGTTTCAAGGTCAATCCTTCTTGGATAGCCTCGGTCAGAGTCTCAAGACGCATGTTCAAAAAATCCAACTATCATCAAGTGTTAGTTTGTCTTTAAGAGCCTTGTAATCTTTCTCCAATTGCTCCACTTTAGCTTTCAAGTCTTCTTTTTTAGATTCGGAAGCTTCATAGGTTACCTTAAAAGGTTCAAGGGTAGCCTCGAGTAACCTAACTCTCTCAGAAGAAGTACAGAGATCCTCTTGAGCTTGAGTCAACGTCTGGACCTGATCACCTGCGTACACTTCCTTTTTTATTTTAAACCTCTTTGAAACTTCCAATTTCCTCAGTAGTCCTTGAGTGTTGTTTAGCAAAAGAAGTTTCCATTCTATCTTTCTCTTTTTCATCCCGGTTAGTAGAAGCTTTCAAAACCGCTAACTCGGTAGTGGTAATCTTGAGTTGTTGCTCCAAAGATTCTTTCCCCTGAACCAGAACATCCTTCTCAAGTTGTAGGCTTTCAAATTTCTCTTTCCATTTGTTAGCTTATATGCGCAACTCAACAACCTGCTGCTCAGTCAAAGTTATCCTTCTCATCAACTCCGTACCTATCAAATTGATCTGCAAGAAACGCAAGGTGAAAGAATTACAAACATAAAGAAAAGGGAAGTGAAAGAAATAAGAGAAGAAGAATAAACCTTAATAGAAGAGTGAATGACATCATTCCTTAATGTTATAGAGGTATGAGACTCTAGCTCCTCCCTTTCGATAGGACCGATCAATGGTTTCAACCAAACCGTAGCTCGGTTAGACTTCTTCAACAAATTGGTGCCCTTAGGGACTTTAGTCAAAACCTGCTTCATGCCTCTGCCACAAGAAGGGATGGCTTCTCCACGAGGAACGGCAGCAGGAGTTGCAGCAGGTGTAGCAACATAAGTGACAGAAAGTTTATGAGCACTAGGGGTCATATGTAGATTGGCAAAGGGTGGCTCTTCCGAAACAAATCCGAAATCTTCTTCTTCGCCCTCGAATCCTTGGGCAAAGAGTCTTTCAGTATGACTTGAGGAGAATTCAAAGTATGACCAGTCTCTTCCCCCTCGGAGATCTCTAGAGGAGCATTTTAAGGCTCGTCAACTTGCTGAAAAGGGAAGGAGAGTGAAGATTGATCTTGGGGAAAAGAGGATTCATCATCAAGAACAACACGCCTTCTGACTCGTGGATTCTTCACTAAAGAACCTTCATCATCTTCTTCTTCTTCTTCTTCTTCGTTAGAGGCATATACTTCTTTGTTTTTCCTCTGTAAAGAGGACACACTTAGAATCTGTTCTTGGGCAGCTCTAACGGTGAGTCTAGCCGTAGGAACAAAAGCATGATGAATCCATGAATAGCAAATCTTGGGGAAAATTGAAGATGTAAGAATAGGAGAAGTCATAAAAAGGAAAATTTACGGTGTGAATAAAATGCTGTGAGTTTTAACTTTTCATCCAAACTTTTGGGAAAAAAACTTCCAAGATCTTGGATCCATAGGGGCAGCAAATAGCAAATTGCTGAAATGTAAGAAAATATGGATGAGGAAATCAAAATTCTAAAAATAAAGTGGCAAAGAAAAACACCTACGTGCAAAGTTCCACCTCTCAGGAAAGGCATATTTTCATCACCCACTAAGGCACGAGTGCGAACAGCTGCGAACCGAGCATACTAGCCTCAGTCGTGATCATATTCAGGACTGACCAAAACTCTATTGCTTCTCGTTAAAGCAGTGAAAATACCTTTACAGAAAAGTTTTGGGGAATATACATGAAGAAGGTGACGAAAAGTAAAAGGGGCTGAGACTAAGCCTGGCAAATGGCAAAGACAAGCTACCGCCCTCAACATTATGGGGCCTATTTGAACAAGGCATGAGTTAATGACATAATTCAACAATTTTTGGGTCTAAAGGGGTTTTGAATCCTAAGGTAAAAGAATAAGTGTAAACAAATGAATAACCCTCACGATAAGAGGTTATTCGATCATCAACACTAGGGGGGGGATATGACAGAGAAGTCAGCTTTCCAATAGCATTCATAGTGAACTAAGAGAAGAAGGCCAGAAGTAATTAAAGAAGGGTAGTGATCTATAGGGTTAACTGCTGCTATGGACGAAACCTCTTTCTTCCATGCTTCACTGTCCGATTTGAAAGAAAATTCCCGAGGAACAATCTTATAAACTACAGGCTCGGATAATGATTCATTTTGATATTTAACTCGGGAAGAAGATTTAAGGGTTGATGAAGTTTTAGCTTTAGAAGAAGAAGATTTAGAAGTATTCTTTTTGGAAGGAGTAGCACTTTGGCTTGATACGGAGCCTAGGATACAAAGCCTACCACCTCCTCTACTTTTCACCGGGGCTGTAGAAGGAGGGTGTTTGTCTACGATTACCATTTTTCGTGGATCCGATGATGAAGAAGGGTTTGAACAATGGGAAGACATTTTTTGTTGGTAATGGAAGCATGAAGAAAGAAGAAAAATTGTAGAAGAAGCTTGGGAAGTAATGCAAGGAAGCGGAAGAAGTATTATGATGGTAGGTGATAGAGGTATTTATAAGAGAGAAACGTAATTATGAACCGTCATCATGGAACCACTACTCCAAATTGATACAGTCATAGAACACCCAAAAGAGACGCTATAAAATGCAGAGCTATTCATCGCAAGACACCTGTCTCGGACATTAAATGGAAAATAGATACGTCTCTTCGCTTCTTAAGAAAGTGTAATAATATTCGGAAGAGGTAGCAAGACATTCCCGACTTATATAAACTTACCACTTACCAAATATTTAGTTGAGAATATTTAGAAAGTGGGGTGACTATCTATATTGGTTTACAAATAAATATGGCACGCAGATTAATGGTTTGTTTATAGGAGGCATCCGAATAAGAGCAATAATGAGGAATGAAGAAGCGTGGTTAAAACACCTATGAGATTGTTCATAAAATTAAAGATATCATATACCCACAAGATTGTTTACAAAAGATATCGTATGTGATAACTGGAAAAGAAGAGATAGACACGGGATGTATCAAGACTACAAAAAAGGAAGATTCGTTAATTGTTGCAAATATGGAAAGGGAATCAGCATAATCCCTGATTATGCGCGATTGTTTATTATTACTATAGCTGTTATAAATAATTTGAGTAACAGGCCATTAATGTAGTTAAAATTAGTAATGGGCAGAAATTATGTGGGGCAAAGCAGATACATATTGTATCTTTATATAAGCTCCCTTTACCTTACTTTGTACGATCATTAAAGGAATTCTCACATATATGCAACCAGTCTTGGAAAGGAAGTTGTAATAATCAATAAGATTTCCTTTTCTTTATCCATTGAATATTTTTATATTATTACTATTATTTATTCTATCATATTTAGAAAAGTGAAGTAAAATTGGTTATTAGAAACCCGATTTATTTCAATATTTATTTTGACCACAAACTCTATTTTTTGGTTAAACATCGTGGACACCAGACCTTTAGGATGGTTGTAGTAGTATTATCGTTATTTTTTCCAAATATTTCATGATATTTTTGTTGTTGAGATTATTAAGTTCTTTATTGTTGAGTTCATTATTATTGTGAAGTTGTTGTCTTACCTAGCAAGTGGTGTTAGGCGTCGTCGCGCTCCGGTGAGAGTTGGGTCGTGACAAGTTGCTATTAGAACCCTAGGTTGCTAGGTCTCACGAGTCCTGAGTAAGTTTAATAAAGTCTTGCAGATCCATATAGGGACGTCTGTACTTATCTTCGAGAGGTTACCTGTTAGGAAACCTCACTTTGTTGCATTCTTGTCGCGCAGATTTGTTAATTCTAAAGTTTGAGCCTTTACTTTTCTATTCTCTCACACATGTTGAGGACACGTCGGTTGATAATGCCACCAGTCAGGCCGGTGAGAGGGCGAGGCCGAGGTGGGGCTTGCAGTACCACTAGAGAAGCACTTGTGGAGCCACCAGTTGTTCCAGCAGAGGAGTAGGTTCTAGATAATGTTGACCCGATGGGACCAGCCTAAAAATCGATGGTGCCTATTTCTACATCAGGTTTAAAGGAGACATTGACTCAGATATTGAGTGTGTATACGAGCTTGCGTCAGGAAGGTATGATACCAGTTGCAGCAACTACCTCATAGGCTAGGGGAAGAGCCCAGACTCCCACCACCCCTATACTAGAGCAACCAGCTCAGGGTTATCAAACAATAGGGGTGTTACCATTTTAGCCAGTTATTGTTGCTCGGGTTGAGATTGGTCCACCTACGTCTGATGAGGAGCAAAAGAGGTTGCAGCGGTTTAAGAGGCTTGACCCTCCGTAGTTCAATGGAGGAGAGGCAAATGATGCTCATGGTTTTTTGGATTAGTGTCATCGGATTCTTTGCACAATCGATATTGTGGACACTAGTGGAATTTCCTTTACAACTTTTTAGCTGATACGGGAAGCCTATAGATGGTGGAATACTTCTAAGTTAGGTAGGCCAACTAGAGCAACACCACTTACATAGCATGAGTTCTCAATCTCTTCTTAGAGAAATTTGTTCCAGACTCGTAGAGAGGAGCTGCATAGGGAGTTTGAGCAACTACACTAGAGAGATATGACTGTGACACAGTACAAGATAAGATTTGTAGATATAGAACATCATGTGATATGGTTGGTTCCCACTGTGAGAGAGAGGATCAAGAGGTTCATTGATGTCCTTAACTACAGTCTGCATTATAGTTTGGCTCGAGAGGCCTAGACAAATTCTAGGTTTGACCAGGTGATTGAGATTGCTAGGTGCCTGAAGTAGGTTCGCAGGATTGAGCGAGAGGAGTAGGAGGGAAAGAGGCCCCATGGTTCAGGTGGTTTTGGTGGTACCTTGTATGTATGTTAGTCACATCACAATATGTGTCATCCTTTTACGCCCGCTCAAGCGGTTTGCTAGATTCCTCGTGGTTCGTCAATTAGCCACAATTCATATAGTGCTCGTCCAGTTCAGTCATTCTTGAGTGCACTCCGATCTCAGAGCTTGTACCGTACTTTGTCAGTTCAGAGTTTTTCAGTACCAATTTCTTTTAGTGGTTACTCCAATTCACAGGGTCCGATTCAGGCCCCACAACCATTCATATGTTGAGGGTGCTATGAGTGTGGGGAGTTGGGGCATGTGAGGAAGAACTGCCCCTGCTATTATAGAGGTCCAAGGCAGTAGGGAGGCCAGATTATGACTCCCGTACTAGTTACTACACAAGTTTCTAAGCCAGCTATGGGTGGAGGTTGTACAGGTCGAGGTCTCCCTAGAGGGGGACGTTAGTCAGGTGGTGGTTAGGCCCGTTTCTATGCATTTCCCGCCAGGCCAGAGGTAGTTGCTTCTGACACCATGATCACATGTATTATTTCATGTGTTGTAGAGATGCTTCAGTGTTATTTGATCCTGGTTCCACTTGCTCTTATATGTCAATCTATTTTACTCGTTACTTGGATATGCCTAGTGATTCTTTAGTTATAACTATTCATGTATCTACACCAGTAGGTGATTCTATTAAGGTGGGTCATATATATTAGTCATGTGTGATTACTATTGGGGGTTGTGAGACTAGAGTTGATCTCTTGTTGCTCAGTATGGTCAATTTTAATGTGATCTTGGGCATGGATTGGTTGTCACCATGTCACACTATTCTTTATTGTCACACTAAGACTATGACATTAGCGATGCCAGGGTTGCCTAGGTAGAGTGGAGAGGTTCCTCGGATCATGTTCCTAGTAGAGTGATCTCATATTTGAAGTCCCAACGGATGGTTGATAAGGGGTGTTAGGCATATTTGGCCTTTGTGAGGGATATCAGTATTGATACTTCTACCGTTGAGTCAGTTTCGGTAGTGGCGGATTTTCTAGTTGTGTTTTCTGAAGACCTGCCAGGTATGCCACCCGACACTGATATTGATTTTGGTATTGACTTTGTGTTGGGCACTCAACCCATATCTAATCCACTGCATCGCATAGCACCAGTGGAGTTGAAGGAACTAAATGAATAGCTTCAGTAGTTGATTGATAAGGGTTTCATCAGACCGAGTGTCTCGCCTTGAGGTGCTCTAGTTCTATTTGTAAAGAAGAAAGACTAATCTATGAGGATATGTATTGACTACAGGTAGCTGAACAAAGTTACAATTAAGAACAAGTATACACTACTGTGTATTGATGAATTGTTTGATCAACTTTAGGGTGCTAAGGTATTCTCGAAGATTGACCTATGATTGGGGTACAATGAGTTGAAGATCCAGACTTCAAATATTTCGAAGACAGCTTTTACGACCCTTTGTGGTCCTTTTGAGTTTCTGGTGATGTCTTTTGGATTGACCAATTCCCCAACAACTTTTATACACTTGATGAACAACATATTCCAGCCCAATCTTGATTCCTTCATGAAAGTTTTCACTGATGATATATTGGTGTATTCTCGCAGCCAAGAGGATCATGAGCAGCATTTGAGGATCGTGCTCCAAACTTTAAGAGAGAAGAAACAACATGCTAAATTCTCCAAGTTTGAGTTTCGGCTTGATTCGATGGCATTGTTGCTTCAAATAGTAACTGGTGAGGGTATTTATGTGGATTCAAAGAAGATTGAAGTAGTTTAGAGTTGGCTCAGACTATCTACTGCTATTGAGATCTGGAGTTTCCTTGGGTTAGTTGGGTATTATCACCGTTTTGTGGAGGGGTTTTCATCTATAGGTGCTCCATTGACAAGATTGACGCAGAAGGGTGCCCTATTCAGGTGGTCTGATGAGTGTGATGAGATCTTTCGGAAGCATAAGACTGCCTTGACACAACTCCAATTCTGGTTTTGCCTTCGATATCGGGTTCTTATATAGTCTATTGTGATACTTCACGGATTGACATTGGATGTGTGTTGATACAGGAGGGTAGAGTTATTACTTATGCTTCGCGTTGTTTGAAGCACCATGAGAAGAACTACCATGTTCATGATTTGGAGTGGCAACCATTGTTCATGCACTTACAATTTGGAGGCATTATCTTTACAGCATGTCTTGTGAGGTGTTCACGGATCACAGAAATCTCCAGCACTTGTTCAAGCAAAAGGATCTGAATTTGAGAAAGTGGATGTGGTTAGAGATACTAAAGGACTATGATATCACCATTTTTTATCATCCCGGGAAGGCCACAGTGGTGGCCGATGTTTTGAGTAGGAAGGATGAGAGCACGAGTAGTCTTGCTTTTATTCTGGTCGGGGAGAGGCTGTTAGCTTTGGATGTGTAGGCTTTGGCCAACAGGTTCATAAGGTGGATATTTCGGAGCGTAGCCGGGTTCTTGCTTGCAAGGTTTCACGGTCTTCTTTATTTGGGTGTATCAAGAAACGGCAGTATGATGATCCCCACTTGATTTTTCTAAAGGAAACGGTGCAACATGGTGATGCTAAGGAGGTTACTATTCAGATGATGGGGTGTTGAGGCTACAGGGTCAGATCTGTGTTCCGAATGTGGATGGGGTGCATGATTATTCTTAAGGAGGCCCATAGTTTGTGGTATTACATTAATCCGGGTGCCACAAAGATGTACCAAGACTTGAGGAAGCACTATTGGGGGCTGAAAATGAAGAAAGGCATTATTGAGTATGTTGCTCGGTGTTTAAACTACCAGCAAGTGAAGTACGAGCACCAGAGACTGGGTGGTTTGCTTAAGAGGATTGATATTTCGGAATGGAAGTGAGAGCGTATCACTATAGATTTTGTAGTTGGACATTCACATACCTTGGGTAGATTTGATGCAGTATGGGTCATTGTGGATAGACTTACCAAGTCTGCACACTGCATTCCAGTCATGACTACCTACTCTTCAAAGTAGCTGACTCAGATTTCCATCTGTAAGATTTTTCACCTTCATGGTGTGCCCGTGTCTATTATCTCGGATGGAGGCACTCAGTTTACATTGCATTTTTGGAGAGCAGTATAACGAGAGTTGGGCACACAGGCCGAGCAGAGTACAATATTTCATCCTCAGACGGATGGGCAATCGGAGCCCATTATTCAGATTTGGAGGGCTCACGTGCCTATGTTATTGATTTCGGGGGTTCATGGGATCAGTTTCTTCCTTTAGAAGAGTTCGCCTATACCAACAAGTATCAGTCGAGTATCTAGGTGGCTCCTTATGAGGCCTTATATGGGAGGCGATGCCATTCTTCGGTTGGTTGGTTTGAGCCAGGGGAAGCTAGGTGTCGTGACCCAAATCCAGCTAGTCATGATGGTACCTAACCCAACCCGCTAGGTAAGCCAAATGATAGCCAACACAACTAAATTAGGACAACAAGAGTCAATAAACAAAATAACTAAACTTTCTATCCAAAATCCCAAGGATTGGTAGTACAAGTCATGAGCTTCTAAGACTTAGAATTTACATCGCTGGTGCAAAATAAATACATCATAAGTTTGAAATTTACATAAATAGATTTATAAATCTAAAGCTACCAGGAACAAGAGGCAGCTATAACCAGAACACAGGTACATCTTCAATGCCAACTCCCACCATACGCAACAACATCAACTCCAAAATTTTCACGCAAGTTGCAGAAGTTTAGTATGAGTACAATCGAACACATGTACTAAGTAAGTAACAAACCTAACATTAGGTTGAAAGCAGTGACGAGCTCAAATGAAGGTCAGTGTCCAACACTAATAACCAATATTAACTCATAATAATATAATGGAGGCAGTAAAAGTAATAGTTCAAAAGATATGATGCTCAACTCGTTCACAATTACGGAAAATTAGACATGCTTTCCAGGTACAACAGTCAGATCCAGATATTACAACTAAAACACAACTAACCATGAGTTTATTAATAGAACTGAATACCAGATAAGAATTTTCGTTTATCAATTAGCATGAGAAAAGTACGTCTCTATGCCTACATGTCAAGTAATCAATTACCATATACCGTATAGTATGAGAAATGTGTATCTTTATGCCTACATGTCAAATATACAGGTCAAATGAATGTTTTCATGGTGATATCCCTAGGTACTCTCACCTTCAACATACTCAAGTTGTCTGTCTCAAATGCTCACTTCATCACACACACACACAAAAACAAATCACTCAGCATTGTATGGGTGCCTGGCTCATAAGCCCCTCACCATAATTATGTGAATATATATATATATATATATATATATATATATATATATATATATCACTGTGTCTGCGCTCACTACTGATATGTCAGGCTTTGGAGGGGCGGATCTTGCCCAAGCGCTAATCAAAACCTATAAGGCATGCTGCAGCGTACAACCTGATCTACATAATTATAATAATAATACTACAGCCAATATGGCCTGCTGCGGCGTGCAGTCCGATCTACAATAACACTCACAATTTGGCTCTCAGGTCCACCTCAGTCATCGATCTCTCAAGTCTCAAAGGCTCACAAATCTCGTATCAATCAGCCCAAACAATGAAAACATGTGATATAACAGTGAATGATGAACAAATATTGAAATATGGTATGTAAATGAAGAACCATGACTTAGTGTATAAATACAATTAAATCATATATCTCAAAACAATAAAAATAGTCTCATTAGGTCTCAACATAATAATCACATAGCCTAAACATGCCTTCTAACATGATTCACAGCTCAAATAACCAAACAAATAGGGAGAACATGGAATTAATAAGATATAACAGCAAAACAAGTTCGCTCGTAGTCTAATAGTCAACTTGAATGATGATTATCCCAGTGCATGCCGACATACTCGTCACCTAACATGTGCGTAACCCCAATACATCTCTTATAACATAACTCCCAGGGTTAGATGCCCTTAAATCCAAGTTTAGATATGTTACTTATCTTGAACAAGCCAAATCAAATACCGAGCAAGCCAAACAACACTCTAGAAATTCCTTTACGTGCAAATCAACCTCCAAACGGCTCGAAACTAGCCAAAAGCAACTAAAAACATCAAATAATGCCTAAGAAAATACTCTCAATTAATAAAGGTCGAATCTTTAATCAAATACTTAAAGTCAACCAAAAAGTCAAACCCGGGACTACACCTTAGAACCTGACAAAACATACAAAATCCGGCAGCCGTACTAATTTCACTCAATTCCGACTCTGAATTGATGTTCAAAACTCAAAAATTCACTTTATGAAAGTTTAGACAAAAGCCCACAATTTCTCTTTAAAATTCATAATAAAAATGCCAAATTGAAGATAAATTCATGAAATTTAGTCAAAAGCGAGTGATGATTACTTAACCCCAATCCATGTGTTGAAATTCCTCTCCAAAATCGCCCAAAACTGAGTTCCAAATTTCAAAATGTAACCAAATGAACAACCCTTGAATTATATAGAATTGCCTAGCATTTTTGCATCTGCGAACAAAGGAGACACTTCTACGGCATCGGTTCTACGACAAGACATGCACTTCAATGGAAATAACTAGAGAATTGACCCTTCGCACTTGTGAAAATTGTTCCACTTCTACGACATCGCAGGCGCGTGTCCCAATGTACTCCTGTGTAGCTACTCGCTTCTGCGCTCCATGTCTTTGCTCCTGCGCTTCTGCAGATATGTCCCACAACTCGCATCTACGAAGATTCCCATTCTCATCCCATTTCGCTTCTGCGGCGACCTGTCTGCACCTGTGTCTGTAACTCCGCAGCTGCGATCACACTAGATCCTGCTACAAACCAACCTTAACCAACATGTTCCCAAATGATCCGAACCACATCTGAAACTCACCCGAATCCCTCAGAACCCCGAATCGCTTAGAACCCCGTCTGAACATGCCAACAAGTCCCATAACATAACGCAGACCTACTCGAGGCCTCAAACCATGCATAACAATATCAAAACCACAAATCGTTTCTCAAACCAAACTTTATGAACTTTTGAACTTCAACTTCTAAAACTCGTATCGAACCATATCAAATTAACTCGGAATGGCCTCAAATTTTGTAAATAATTCCCCAATGACACAACAAAGCTATTCCAATTCCCAAAACCACAATCCTAAATCGATATCGTCAAAGTCAACTCTTGATAAAACCTATGAATTTTCCAAACCTTCAAATTGTCGTCTTTTGCGAATTAACGTCAAAACCTTCAAGAAACATCTAAATAATAATTCGAGCATACCGTTAGGTCCAAAATCAGCATTCGGACCTAATGGAATCATCAAAACTCTGATCCAGAGGGAAATACACAAAAGTTAAACTTGATCAACTCTTCCAACTTAAAGCTTCCAAGTTGAGAATCATTCTTCTAAATTCAATCTTCAATCACCTGAAAACCAAAACAAATGATTTACACAAGTCATAATATATTATATGAGGCTACTCAAGACTTCAAACAACTGGATGGAATGCAAATTCTCAAAATGATCAATTGGGTCAATATTTATAGTTATGTGACTTGTTGTGGTAATTGATTTTGTTTCGGAAAGGTTTTAGAGTGAACTGGACACTTAGTCCCAAGGTTGGAAGCTTAAGTTATAAGTATTGAACTGAGTTTGATTTTTGTGTAGACGACTATGGAATGGTATTTTGATAATTCCAATAGCTTTGTGTGGTAATTTTGGACTTAGGAGTATGTACGAATTTGGATTTGAAAGTTCCTAGGTCGTATTGGCTTGGATTGGCAAAAGTTGGAGAGTTGAAGGTTTGGAAGGTTGGTAGGATTGATCGGGAATTGACTTTGTTGATATCGGGTTTTGGTTTTGGTTTGGGGAGTTGAAATAGGTCCGTTGTATCATTTGACACTTACATGAAAAATTTAGGGTCATTCCGAGTTGACTTGATATGGTTTGGCATGAGTTTTAGAAGTTGAAAGTTCATTAGGTTTTTAGGATTAAATCGTGGTTGATTCGTAATTTTGATGTTGTTTTATGGTATTTGAGGCCCCGAGCAGGTCTGTGTTATGATTTGGAATTATTTGATGTGATTGGATGAGGTATGTGTTATGATAAAAATCAAAGCTTTATTATTTGGGACTGTTTCCTATGGCATTCTTTGATGATATTATGTTTTTTGGCTAGATTTGAGTCATTCGGAGGTCGATTCATGTGGGAAGGAATTTTTGGAGTACTAATTCATGCGTTTTGAGATATGTAACTTATCTAAACTTGGATTTGAGGGTAGTTATCCCTGAGAACTATGTTATTCTATGTGTTGGGGGTGACATGCATGCTAGGTGACAGCCATGTGTGCATCCATCGGGGTTTTCATGATTCGAGTGAACTTTACACTATTACCAAACTTGTTTTTCTATCATGCCTCGTTATATCCATATTTTCTCTACTTGTATGATTATTTGAGATATGCTTCATACTACAAATCATGACTTGATAGGGCTATTCTAGTGATTTGAGCTATTTGTGCCTTGATTGTACACATACCCTCAGTTATGATGTTATATCCGTGTATGATATCTCCGTCTCAGTGCTTTCTTATTTTGATTTCTCACATGTTATTGATGCCTCAAATGTATTACACTATTGAATTGAGTATTGTGAGATGTGCTTAACTGAGACTTTAGTGGGTGATGACTCAGTTTAGTACATAGAGCCGATATGGCATTGATTTTGTGGTGACACATACGCCAGATCAATATTGGGATAAGTAGTACTGATTAGGGGCGACGCATGCACCGGTCCCCATTATTGGGCTATGTGATATTGATTGGTGCTTGGGCCACGATCGTCCCCTCCGGAGTCTCATATTAGAGTGAGCCCACGTACAGTGACATATATGTGCTATGGTGAGGGGTATTTATGCCAGGAACTCGTAAAATGTTGAGTGTAGTTGTGTGTGATGATGAGGGCTAGTGTGCCAGGCGCTATGAGCATGCTGAGTGTGGCTATTATTGATGGTTTCACTGTGATGATATTGACTTGACATGTATATTTGATCTGTATACATAGAGATGTACTTTCATCATGCTAGCTAGTAAATAAAATGTCCTCGCCATGTTGGGCTTTGACTGTTATACTTGGAAAGTATGTCTAAATTTCCTATAGTTGTGAAAGAATTGAACATGAAATCTTTGAGTTATTTCTTTCTACTGTATTCATTATATCCTATATTGTTATTGATTATTGATGTTGGACTCTAATTTTTCTTCCGAGCTCATCATTGCTTTCAGCCCAAGGTTAGGTTTGTTACTTATTGAGTACATGGAGTTGGTTGTACTCATACTAAACTTTGCACTTTATGCACAGATCCAGGTACTTCTCGGTGCGGTGATTGCTAGAGTTCGCATCGGCACCAGTTGAGGAGACTACGAGGTAATTGTTATGTCGTTCGCAGACCTTAGAGTTCTCTTTCATTTAATTTTGTTATTGTTGTTCTATTATTCAGAAAATTGCATTGAGGATTTAAACGTGTATTTTGACATTCAGTAGTTCTAATGTACTCGTTGACACTAGATATTTGGGATGGTTGAAATACTATTATTGTTATTTTCTGAGATATTTCATGATATTTCCGCTGTTGAGATTATTAAGTTCTGCTTTATTAAGTTCATTATTATTGTGAAACTGTTGTCTTGCCTTGCAATCAGTGTTAGGCACCGTCGTGGCTCTGGTGAGAGTTGGGTCATGACAGATCCCTAGTAATACCTACGTGAGTAGCAAATTTCGTGGTGGTGAGTTTCATATTCTGCTCCATAGGATAGGTCACAAACTTAGACCCTAATAACTCTAAGTTAGCACTTAACTCCTGTTCATATTTTCTCTAATGCGTGAGATTCCTACTGTACTTCTTGCAAATTCAATCCATAGGAAGTACTCAAGTTCCCCTAAATCTTTAATCTTGAAGCTATTCTTTAGGACAGTCTTTGTGTCATGAATTAATTGAAGGTCATCCCCAGTAATACGTAGGTCATCAACAATGACCAGCACAACTACAATATTTTATTCCATCCTCTTGGTGAATAAAGAGTAATCCAAGTGACTCTACTGTAATCTAGAATTCAAAAGTGTAGAAGTTAATTTAATATTCTACTATCTAAAGGCTTGCCTAAGTCCATAAAGAGACTTGAGCAAAATGCAGATAGATGACTTATCCCAGATCCAGTGAAACCTATGGAACATGCATATATATGTCCTCTATAAGACCCTCTTGAAGGAAAGTATTATAGAAATCCATTTGATAGATGGTCCTAATACAAGCGTATAATTCTCCTGGCTATTATTATTTTCATCACTAGTGAAAAGGTCTCCTAATAATTCAAACGGTTATTTTGATTGTGGTCCTTGGCTACAACCGTAGTTTCAATCTCGCAACTTCACTATTGGCTTTATACTTGATCTTGTAGACCAACTTACAACCTATGTACTTCTTTTAAGGAAAAAAAATAATTTTCCATGTCTTGTTATATTCTAAAGCTTTATTTTTTTTCTTTGTTGCCTTAATCTACCGTCCATCCTCCATTGTCTCATGGTAGATTTGATGCTTCTCCTCAGTGGAAATATAAGAAAGATAACTTTGGTTTATAGGAGATAAGACATCATACCTTATAACATCAGAGATAGGGTATTTGCAACAACTAGATGTATTTTTTGTTTCAGTACTCGAGCCAAATAGGTGGATTAAAGACTCTAGTAGTACTTTTGACATCAATATATGAAGGAATTGCTTCAGTAGTTTCCAACTCAACTGATGAAGTAGCTTCAAAATGCACTATAGTCTCCTTTGAGCCAGTGAACACCTCATTTGACTGAATTAGAGAAGAGTTGGGATCACTATCAGCAACTTTCTCGGGCGTAGGATGAATAGTATTTCTTACTGGGACAAGAACTTGATCAGACAATGAATCAATATAAGGAATGACAGAAAGGTCCAACAATAAGTGATTAGAATCAGCAGACAAGCTTTGGAAGGGGAATGCATATTTATGGAAGAGCGCATCTCTGCTAGTAAAGATAGAATTATTCTCAAGTTCAAGCAACTGATACCCTTTTCGATTAACTACATAACTAAGGAGAATAAATTTCATAGCCTTGGGTCCAAACTTGTCTGACCTAGGTAAGGAAGTAGAAAAGCATAGACAACCCAGTACCCTCATATGTGAGAAGGAAAGCTCATCCAATCACATCAAATAATCCCAAATCATAACACAGACCTGCTCGGGGCCTCAAATACCATAAAATAACATCAAAATTACGAATCAACCACGATTTAATCCTAAAAGTTCACTCAAGTTCGCTCATAAGAATTTAAGGTCATTCCGAGTTGACTTGATAAGGTTTGGCATGAGTTTTAGAAGTTGAAAGTTCATTAGTTTTTTAGGATTAAATCGTGGTTGATTCGTAATTTTGATGTTGTTTTATGGTATTTGAGGCCCCGAGCAGGTCTGTGTTATGATTTGGGATTACTTAATATGATTGGATGAGGTCTGTGTTATGATAAAAATCAAAGCTTTATTATTTGGGACTGTTTCCTATGGCATTATTTGATGATATTATGTTTTTGGCTAGATTTGAGTCATTCGGAGGTCGATTCATGTGGGAAGGAATTTTTGGAGTACTAATTCATGCGTTTTGAGATATGTAACTTATCTAAACTTGGATTTGAGGGTAGTTATCCATGAAAACTATGTTATTCGATGTGTTGGGGGTGACATGCATGCTAGGTGACAGGCATGTGTGCATCCATCGGGGTTTTCATGATTCGGGTGGACTTTACACTATTACCAAACTTGTTTTTCTATCATGCCTCGTTATATCCATATTTTCTCTACTTGTATGATTATTTGAGATATGCTTCATACTACAAATCATGACTTGATAGGGCTATTCTAGTGATTTGAGCTATTTGTGCCTTGATTGTACACATACCCTCAGTTATGATGTTATATCCGTGTATGATATCTCCGTCTCAGTGCTTTCTTATTTTGATTTCTCACATGTTATTGATGCCTCAAATGTACTACACTATTGAATTGAGTATTGTGAGATGTGCTTAACTGAGACTTTAGTGGGTGATGACTCAGTTTGGTACATAGAGCCGATATGGCATTAATTTTGTGGTGACACATACGCCAGATCAATATTGGGATAAGTAGTACTGATTAGGGGCAACGCATGCACCGCTCCTTATTATTAGGCTATGTGATATTGATTGGTGCTTGGGCCACGATCGGCCCCTTCGGAGTCTGATATTAGAGTGAGCCTAGGTACAGTGACATATATGTGCTATGGTGAGGGATATTTATGCCAGGAACTCGTAAAATGTTGAGTGTAGTTGCATGCGATGATGAGGGCTAGTGTGACAAGCGTTGTGAGCATGCTGAGTGTGGCTATTATTGATGGTTTCACTGTGATGATATTGACTTGACATGTATATTTGATGTGTATACATAGAGATGTACTTTCATCGTGCTAGCTGGTAAATAAAATGTCCTCGCCATGTTGGGCTTTGACTGTTATACTTAGAAAGTATGTCTAAATTTCCTATAGTTGTAAAAGAATTGAACATGAAATTTTTGAGTTATTTCTTTCTACTGTATTCATTATATCCTATGTTGTTATTGATTATTGATGTTGGACTCTAAATTTTCTTCCGAGCTCATCACTGCTTTCAGCCCAAGATTAGGTTTGTTACTTATTGAGCACATGGAGTTGGTTGTACTCATACTATACTTTGCACTTTATGCACAGATCTAGGTACTTCTCGGTGCGGTGATTGCTAGAGTTCGCATCAGCACCAATTGAGGAGATTACGAGGTAATTGTTATGCCGTTCGCAGACCTTGGAGTTCTCTTTCATTTAATTTTGTTATTATTGTTCTATTATTCAGACAATTGCATTGAGGATTTAAACTTGTATTTTGACATTCAGTAGTTCTAATGTACTCGTTGACACCAGATCTTTGGGATGGTTGAAATACTATTATTGTTATTTTCAGAGATATTTCATGATATTTCCGCTGTTGAGATTATTATGTTCTGCTTTATTAAGTTCACTATTATTGTGAAACTATTGTCTTACCTTGCAATCAGTGTTAGGCACCGTCGTAGCTCTGGTAAGAGTTGGGTCGTGACAGATCCCTAGTAATACCTACGTGAGTAGCAAATTTCGTGGTGGCGAGTTTCATATTCTGCTCCATAGGATAGGTCACAAACTTAGACCCTAATAACTCTAAGTTAGCAATTAACTCCTGTTCATATTTTCTCTAATGCGTGAGATTCCTACTGTACTTCTTGCAAATTCAATCCATAGGAAGTACTCAAGTTCCCCTAAATCTTTAATCTTGAAGATATTCTTTAGGACAGTCTTTGTGTCATGAATTAATTGAAGGTCATCCCCAGTAATACGTAGGTCATCAACAATGACCAACACAACTACAATATTTTATTCCATCCTCTTGGTGAATAAAGAGTAATCCAAGTGACTCTACTGTAATCTAGAATTCAAAAGTGCAGAAGTCAATTTAATATTCTACTATCTAAAGGCTTGCCTAAGTCCATAAAGAGACTTGAGCAAAATGCAGATAGAGGACTTATCCCATATCCAGTGAAACCCTGTGGAACATGCATATATACGTCCTCTATAAGACCCTCTTGAAGGAAAGTATTATAGAAATCCATTTGATAGATGGTCCTAATACAAGCGTATAATTCTCCTGGCTATTATTATTTTCACCACTAGTGAAAGGGTCTCCTAATAATTCAAACGGTTATTTTGATTGTGGTCCTTGGCTACAACCGTAGTTTCAATCTCTCAACTTCACTATTGGCTTTATACTTGATATTGTAGACCAACTTACAACCTATGTACTTCTTTTAAGGAAAAAAATAATTTTCCATGTCTTGTTATATTCTAAAGCTTTATTTTTTTTCTTTGTTGCCTTAATCTACCGTCCATCCTCCATTGTCTCATGGTAGATTTGATGCTCCTCCTCAGTGGAAATATTAAAAAGATAACTCTGGTATATAGGAGATAAGGAATCATACCTTGTAACATCAGAGATAGGGTATTTGCAACAACTAGATGTATTTTTTGTTTCAGTACTCGAGCCAAATAGGTGGATTAAAGACTCTAGTAGTAATTTTGACATCAATAGATGAAGGAATTGTTTCAGTAGTTTCCAACTCAACTGATGAAGTAGCTTCAAAATGCACTATAGTCTCCTTTGAGCCAGGTGAACACCTCAATTGACTGAATTAGAGAAGAGTTGGGATCACTATCAACAACTTTCTCGGGCGTATGATGAATAGTATTTCTTACTGGGACAAGAACTTGATCAGATAATGAATCAGTATAAGGAATGACAAAAAGGTCCAAGAATAAGTGATTAGAATCAGCAGACAAGATCTGGAAGGGGAATGCATATTTATGGAAGAGCGCATCTCTGCTAGTGAAGATAAAATTATTCTCAAGTTCAAGCAACTGATACCCTTTTCGATTAACTACATAACTAAAGAGAACAAATTTCATAGCCTTGTGTCCAAACTTGTCCGACCTAGGTAAGGAAGTAGAAAAGCATAGACAACCCAGTACCCTCATATGTGAGAAGGAAAGCTGCTTTTCATACATTATTTCATATGGGGATTTATATCGAAGTAAAGAAGAAGGGACCCTCTTGATAATATGGACCGTAGTTTTAATGCAATGTCAGTAGTAATGAGCTGGTCTATGTCCCTGAAACCTGAGTGCCCTAGCAGTTTTCAATATGTGTCTATGTTTGCTCTTAACTACACCATTCTGTTGAGGAGTATAAGGGCAAGAACTTTGATGCAAGTATCATTGAAGAATTTACTACCACTATCTGGCCTAAATATTTTAACTAGTAAAGAAACTATTACAATTTTTGAAATCTGTATTTGTCATGAGGACTGTCATAGGAATGTGCTCCATCCTCTTATACCATAGATCTGCACTCCCCTCTTTTGTTATAATAAAAGACTATTGAGCATTTTGATCCTAATATCCTCTTGATGTGGGCAACATGTACAATCTATCCTCCTTTTTACTAATCTCCTTCACCCTCCTTGATAAGAGATTATGAAAGACAAAATGTAAGAAATAAATGCAAACAAAAGACTGAACCTAAATGATGGAACACAAAGAAGATGCTTAATAGTATCAACTCCTAAAAAACTAACTAGCTCCTATGTGAGTGACCTTTGCTGAATCACTTATAGGCACCTGCACATGTCTTGTATTACCTACTAAAGTATCATTTTGCAACAAATCTTTATTCTTTGTTATATGGTTGGTAACACCAGTATCTATGATCCACTCAACACTTTAAACATTGCTTACATTTCTAACTATACTGCAAAAGTATTTACCTATCGTATGAGCACTTGCATCATTGATGAAGCTTTTGCACAATATCTCATGTATTTGAGAATACTGCTCTAGAGTGAAAAACTATGTAGGAACTTTAGCATTGCATCCTATAGTTGTATAGTTCCTTGTGTTAGTGGTTAGAGGCATTCCATAACCTTCTATATAAGCAATGTTGGCTTTCGGTTTGGGCTTGAAATCATATGGAAATCTAATGATCTTGCAACAATTTTCCGTCAACTGTCCTATTTTATTGCAAAATTCATATTTCATTAGCTTGCAACATCCTTCTCTCGTGTGACCTTTCAAATGGCAGAAATCAAACTCTAAATTGTAATTATGATTTTGTCTATTCCATGATTGCGCAGAAATATAGCAATTTATTCAGCTTTCCCTGAATTATCAAAATAATTCCTGAGTCTAATCTTCTGCTTTCATCCTATACAACCATAGATACGCCTGACTAATTGTAGGGATACTATGCATCAAAAGAATTTGACTCTTTCCCTGCTCAAAAATATCGTTTAATCCCATAAAAAATTGCAACAAATGTTGAAACTCCAGTTGCTCTACATAATATTTGACTGAACGAGATGTATGAATTGCGTCAGATTCATCCCATAGGTCTTTTAATATTGTAAAGTATACAAACACATAGGAGATACCTTGAGGGGAAATGAAGATCTATTCGTGCAAGTCTTGAAGCATTTACCTTATTTCGTTCTTTTCAAACTACCTGCACAACTGAAGAAAATAGTACTCCTATATGCAAATCCTTACTGACATTGCTCATTAACCACAAAGTGACGATTGCATTGCAGAAATCCTACTAATTCCCCAAAACAACACAAAAATCCTTTGCATGTAGAACCATAAAAAAGACAAAGCTTGTCTTTCCCAGCAGTGCCACCTTCATCGAGCGACTCCAAATTGTGTAATTTTTGATCCCTACCATTAAATTCTATAGACACAGATCTTGGGCAATCATATTGTTATAGATACAACAGATTATTGTGATCTAAGGTCACAGATCCACCGCTTACACTGCCACCAGCGGTAGCTCCGCTAGTCTTTATACTGCTAGAATTATGAGAAATTGCCATTGTATATGGTCGAGATTGAATGCCTTCGATCTATATACTCGAGAGGTCGTCCGAAGTTCGAGTCCGGGCAAGATCAAGTTCGAGCTCGAGGGACCAGAACCAAGTTCAAAGAAGGAGCACGATACATACCGAGGTCGAGTGTGCTCGACCTTGGAATAGTACTGTTATGGATTTGTAACAGACTGAGCTATATTCCTGCCATGTCCCCAAGATCGTGGCGCAAATTCTAGAATAGGATTATACGATTCCGTACTAGGCGGTTAGACAGTTGTACCAAGAATATTCCTTACTGTAAATAGAAATATTCCTTATTTAGGGATTCCCCTATTATATAAAGGGGATCCCAATCATTTGTAGGAGGATCCAATCATTGAGCAAAGAATATACTCTCTACCTTTTGCCTACTGTTCTTACTTAATTGTTCTTATTGCCTCAAGCCACCTTGAGGTCACTGAGCTCGACGTTACTACTGCTGAGTAACATTGGTTTGATTCACTTCTATCTTTCATTTCTACTTCATATTTCCTAATTATTAGTTGGTATTGTACTAAATCACATATCTTTAAAATCACTAATCAAATTTAATTGTCACTCGTATTTTCGAGATAAACAGTTTGGCGCCCACCGTTGGGCTAAAGATAATAGTGATTATTTCTTTGCTCATTCTCAATACACACGTTGTTTTTACACTTTTTCTTATCAAGATTTTTGATTCTCAGGCTGAAACATGTCTAGCTCACAAAACACACTTATTCATGACAACGAAGGTCTTGGAGAAAATAACAATGCAGGAGTCGGTGTTCCATAGATAAACCTAGAGGAAGTGCCAAATGTGGAACCTGTTGATTTTAGTTCACACATTGCTTTGAATGCATATCTAGGCGCAGACCCTGAAGAAATTATACATAGGGAAGCCCCATCCGGTGGCCAAAGAACATAAGGAATGAGAGAAGGGGGAGTCAGCCTCCAAGTGATATTCGAGATGTTGCAAGCTCAGCAAATCACCAACGCTCAACTTCAGAGTCAGAATAAAACTCCAAACACAGCAGAACCTGTAAACTCTCGGCGTACTGAGCCAGCACTAGAAAGGCCCGATGAAAGTGGCTTGGGGACTAACCCCACGATTATGAGGATGCTCGAAGAGCTTACTAAGAGGGTTGAGTCCGGGGAGAAGAAAATTGAAGACAACAATAAGAATGTGGAAACTTACAACTCCCGTGTTGACCAAATACCGGGGGCACCTCCAGTTTTAAAAGGTTTACACGGCAAAAAGTTCATACAAAAATCATTCCTCCCGAGTGCGGCCCCGATGCCCATTCCCAAGAAGTTTTGCATGCCTGATATACCCAAATATAACGGGACAACCGATCCTAACGAGCATATTACTTCATACACTTGCACAGTTGAAGAAAATAGTACTCCTATGTGCAAAGCCTTGAAAAAGTTTGGAGAAACATTGCCGAAAGGCGCTATGATTTGGTACCACAACTTAGCCCCTAACTCTATTGATTCGTTTGCTATGTTAGTGGATGCCTTTGTAAAAGCGCATGCCGAGGCCATAAAGGTAGCCACGACAAAATGGAATGTCTTCAAGATAAAATAGAGGAACGACGAGATGTTAAGGGAATTCGTATCTAGGTTCTAAATGGAGAGAATGGAGTTACCACTAATCTCGGATGACAGGGCAGTACAAGCTTTCATGCAGGGTTTGAAAGAAAAGAGCTTGATTGCATCTCGACAATTAAAGCACAACTTGATTGAATATCCAGCTGTGACATGGTCGGATGTGCACAATCGTTACCAATCAAAACTCAAGGTCGAGGACGACCAGTTGGGAGCCCTCTTGGGTTCAGTTCATCCTAACATATTCATAGCCAAGCCCTCGAGGGACACAGACTGAGAATCGAGATTCAACAAAGAATGGTATCAGCCATATGCCGATCAAAAAAATAGCAGCCCGAGCCGTAACACTCTTCGGAGCGATCAGAGAAACGATCGAGGTCAAAGTTCTCGGGGACACATGAGTAAGATTAGATTCGATAGGCATACCGGACCTGCAGAGGCTCCTCGATTATTAGAATACAACTTCAACATAGATACGTCAGGGATTGTCTCAGCTATTGAGAGAATCAAAGACACCAAGTGGCCCAAGCAAATACAGACCAATCATTCCCAAAGAAACCCAAACTTAATGTACAAGTATCATGGCACGCATGGTCATAGAATAGAAGACTGCAGGCAGCTAAGGGAAGAAGTGGCTCGGTTGTTCAACGAGGGCCACCTTCGAGAATTCCTAAGTGATCGGGCTAAGAATCAATTCAGGGAGAGGGATGCAAGGAAAAATGAGAAAGAAGAACCACAACATGTGATCCACATGATCATTGGCGGAGTCGATGTCCCTCAACGACTTGTGTTTAAATACACCAAAGTATCAATCACCAGAGAAAAATGGACTCGGAGCTATGTGCCCGAGGACGTCTTATCATTCTGTGACGAGGAAGCAGAAGGCATATCTCAGCCTCACAATGATGCCCTGTTAATCTCTATCCTTTTGAATAAAATTCAAGTTAAATATGTTTTAGTGGATCTACGTAGCTCATCAAACATAATCAGATCGAGGGTCGTGGAACAACTCAGCCTACAAGATCAGATTGTACCTACATCACAGGTCCCGAATGGCTTCAACATGGCAAGAGAAACAACAAAGGGAGAAATTATCCTTCCAGTAAACATAGCGGGGACCAAACAAGATAGGAAGTCCATGTCATTGAAGGTGACATGAGGTACAACGCACTCCTCGGAAGACCGTAGATACACAACATGAGGGCAGTTCCTTCAACTCTTGACCAGATGATGAAGTTCCCAACAGAGGAAGGAGTAAAAACAATCAATGGAGAACAACACGCTGCAAATGAGATGTTTGCGATCAAGGAAGCGGTGTTGATACTAGATCCTTTGACCTTGGAGAAATCAAGCATCGGGGGTAAACAGGCGGCCAAATAACAATCACCGCCTCCAGCCTTGATTGAATCGGAGCAATAGGTAATCCAAAACAAAGATGAGGATTTCCTTACTCCTCAAACCTTCGTCGTTCCCGAAGAATCTAATGCAACCAAATCAACTATCGAGGAGCTGGAGCAGGTCATTTTGATTGAATACATGCCCGAGAAAAAGGTATACTTGGGAACGGGATTGACCCCCAAACTTAGGAAAAAACTCATTCAATTTCTTATTGATAATATGGATTGTTTTACTTGGTCCCATTTAGCTATGACAGGGATTCTATCAAAAATCACCACGCATCGGCTAAGCACCGACCGTACGTTCAAACCGGTAAAGCAAAAAAGGAGGCCTCAATCTAAGGTAAATAATGCTTTCATAAAAGACGAGGTAACCAAACTCTTTAAAACAGGGTCTATTCGGGAGGTAAAGTACCCCGAGTGGTTAGCTAACGTAGTCATGGTTCCTAAAAAAGAAAACAAACTTAGAATGTACGTAGATTATAAGTACTTGAACAAAGCTTGTCCGAAGATTTCTTTTCCTTTGCCAAACATCGATCATATGATCAATGCCACGGCTGGCCATGAGACCCTAACGTTTCTCGATGCCTACTCTGGGTACAGTCAGATTCAAATGAACCCGGAGGACCAGTAAAAGACTTCGCTTATTACTAAATTTGGAAATTATTGTTACAACGTAATGCCTTTCGGGGTAAAATATGTAGGAGCTACATACCAATGCCTAGTTAACAAAGTGTTTGAAGAACAAATAGATAAAACAATGGAAGTCTATATTGATGATATGTTGGTTAAGTCCCTGCGCGCAGAGGACCATTTAGTTCATTTGCAGGAAACATTTGCAATTTTGAGGAAATACAACATGAAGCTTAACTTGGAGAAATGTGCCGTCGGAGTTGGCTCAGGTAAGTTCCTTGGCTTCATGTTGTCAAATCGAGGTATCGAAATAAATCCCGATAAGATCAAGGCTATCGAAGATATCACAATCGTGGATAGTGTGAAGGCCGTGCAAAGGCTAACAAGGTGAATAAATGCCTTGGGCCGATTCATTTTGAGGTCTTTGGATTAGAGTCACCGGTTATTTTCCTTGCTTAAAAAGAAAAAGGATTTTGAATGGACCCCAGAATGTCAACAAGCCTTAGAAGAATTAAAGCGATATCTGTCGAGCCCGCCTTTGCTTCACACCCCAAAGGTAGATGAAAGGATTTATCTATACTTGGCAGTGTCCGAGATAGCGGTAAGTGGGGTACTAGTTCGAGAAGAGAAAGGTACGCAATTTCCTGTTTATTACGTAAGCCGAACTCTAGGAGATGCTGAAACTAGGTACCCTCACTTAGAAAAATTAGCACTTGTATTGATAAGCGCATCTCAAAAGTTAAAACGATATTTTCTATGTCATCCTATATGTGTATTAACCACTTACCCCCTTCTAAATGTTTTGCATAAGCCCGAGCTATCAGGATGATTGGCCAAATGGGCCATCGAACATAGCGGGTACGATATCAAATATCAACCCCGAACGACCATCAAGTCTCAGATCCTAGCTGACTTCGTGGTTGATTTTAAGCCTCGTACCCAAAGTGGAGAAAGAACTCCTATTAAGCTCGGGTACAACATCGGGGGTATGGACCCTTTTCACGGACAATGCCTCGAATGTGAAGGGGTCCGGGCTTGGCATTGTCTTGAAGCCACCTATAGGTGATACCATTAGGCAATCTATCAAAACTCCAAGGTTAACTAACAATGAGGCTGAGTATGAGGACATGATTGCAGGTCTCGAGCTAGCTAAAAGCTTGGGAGCAGAAGTCATTGAGGCCAAGTGTGATTCTCTATTTGTGGTAAACCACGTAAACAAAAGCCTCAAGGTTCGAGAGGATACAATGCAATAGTACTTGGATAAGCTACAGGTAACTTTGCACCGCTTCAAGGAGTGGACTCTGGATCATGTGCCTCGAGAGCAAAATTGCGAGGCCGGTGCACTTGCCAATCTAGGATCCTCAATCGAAGAAGAGGATATTGTCCCGGGGGCTGTTGTCCAATTATTAAGGTCTGTGATTGAAGAGGGTCATACCGAGATAAATTCAACAAGTCTAACATGGGACTAGAGGAATAAGTATATTGACTATTTGAAGAATGGAAAGCTCCCATCGGACCACAAAGAATCAACGTCCCTACGAGCCAATGCTGCTAGGTTTGCATTGGATAAAGATAGAATATTGTATAGGAGAATTTTTGATAGGCCACTGGCGATATATTTGGGGCCAAGGGACACCGATTATGTCCTTCAATAAATCCATGAAGGCACTTGTGGGAATCACTCCGGCGCTTAGTCTTTGGTTCGCAATGTTATCAGAGAAGGTTATTACTGGGATAGCATGGAAAAAGATACTGAGGAATTTGTCAGAAAATGTGATAAATGTCAACGATTCGCACCGATGATCCATCAGCCTAGAGAACAACTCCATTCGGTCCTATCCCCGTGGCCTTTCATGAAATGGGGAATGGATATAGTCGGCCCCAGGTAAAGCTAAATTTATTCTATTTATGACTGATTATTTTTCTAAGTAGGTAGAAGCACAGGCCTTCGAGAAGGTGAGAGAAAAGAATTCATTGGCAGCAAGGTGACGGAGTCCCTCGGGGCACACAAAATAAAGAGGATCTTATCGACACCATACCATCCAACTGGAAATGAACAGGTCGAGTCAACAAATTAAACTATCATTCAGAACTTGTAGAAAAGATTGGACTATGCGAAAGGGAAATGGAGAGAAGTTTTACCCGAGGTCCTTTGAGCATATCGGACGACATCGAAGTCGAGTACGGGGGACACCCCATTTTCTCTAGTATATGTATCTGAGGCCCTCATCCCCATCGAGGTCAGAGAACCCGGTGCTAGGTTTCGACATGTATCAAATGAGTCAAATAACGAGGCCATGAATGATATCCTCGGGTTATTAGATGAAAAGCGAGAAGCAGCGCTTCTTCGGATGGTTGTGCAGAAGCAAAGGATCGAAAGATACTACAATAGAAGGACCAACCTTCGACACTTTGGAATCGAGGATTTAGTTCTATGAAAGGTCACCCTCAATACTCGAGATCTAATAAAGGGAAACTAGGTCCAAACTGGGAAGGACCGTACCGGGTCCTCGGAGTAGTCGGTAAAGGATCTTACAAACTTAGCACAATGGGAGGTGAACAACTACCAAACAATTGTAACATATCATTACTCAAACAATACAACTGCTAAGGTATGACTTTATCCTTTTTGTCCATTTGAGTTTAAAACTAACTTATTACAGATTTTTGATCAAAGATATCGCGTGCCTTCGATCTCGAAAACACTCCTTTTACACGAAGGCCTTAGGTTTTAAAGCATGTGTTGCACTCTTTTTCCCTTAGATCGGATTTGTCCCAAATGGGTTTTACCGGCAAGGTTTTTGACGAGGCAACAACTATGTGCTACCTAAGGAAAACTCAACAGTACCCAAGGATTCTTTTCAATCAACCTCGAATACTGGGGGGATCACCCTCGGAGGTTATATTTTGGGGAAAATACTTCACGCCAAAGAGGGCCTTGATAGGATAACTTTGTAATGGGACAAATGGTCAAATGAACCGTGTCCATA